>NC_089512.1:41650593-41950593 GCF_036850995.1 Saccopteryx leptura | reverse complement strand
TTTCTGGATGTTACTGAAAGTAGGAAACAAAACCCAAACACCGTCTTTCCTACAGACAAGCTGTCTCGGCCCTTGAATTTCTAAGACCGAGCTCTACCAATTCCCTTTCCCCCCATCGACCAGGTGACTGAGCTCCACCAATTACTGATTTAGTTTTTTGATTTATGGCTTAAACTATGAAGATCCCCAAACCTCTGGGAGGACTAGTTGGTGCTCTGTCAGTCACTTACAACTCACGGTGGTATACAATCTCTGCTCGCGTAAGGGTTTCTGAGCCCGGGAGTCAGAGGACTGGGGCGCTGGGTCTTGGGGTGGAAGAACTGGATAAAAACAGGTTGGAAAAGAGCCCACACACCCAGACACAGCCTTGGCAAGCTAGCCCCTGCTGTGTGTGCTCCCCAAGAGCCCAGTTCCTCCAGAGCGGAAACACACTCCCGGTCCTCTCAGCAGTCCCCTTGCTGAGTCCTCTAAGCCCAGCTTGGAAAATGTCTTCTGATTAAATGCCCAACCAATCTCCTAAAACCGTAGGGATCATATCGAGACTAACTCATCTCTAGCAAATTAGAATATGCTAACAAGGGCAAGGAGAGTTTGTCAGTTGCTTGCTGGTGAGAGAGCTTCAGAAAACCAGATGGAGAGGGGGAAGTAAAATGCTCCTTAAGGCCACTTACATCCAGAAGAGTTTTTTCTTCACAGCCTGAAACGTTTTTTCCCCCCAAGACCTTAAGGCAGGTTGAGGTGTTTCCCTGAGGTTAGCCATTTATTGCAAAGCGTGTGCGATGGGACGAAGGGGAGGTCAGGAAGTTGATGGAAAGTGCTTTGGTAGTTCTCGAAGCAGGACAGGCTCTGTCCTCGTTGGCAGCCAGGACCGATGTAGTCAGGTAAACAGGGAGAGGTCGGGACTGAGGGTGAGGAGCTCAGACCCAGCCCAGACGCCAGGCAGACTGAGTGAACAGTGAGAGGACATTCACTGGGGAGGCTGGGCACGGGGAGGCATATGTTGTGAGTCGCTGACAGTATCAACCCTTTCCATTTGTCAGAAAGATACAGAGAACCATGTCCCCGCACCAGCTAGTTCCTCCTAGTCTAAGGAGCAGAGAGAGGAGGTGGTACCTCTGGACCATTGCAGTGTCATCTCTAAGTCAGAGACCTACTCCATGAAAATTTTCACTTGAACAAGATGGAACCACAGTGTCCTCACTTCCCTGGCCCCTGGCGGGGTGTCTGACGAGGGCCTTGGAGCTCATGGTTGTGTGAGACAAGTGTGGCTGCCCAACTCCCACCTCCCTGCTCAAGGTCCCTTTCTTAAGGCAAGAAGACTAACAGCTCTCACAGAGCCCTAGGTGTCCAGCGCAACCCCTGGCCCGTCGCACGTGGGCAGTAACACTGGAGTACGTGGAATACCAGAGATCACTCGACCTAGATGAATGAATGGGGTTTGCAAAGTTAAGATGCTCCAATAGAGAAGGACTCCTTCATCTTTTCTTTTCGTGTATAAGTGGAGATCCTTTATAAAACCAGATGGAGAGGATGACATTCCTGCTTAACAAATAGGACAAAAAAAACCCCAAAAAACAGGAGTGGGGATGTTGGGAGAGTGACCTCCTCCCAGTTATACCTTAAGCAAGGAGCAAGGGTGGGTAGGCTTTGATAAGCCTACTTGGTCTGCCCCATAAGACATGGGCAACCTCCTGGCTGAGAGAAGGCCTTCCTATATTAATGACATGACCTCAGCCCTGTGCTGCTCTCTAGTCCCTTTTATCAGATTCACTCAGAGCAGATTCATCAAGGTGAAGCTTAATTCCCAATAAACTAATAAAAAGAGGGCAACAGACGTGCGCAGAGCCAAAATGCAGGCGGTGTGTATTAATCACAGGCAGCAGGAGCGTGTCGGCTTTAATGTCTGTTTGCTTTTATCTTGAAATGAAAACGCATCTCTGCTGTCCAGACCCTTTTTATCTGAGCATTTCAGAGCAGAAACGGGACACAGCACACACACACTCACACACACACACACACACACTCACACACACACACACACACACACACACACACACACACACAAATGTAGAAGATTCTTTTCCCCAACAGAAAGAACCATCAGAGACATGAGCCCATAGGTTGTATCTATTTGCAGAAGCAGAAAACCAGCCACAAGCCTCAGCTACAGACTCCAGTCCCGGTGTGAAGGGAGGGGAAGGATGAGGAGGCATCTGCCTTTGGGAAGTAAGGGGCCCTGCTTGTGCCTGTGGGTCACAGGTGTGAATATATTGTGCACATCCACCCCTGGACACAAAGTGCATTGATCCTGGTCAACATGGACCTCCCCACCTCATCCCGCTCCCTTGCACGACTGCAAAGGAGAGGCTGATGCGTGGGATTCCGAAGACGTCCTGTTCGTCATCACTAGTGTGCTTTAAGTGGTAGAAATGAGGCAGAAGCAGAGAGGTCAGGAAGTTAGACTTGATATCCAGGGTTGGCCACTCAAAAGGAAGAAAAGAAGAGATGGAGGTGACTCAGTTGGAGAGGGAACAGGTGAGGCTGGGTAGGAGTGACAGTAACCAGAACACCCCTCACCCAGGAAGCCAGATCCTGGCTTGAGAGTTCTATGCAGGTTTCAGCAAACTTGGGGACGTCTGGTGGTGTGACCACAGAGGCAGTCAAATCAATTGCTACCAAAGTCAGAGCTGTTGGAAGGTGATTTCAGTTCTTAATTGAAGCATTATGATGGATTAAGCCGCCAGATTACTTCCAACCTGACCTTAGTGGCTTCCAAAGAAAAAAGGTTTTTGGTAGCCTGAGCTGGACAGGCTTGGAAGGAGAGTGAAGAAAACCAGTTGATGAGTTTAGAAAAGAAAGTGCATGTAGAAGTTGGTTGTTTCAAAGAAATCTGTAGGTATTAGATTTGGGTGTATGTTATTGGCATGAACATTAGAATGTCAGTAAGGTAAGATTTGGAATGACTTGAGGTGCTTTTGTTTGGCATATTAGTTAATGTATTAAATATAAAATGATCAGAGACAAGTAGGCTAAGGTCAGATAAATATATGTATTATATACATATACATATCTATAATAGAGCGTGAAGATGTCAATGGTCCCAACAAATTTTAAATTCCTTAGCGCACTGGTATGAATGGTCATATTGTTGTTGGTTTTTTAGCTCTCAAAGCACTGGGAACAATGCCTGGCACATCATAGGAATTTAGTAAGCGTTTGAAAATTAAAGGCCCGGCTTGTCACCACTTGGTAGACGCTCAATAGTAACACTAAACCACAAATTAAGTGAGCCACAGAGAAGCTCGGCCACTTGCCCTTCTTCCCCGATCATCTCGACCTGGCTGAGGAGAAGCCTTTGTGACTCCCCGATTCGGCACAGTGCACAGCCAGCTGCAGGCCCCAGGTCCAGCTTTCTGTTAGTGAGCCGTGACAGGATGTTGCATATAGTGGGTTCGCACCATGAGGACCCCATCTGCATCACGCCCAATAAGCTATTTCTACAGGGAACGGGGCTGAAGGTTTTCCTTCCATCGCCTCTGCCATTCCCTAAACACCTGGTGAAATGCTGTTGAATTTTGCAGCTTCAGCAACTAAATGTATAGGTTCTGGGCTCAGCCCATCTGAAAGGTCCAGTGGTTCCTTCTCTCAGCCCTTGCCTTCTACCCCGTCTGAGAAGCCACCTCAGTTTAGAGGTGGATGGCTGTTTATCCCCAGCTGCCAAGCACAATGTGCGTGAGAAAGGTCTGAGATAGAGAGGTGAGCTTTCTCTCTTTGAAGCCTCTGTGGTACTGACACTGCAGAGAGGGGGAACCGGCCACCTCATTTTACAGCATCATCTTCAATCACTGTGACTACCTGGGTCGGTGCTGCCAGTCTGGCCAGGGCGCCTCCCGCGGCAGCTGTGCCTCCCGGTGTGGGCCAGTGTGTCCCTGACGCACATCAGATCCCTCAGCTCTTCCAGCTGCCTCAGAGAGTGAATTATTTTAGTCTAGAAAATGTTTTATTTGCTACATATGCTATTGTGTGTGTGTGATGCAATGCCGACTTTGGACTGACTTGCTAGAAGGACTGTATGCACTTATGGAGTGTTGAATCTAATTTCGGGAGAGCACATTGTCAGCTTGCCCCACGAATGAGGTTGTCCATTCACAGCACACCAGAGGAAACGTCCTCTCCTTTGCCCACCCTCTCCGCCCCCTCCCCTGCCTAACGAGCTGCCCTCTCCAGTTCGGGCTGACACAGAGTGAGGGCCCCGGGACTCTGTGTACTGAAAGACGTGGAGGAAATAGGAACCGTCACGGGAATCTGCTGGGCTTCTTCTCCACATGACCGTGATCTTGTCCATGTTGGGATCATAAATTTACAATTTCTAACAATTAAGATTCTTGCCGTTTCCAAATAATTTGTTAAATGCTATTCAACACAGACAGATATTTATTTTCAGCCTCGGCTTGTAAATGCCTACAAACTGATTCATGTTGGTGGTCATTATGACACTTTCTGTGAATTGGTGAATAAATATGATTTTAGAGTTTCACAGTAAAGATGACCTCCGAGAGTTTTCCTTCTTCAGTGTGTTTGATGAGGTGAGACTCCAAGAACTGTTGTGGCTGGTCAACATTCTCCGGGGCTCTGCCCTAAACCCAGCCATGGGGAAGAGAGGGCTGAGGGCTGACACAGGAGACTGGCCCTCGCCGGCCTCCACCAGGGCACCCTGTTACATCCAGAGCTGTCTCCACATCACTGTTGCTAGAGACCAATACAAAGGCAACCCTAACGCATTTGTTATGCACCTACAAGGGCTGGAGCTCTGAGTAATCTTAATTAATCCCTGAAGTAGGTGTCCTTAGTATGGAACTTGAAGACGATGAGACTCCAAGCAGTTGGGGGTGGTAGAGGACGGGCAGGACTGAGCATCTATCTCTCTCCAGCCTGGTCCTTCCTGCTCCCCCATGCTGACCTTCCCTCTTGTCATGCGAATTGTTTCTAATATATGTACCTCATTTAGCACTAACTAGGTTCCTGGGACTATGCTATGCTTTATACAGGGTTTTATTTTAATCTCACATAATTGTTTTTTCTTTTTTTAAGTGAGAGGAGGGGAGATAGACAGACTCCTACATGCGTCCCAACTGGGACCCACCCTGCAACTCCCATCTGGGGCCAGTGCTCGAATCAGCCAAGCTATCCTCAGTGCCTGAGGCCAATGCTCAAACCAGTCAAGATACTGACTGCAAGAGGGGGAGTGAGAGACAGGAGAAAAGGAGGGGGAGAAAGAAGGGGAGAGGGAGGAAGAAGAAAGAAGGGGAGAGAAGGTTGCTTCTCCTGTGTGCCCTGACTGGGAATCCAATCTGGGATCTCCATTTGACAGGCTGATGCTCTATCCAAGGCCTTAACCTCACAAAATTCTTACTAGGTTTATATCTCCATTTTCAAATGAGAAAATAAAGCACAGAGCGGATAAGGAAATAATCTTAGGCTACTGGATGCCAAAGTTCAGAGTCTTTCAGGCTCACTCTGGTGCTTTTTACCTGTATAGCCACTCGAGACAACCTGTTTCAGATCAGTTCAAAAACAAATGTCTGTATTCTGTGAGTCCCAGAGTTATTATGGCTCTGGGGCTACTTGAAAACCTTTAAGAGGGAAAGTTCTGGGTGCTAGCACACTTTGGTCACATTGTAGAGACCTCCATATGTGCCTACAAACTGCACCAGCACCCCCGCTGGACTCGGGTCCCATAACTTTGACTCACAGGATCCACGAGCCCAGCCCTCAGACTTGCTCGGAGCCCTCGCCCAGTTCTCTCTTCCCTAAACAACAGGAGCATAGCCTCCGAAGCTCTCGATGAACTGACCTTGAGTTCCCTTCCTCAAGGCCACACTGTCAAACCATTATTCCTGTCCTACCCTTCACTTACCCAACTTTACCCTTCTAATGACCACCGACATTTACAGTCATTCAGCAATTCTACAGTTATATCATGAGTGCCTACTGTTTTCTTGGGACTAAGATAAACACCACACACACACACACACACACACACACACACACACACACACACACACACATACACACACACACACACATACACACAAATATACCTGTAAATATTCCTTTACACACATACATATCTATGGCCTTCTTTTTTTTCTTTTTTCCCTCTTTTCCTCAATTTATTAAATTTAAAAGGCTGGTAAGGCAAACAGTATATTATTCTGTGATCCAATAAGGGAGTAATTCTGAAATCCCGATCATGTCTCTTAGGTTAAATAATGGAGTAGTGACATTTATTTTTGGAGCCATTGCCTGAAAACAGTAATCAGCATGGGGCAGCAGTAAATGAAAGTTAAAAAAATAATAGCTGACAAAAGAAAAATATATATCCTTTAAAATTGTGTTCTATCATCACATTAGGATATAATTGGTTGCTTCCTTTTTTAATATTACTTATTAGGGTGACACCATGTAATAAAATTCTACAGGATTCAGGTTCCAAACTCCCCAAACATCTCTGTACACCACACTGTGTGTTCACTGCCCCCCAAGTCAAGTCTTCGTCCCCCTCCATTCATCTCCCCCATACCCTCCTCCAGGCAACCACCACACTGCTGTCCGTGTCCATGAGTTCTTTTTATTGTCCTTTTTAAATTAAATTTTATATTTTTGCTCTGTCCCTCCACCTCCCTTACCCAGCCACCCCAGCCCTGTGGCCTTCTATTTTCATGACACTTTAGTAAAACCACTAGCTACTCATGGCACCACTGTGTGACAATCTCCCTGAGCTTTCCTTTCCGCATTTATAAAATGGTGGCAATGGTACCTTCTTTAAAGGACTCTTATGATAATTAAAGGAGGTAATTTCCATAAAACATCTGCCACAATGTTTAGCCCTTTATGCACTTACTAAATAATTACTGCCACTATTACTGCAACTATGACCAATACTCGTCCAGCATCCCCTAGTAATGGATAGCGTGGGTCACACCTTCATTCATTCAGCCCTTCCATCATCCCTCCTTCGGTGGTCCTAGGTCTAGCCTTGACAACATTCTCCATGGATGGACTGCTCTTTGTCTTCTCAGTGTAGACATTTTCAGAAAGATGGGAGATAGAGAGGGCAGGGAGATGCACAAAGATTGTTGAGCACTGACTTCGGACTTTTAATCCTTCCGTCCACTCCATGAAGAAAGCATCTTCATTCCTATTTCATAAACAAAGGAGCTGAGTTCCAGAGGGACAGGTCTCCTGTAGGTTACACAGATGGTGGGCGGTGGAGCTCAGATCCTTTCATAGATGCAGCTTTCTGAATACCGCGCTTGCGCCGCTGAGCCCGACCCGGCCACACCGTAGTAACTGGCCCTGCGGACTGAAACGCTGCTTTTGGAGAAGCGAGGTGTGCGGGTGCCGAGCCCGTGATGAGCGCTGTTTTCCTTTTTAGCACAGAAGGCTCCAACCAGTCCCCAACACACACCAGACAGGAACTGAGAAACCCTGGCTAGACAATTGCAATTTCAAAAAGAAAATGAGTTTTAAAAAAGTGTAAACCAGACAGAGCCTAAAAACTAGCAGGAGAGCAATCTCCGTGGAACTAGACTCACTTAGACACCAGGGCAAACATGCCTGGCCTCTCGGAGCAGTCATATCAAGAAGCTGTCCCCAAGGCCTCTGTTGACCTCTCAGCTCTGGACTCTGTGATGATCCTGAGACTCGGAGCAACTGGAAGCCTTTAGTCATTCATGTGCCTATTCTTTACCCAAAGATGTTCCAGAGGTCCTCACTCGGTGCCTCCTGTGAGCCCCTTGCTGAGCTAGGCACCAAGACACCAGCAGCACCAGCTTCCCGTCCTTGCTGAATGCACATGGAGGAGAGAAGTGCTTATCACAGAATCCCATAAATAAGTGTATGAGTCTACTTATTATGAGCACTGCAAGGAGGCACCCCTGGAACTGCAGGCATCTATACTAAGGTAAACTGTCGTAAACAGGAAGGCTAAAGTTTTTCTAAAGAAGTGATGATGAAGTCGAGGGACCATGGAAAAGAGGGAGTATATTGGTCCAAGTTCTTAGCTGTAAGTGAGAAAGTCATCCTTAGCTAGTTGAAGACAGCAGGTATTTATGAACAGGGTCACTGGAAAGACGGGAGAATCTGAGCTTCCAGAAATACCACCCGGCAGTGCCTTCGACAGCAGAAATGAACTGAGACATGAGTCCAGTTGTGGGCTGCACATCTGGAAGGATCTCCATCTTGCTTTTCTCTCTCTGTTTCCTCTCCAAAGACATTCACTCCAAAATCTTCCTGGGATTCGACCTCCTGAAACACCATGTCTCAGCTGCGATGAGCCACTGGATAGAGAGTAGAGTGGTCAGGGGGATATTTCCAAAAAGGCTCTGATTTTTGTCAACCAGGATTATGTTACTTCCCTGTTCAAAATCCCCAAGAGAGCTCCATGACCTCAAGATCAAAGGAACCCCACTGCATGGCTCATGATATGGTTAATGAGCTGTTCAGAACTTACTTGTAACACACATGTACCCACCACTCCCTCCTGTATGAAATTCTGCATTCCATACCTTGTCCACGTGTCCCTCAGACTTCATTAAGCGTGGGAGAAGGCTACTGGTGGTAGGGGATCACAAGGAGCAGGCTGTTTCCTGGAAAACATCGCTGTTCATCTGCAATGCTGGTAATGGGCAGCCACAAGACTTCTCTGAAAAGACCTGTTTAAAAAAATCGAAAAACTGGCCCTGGCCAGTCGGCTCAGCCATAGATCATCGACCTGGTGTATGAAAGTCCCAGGTTCGATTCCCAGTCAGGGCACACAGGAGAAGTGACCATCTATTCCTCTACCCCTCTCCCTCCTTCTTCTCTCTGTCTCTCTGTCTCGTCTCTCTCTGTCTCCCTTTCCCACAACCATGGCTTGAATGGTTGAAGCAAGTTGGCCCCGGGTGCTGAGGATGGCTCATGGCCTGAAATAGGTCAGTTGCTGAGCAACAGAGTAGTGGCCCCTGATGGGCAGAGCAGAGGCCCCAGATGGGCTTGCCGGGTAGACCCCAGTTGGGGCCCATGTGGGAGTCTGTCTTTCTTTCTGCCTCCCTGCCTCCCAGTCTCACTTAATTAAAATAAAAAATAAATAAACTGCACTGTGTATTTTTATTCTGTCAATACATGGTAAAGTAATTTTACTTTATTAAAATTCGCCAACTCTGTCACTTGGCTCTTTGGTTTAAAATTCCCTCTGGTGCACTTTATTTCTTAACAGTTTTGAAAAGGTTGCCATTAAAGCCTAGTTCCAGCAGATTTTGACCCAAACACAACCTAAAGCATGCTTCTTCTGATATAAAGTGCCTCTGACTCGTGTGTGTGTGTGTGTGTGTGTGTGTGTGTGTGTGTGTAAGAGAGAGAGAGAGAGAGAGAGAGAGAGAGAGATGGAGAGACTTCTCCTCACCAGGAAATGCTCATGAGGACTTTCAACCTGTGTGTGTGTCCAGATGCCCGGATCAGTTTTGTGCCTGATTTCCTCGACTCACCTAGAAAACTAGACAAAATATAGTGTCTAGACTCAAAGATAAAGGTGAGATCAATGAGGTGCATTGAAGAATAGCTACTTCGAGCTGAAAATTCATTTAACAGTTTCAGAACTGTATGCTGGGATGGAACCTCTGAATTTTCTTTTTTTTAAAAGATTTTATTTTATTCATTTTAGAGAGGAGAGAGAGAGGAGGGAGAGGAGCAGAAAGCATCAACTCAGTAGTTGCTTCCTATAAGTGCTTTGACTGGGTAAACCCAGGGTCTTGAACCAGTGACCTTAGTGTTCCAGGTCAACGCTTTATCCACTGCACCACCACAGGTCAGGCTGGAACCCCTGAATTTTCTTGGGGGTGGGGAACATACTCACCCCACACTGTCAGCCCAACTTGAAGGCAAGCTGGGCTTCTGTAAGAACCTTGGGATCATTCAATCTGTACACAGTGAAAGTCTTAACCCAGGACAGATGGGTTTGAATGTATTCTTCCCATGATGTAAGCTTCCCGGGGAAAGTAAAGCGGGCTAGCAGAGGGATTGTCCCTCCCATGTGGTGGGTGACATATGAAGGGAGTCCAGGGCTGTGCCCACCCAGGGTGATAACACGGTTTGTGTGCATATCATATGGTACAAAGGCTTTACATTTTCTGGGATAAAAACCATTTTCTTCAAATGGGATCTTCAGTTTTAAGCAAATTCATGCATTTTAAACACATTCCTAAAATCACAACACTCATGGCTCCTAGGACACCTACTTTGTCTCATACACCAGAGAGAAACAGAGAAAAGGAGGGAGGGGAAGTGAGGAAGCCAGCCTTTCTACCTCCTTCAGCTGCTTTAGAGACTCAACTGACTAAAGATGGGAATCTAACCCCAAAATGGTAGAAAGTATTGTAAACTTTTGTATATTGTCATGTAAAAAGCTTAATAATTGGCATAAAGAAAACAGCAAGAGTTTGTTTTTGTTTTTAAATCAGCCACTCCAAAAAAATCCTCAGTTAAGACAATGGCTATATAATCAAAGTAGGAATTTCTTCCAAAATATTTGATAATGACTGTCATTGTGTGCATCTGTGTGTGTGTGTGTGTGTGTGTGTGTGAGAGAGAGAGAGAGAGAGAGAGAGAGAGAGAGAGAGAAACAGAAAGAGAGAGAAAATAGTTAACACTTGAAATATTCTGAACCAGAATACATACTCCAGAGAGGGTTGCTTTAACTCTTTGGATATCATTATTTAAATCTATACAGGAGGTCTGTTTACCAGATAAAAATGATCAGAAATATATTTTTAAGACCCCAGTCAAAAAAGAGACAAAAAATATGAGGACATTCCACAGAAAACTCAAGAGACTAAAGGCATACAAAGATAATTCCAAACCTGTTAGCACTGATCAAATTACAAACTTAAACCCAAATCAGACATCACAGACCCATCAGACTGGCAAAAATTAAAGAGCTGAAATAGCATCAAAAGTTGGTGGAGCCCAGAACCCCTTGTGCCCCGTGGTGGGAACAGAGGTTGGAGATGACCACTCAGAGAGCCAGTGTCATTACCAAGGGCCCGGGGATTCTGTTCTGACAACTGCCAGAGAAGCTTTCAGAGCCACCTGGTAAACGCTGATATTTGCTATAACATCATTTATGGTATAAGGAGTTGAAGCCATCAGAAGACATGAGTAATTAATGTGATGTGATATGAAGCAGGGGAAGAAAAATAACTTACTAGACTTCTGCAAAGAACAGCAGATAGTGTAGCACACTCCTCAACCTCTGGCAAAACTGAAACATTCATTCCTCCAGCCCCTGGGCCTGTTGGCCACTGATGCTTTTACCTGCATCCCTCTCAGATAATTATTTTCAGCCAAAGCAAGCCCCCGGCTTGGACCCACTTCTAGGAAAGCCCACAGCCAATAACTGGTTGATGCCTTGAGGCCAGGCCTCTGACCTTGACCTGAAGTCATGGTAACTCAGCAGGACCATCCCAGCTTGAGCTCCCTGTGATGTCTGTTCCTCTTCTGCTCAAACCAGCTCCTCTCCCTCTTCCCCTCCCTCTCCAAGGGGTCGATCCTGAGCAGAGAAACTCCCAGTTAACTTCTTTTACATTCCTTTCTATCTCAGAGGCTGTTTCCTGGGTAACCCAACCTAATACACATAATAACATGAGTAAATCATGTAAGAATAGTGACAAGAGAAGAATAACATTAAGTAACAGAACGAGATCTCTAACCTGACAGAACCAATAACAAATAACAACAGATGCACACAAAACTATGCATGTTTTCAAGAACACATACAGATGAAAGCATGCATCCACCCATTGGAAGGATTGCCTCTGGGTAGAGGGGAACAGGAGTGGGAATGGAGCCTGGAATGGAGACAACGATGACAGCAGACATGAGTGGGAGGGTTTATTAAGTCAACTTTTTTGTACCTGAGGTCCAAATTAGTATTACTACTACTAATAATAACAACAATAAAATCATTTGAATTGATGAAATGAGGGGTGTTTCAGGATATGTGCCGACAAAGATGACTTGGGTGTTCATGGCCCTTTAGTAGCAACAGGTAAGAAAGCAAATGCAGCAGCTGGCTGTCTTTGGAACGTCACCGGTCCGGAGCACCCCTGGCCTGTGAGCCTCGCTTTCCGGAGCACTCCACCCAGCTACCCAACTGGATGGCTGGCTGGTCCTGCCTTCAGAATGTCTTGACTATCTCTGGGTCTGTCTCGGAGTAAACCTTTTATTCCAGGCACTACAGCAGTCACTAAGAATGGAGCGGAGACTTCCTTGTTTATAAGTATAATGGGTGTCTGTTTTGCAATTTCTTGTAAATTGATTAGAATTGAGTTTAGAGCTTTTTTGGAGGGAGGTTGGGGGCTTTTGTTTTTTTCCTTTGTTTTGGAGATCAGAAGCCCAAAATGAACCTATGTTATATGTCTTAGGTGTACAGCCTAATGGTTAGGTATTTATATAATTTACAAAGTGACTCCCATAAGTCTGGTACCCGGCACCGTATATATTATTACAGTATTATTGACTACAGTCCCTGTGCTGTACTTCACATCCCCATGGCTGTTCTGTAACCTCCAGTTTGTACTTCTTAATCCTTCACTTTTTTCACCCAGTCTCTCAACCTCCTTCCCCTCGGGCAACCCTCAGTTTGTTCTCTATATCTGTGAATCTATTTTTGTTTTTGTTCTTTAGATTCTACAGATAAGCTTGTTTTTGCTGTGATATTTCTGCAGCACAATCGTGGAGGAGAGAGATGCAGCCCCCTCCCACCACTAATTACCAGACTCAACCAGTATTTGCCAAAAGAAACTGGTAACGGTTTGCTGAGCAGCCAATCAGCTGCATAGCCGAGAATGGCTGGCTCTTTCCTGAGCCCCTTTCTCTTCTTCCTGGAGAGCAGTTCCCAGTCCCCCGTCCTCACCACAGGGCTACAGTTAATGTCCTAGCCAAAGGCACGTGCATGGACTCAAGGCCAGCCACTCCAAGCCTGGCCCTTAGAAACGTGCTGTGAACAGTTGGCTCTCCAAGCTTCTACCTTCTGCTGTTGGGTGCAGATTAATGCGTGTCCTTGGAAGCCACGGTCAATGAGGGCAGAACCATGAGATGACCACTTGAGGGAGAGCTGCCCACTGATCAGGAACACTTGAAAATTAAAACATATTATAGAACAAAGCAGAGAAATGCAAGGTTTCATAGTCTAATCATTCTGCACACTTAGGGTTGTGTGCTAAAAGGCTTCCAGCATGTCCTTAATTAGATGTGTTTGCATTTGCCTGGTTATCCCACAAGTTTAGAAAGAGTCCCTTGCTTTATTTTAAAAATAAGTGAAGATCCTTTTATCTACAAAGAAAAAAGGATACCCAGGTGTCAAATACAGAAAATAATAAGAATGGAGTTGAGAAATGTTCTAAGGTGGCTCTCATTATAGGAGGGAAATCATAAAAAGAGGCCAATTATAAATAAAATAGGATGTGCTTCATACACTGGTCAAATATGTATATATTAAGTTTTTAATTATACAAATAACTTTAATTTAATTCAGGTAAATTCAGCAAATCCTGCTAACTGCCTGTTTAGTATCCATTCCTACTTTCTTGCTTATGACTAGAACTGTTAAAATTATGCAATCTCCCAGCACCCTGGCTGCTAAGCAAGGCCTCTTAATCCAGTTCTGGCCCAAAAGGTGGAAGCCCCTGAGGACGATGCTCTCGCCTGGATTAAAAGGGAAGGTTTAGCTAGGAGGTAGGCTTTGCCCTTCCCTTCTTTCTTACTCCTAACTGGAACGGGGATGAGAAAATTTGCATGGCAGCAGCCGCTTTGTAACCACAGACACCGCTCCCCAGGCAGAAGGTGGGCAGGCTGAGGATGTCAGAGGAGAGAGGAGAGACGCTAAGAAGCCTGGGCCCCTGGGGGCTTTGCTGAGCCAGAGAACAGCCTGGATCCCTGCTGCCTCCCATCTCCACCCCAATCATGTTTGACGACATTGATTGGGTTTTTGTTATTCCCTGACAAATGGATTTCTGACACCATACATAATCTCTCTTCACATTTTCAAATGCAAAGACTTCTGTTTAAAAAAAAAAAAAGCTGTCAATTTAGTGCTCCATAATTTATATAAATGCTTCGAAAAGTAACATACCGTTTCAAAATGATATTCAGGGATTGTAAGTCACAGAGAGAGAAAGAGAAATTGTCCAGTGAGTAAGGGTCTATCCTAAATATCTAATATAAAATATGTGATTGAAAATCTAAAACTCCATCTGTAAAAATGTTTTCTTAAAAGTTTCTTTTAAAAAGTCTTCCTGAGATGACGTCATAGTAATGGCGGAGTAGGAAGCGATACCGATAAATCTCCCCCAAACCTCAACAAGATCTTCAACCAGAAACAGAAAAACCTATCCTTGGAGCCTCCAGATGTTTCGCAATACACCCAAAGGTATGATCGAATGAAAAATTGGCTAAATATATAACCAAACCCCGAAGGAAATAGGGAGTAAGAAATGCTCCGCCTTCCTCACTAACCTAAACAGAGCGATTTTCACTGGAAACTGAGAATATAGAAACTAAGGCAGGCAAAGGGGGTGAATAGATCCAGGCCATGGCACAAACGGCCGAACCAGGCTGTGGCACGGAGATCTAAGCCAAGGAAAAACTGTTCCTGTGACAACCTGGGCAATACAAGCTAACACTCGCGCCAAACCCAGACAAAGAAAGACAAGCGGGGTAGCCATTTTACCTGATCCCCTGGTAGGTGCATAGTGGGCGAGAGATTCCTTCCAAAGCCCCCGGAGGGTGCACCCGTGTTACTCCACAGAGAGGCAGAGTCAGAGGCCTTTGTGTGGGCCAAAAGCCTCCGGGCTGCCCCAGCGCCCTGGGAGAGCCGCACACGGGGAGGAAGCGAGAGCTAATTCCAACACTGGAACTTTTCAGTGCGGGCGGGAGGTTTCACTCAGAGGGCGAGACTCCGGCCTCACATCCTGGTCTGCGCGCATGGAGAGTGGGAAGGAGACTCCTCCCAGCACCTCCGGAGTGGGAGCCCGTGTTGTCCCACGGAGGGGCAGAGTCGGGGGGCCTTTGTGTGGGCCGAGGGCAGAGTCACGGGCCGCCCCAGCATCTTGAAAGAGCGGCACACGGGGACAAGCGAGAGCCAATTCCAACATTGAAACTTTTCAGTGCGGGTGGGGGGTTTCACTCAGAGGGTGAGACTTCCGGTCTAACATCCTGGTCTGCATGCGCAGACCCGCCCGTGTTACCGGACAGAGTGGCAGAGCCAGAGGTCTTTGAGTAGGCGAAAGCCCCAGCTGATTATGCTAGCAGCTCTGACTGACTGAGCCTTACCCAGAGCCCTGTGCTGAGTGGAAATAAGAGTGGGGAGTTGCCCGCTCTTTGAGCCTCTTACTATCCAGGCAGAGGCAGCAGCAACCCCATAGCTGGATTCTCAGGCTGCTGGTTGAGGAAGGAAAGACTAGGAGAGAGGCTCCTGGAACACGGACTCTCTCACTGTCGGAGCCTATAAACGCTAATGAGCCTCGACTGCCAATGAGACTGAAGCACAATACATGACATCGCCATAGAGACTTATCAACTGCAAACCTCTACCTGAGCGTGCCAAAGGGGCAGAACCTGGGGTACAGAGTCGCCGACCAGGAAGAGGGAGAGAAAAGAAAAAGCAAGAAGATAACCTCTCAAAATCAGAATAATCCGCAGACTTTATAACCTATCCCATTTTATTATATTTGTTCGTTTATTTCTCTTATCTTCATCCTTGATTTTTTTTTTCTTTTTTCTTTTTTTTTTCCTCCTCCAATTTGGTCGTTTAACTCCCTACCGGTCTTACTCTCTCCTCTCCTTGAACTACACTACCCATAAGTGTTACATCTCCCATTATCTTTTCTTTCCTCTTCCTTTCTCTCTATGAGGGTTGCACTCCAAAACCCTTAACTCTCTCTCTCTCTCTCTCTCTCTCTCCTCTTTTTTCTTTTTTCTTCTTTTAGTGGTTCCCTCTTTTTTTTCTCTCTCTCTCTTCTTTTCTCCCTCTATATTAGTTTCTTCCTTTTTCCTTTACATCTCCTCTCATTCAAACCTCAATAACAAACAAATTATTTTATCTGGGACTCTGTGGCATTTTGGGGGGTTTTTACTTCACCTTTTTAACTCACTAGCAGTGCTCCCATCCTTGGCTCTCCATTTTATCAAGCTCTTGTTCCACTAAATACAATAGTAATTTTTTCATTTGTCCCCCCATTTTCCTGTTTCCCTCTTACTCCTCTCATCATAACTCTTAGTCAACCAACACCTAAATGCAAATCATTTTATTCTTGATCCAAATTTTTTCATTATTTGCTTTTTGTGGGTCCATACCCCCACCCCTTTATTTATTTATTTATTTTATTTTTTTCTTGGCCCTTTATTACTTTTCCCCAATTCAGGCTCTCCATTACAGGCATTATTTGTTCTATTAAATACAATATAATTCACAGTTCACCACAAGATTTTCTCAAGAAAGAGGGGAGAGGAGAGGAGAGAAAAAAAGGAGGGGGGGAATAATTTCCTTTTTTTAAATTTTTATTTTATTTTATTTTTTTATTTCATTATTAATTTTTTTTAAAAAAAAACTTTTTTCAATTTTTTATTTTTTTAACTTTTTATTTTTTATTAAATCTCATTAATACTATTAACAAAACCACCCTCAGATGCCATTAAGGAAGAGAAAATCGAATATCATGGATACAAAAGAAAGAGAGGTAACACAGATAGAAGAGGAAAAATCTATGGAGAAAAAATTTAATATATTGGAAACCTTGGAGTTAAATGACAGAGAATTCAAGATAGAAATCCTAAAAATACTCAGAGATATACAAGAAAACACAGAAAGGCAATTTAGGGAGCTCAGAAAACAACTCAATGAACACAAAGAATATATGTCCAAGGAAATTGAAACTATAAAAACAAATCAAACAGAGATGAAAAACTCAATTCACGAGCTGAAAAACGAGGTAACAAGCTTGGCTAATAGAACAGGCCAGATAGAAGAGAGGATTAGTGAAATAGAAGACAAGCAACTTGAGGCACAACAGAGAGAGGAAGAAAGAGACTCAAAAATTTAAAAAAAATGAGATAGCCCTACAAGAATTATCTGACTCCATCAAAAAGAATAACATAAGAATAATAGGTATATCAGAGGGAGAAGAGAGAAAATGGAATGGAGAACATACTCAAACAAATAATAGATGAGAACTTCCCAAGCCTGTGGAAAGAACTAAAGCCTCAAATTCATGAAGCAAACAGAACTCCGAGTTTTCTTAACCCCAACAAACTTATTCCAAGGCACATCATAATGAAATTGGCACAAACCATCGGCAAAGAAAAAATTCTCAAGGCAGCCAGGGAAAAGAAGAATACAACATATAAAGGAAGGCCCATTAGATTATCATCAGATTTCTCAGCAGAAACTCTACAAGCTAGAAGAGAGTGGACCCCAATATTTAAAGTCCTGAAAGAGAGGAACTTTCCACCACAAATACTATACCCATCAAAGCTATCCTTCAAATATGAAGGAGAAATAAAAACATTCACAGATACAGAAAAGATGAGGGAATTTATCATCAGAAAACCCCCACTCCAGGAATTACTAAAGGGGGTTCTTCAATCAGATACAAAGAACAAAAAAAAAATAAAGCCACAAGTAAAAGCTCCAAGAAGAACACAATAAAACCAAATTTAAACTGTGACAACAAGAAAAAGAAAGAGGGGAGAGGATGGAGATTAACAGTAGCAAAGGACGATAGAGTGCAAAAGTACTCACAAAATAGTGCGCTACAATGAACAGGCTAGGAACCCTTTTCATTACCTAAAGGTAACCACCATTGAAAAAACCACCACAGAAGCACATGAGATAAAAAAGATAGCAACAGTGGAAAGATGTATGGAATACAACCAAATAAAAACAAAAGATAAAAAAATGAAAGAGAAGGATCAAACAAGACACAAAACTAACAGAAAGCAATCTATAAAATGGCAATAGGGAACTCACAAGTGTCAATAATTACACTAAATGTAAACGGATTAAACTCACCATTAAAAAGACACAGAGTAGCAGAATGGATTAAAAAAGAAAATCCAACTGTATGCTGCCTACAGGAAACTCATCTAAGTAACAAGGATAAAAACAAACTCAAAGTGAAAGGCTGAAAAACAATACTCTAAGCAAATAACATCCAAAAAAAAGCAGGCATAGCAATACTCATATCTGATAATGCTGACTACAAGACAACAAAAGTACTCAGAGACAAAAATGGCCATTTCATAATGGCTAAGGGGACACTGAATCAAGAAGACATAACAATTCTTAATATATATGCACCAAACCAAGGAGCACCAAAATATATAAGACAGCTACTTATTGATCTTAAAACAAAAACTGACAAAAATACAATCATACTTGGAGACCTCAATACACCGCTGACGGCTCTAGATCGGTCATCCAAACAGAGAATCAATAAAGATATAGTGGCCTTAAACAAAACACTAGAGCACCTGGATATGATAGACATCTACAGGACATTTCATCCCAAAGTGATTGAGTATACATTTTTCTCCAGTGTACATGGATCATTCTCAAGAATTGACCATATGTTGGGCCAGAAAAACATCAGCAAATTCAGAAAAATCGAAGTTGTACCAAGCATATTTTCTGATCATAAAGCCTTGAAACTAGAATTCAACTGCAAAAAGGAGGAAAAAAATCCCACAAAAATGTGGAAACTAAACAACATACTTTTAAAAAATGAATGGGTCAAAGAAGAAATAAGTGCAGAGATCAAAAAAGATATATACAGACTAATGAAAATGACAATACGACATATCAGAATCTATGGGATGCAGCAAAAGCAGTGATAAGAGGGAAGTTCATATCACTTCAGGCATATATGAACAAACAAGAGAGAGCCCAAGTGAACCACTTAACTTCACACCTTAAGGAACTAGAAAAAGAAGAACAAAAACAACCCAAAACTAGCCGAAGAAAGGAGATAATAAAAATCAGAGCAGAAATAAATGAAATAGAGAACAGTAAAACTATAGAAAAAATTAATAGAACAAAGAGCTGGTTCTTTGAAAAGATCAATAAAATTGACAAACCCTTGGCAAGACTTACCAAGGAAAAAAGAGAAAGAATTCATATAAACAAAATCCAAAATGAAAGAGGAGAAATCACCACGGACACCGTAGATATACAAAGAATTATTGTAGAATACTAAGAAAAACTTTATGCCACTAAATTCAACAATCTAGAAGAAATGGATAAATTCCTAGAACAATACAACCTTCCTAGACTGAGTCAAGAAGAAGCAGAAAGCCTAAACAGACCTATTAGTAGAGAAGAAATAGAAAAAACCATTAAAAACCTCCCCAAAAATGAAAGTCCAGGACCTGACGGCTATACCAGCGAATTTTATCAAACATTCAAAGAAGACTTGGTTCCTATTCTACTCAAAGTCTTCCAAAAAATTGAAGAAGAAGCAATACTTCCAAACACATTTTATGAGGCCAACATAACCCTCATACCAAAACCAGGCAAGGATGGCACAAAAAAAGAAAACGACAGACCAATATCTCTAATGAATACAGATGCTAAAATACTAAACAAAATACTAGCAAATCGAATACAACAACATATTAAAAAAATAATACATCACGATCAAGTGGGATTCATCCCAGAATCTCAAGGATGGTTCAACATACGTAAAACGGTTAACATAATACACCATATCAACAAAACAAAGAACAAAAACCACATGATCTTATCAATAGACGCAGAAAAGGCTTTCGATAAAATACAACACAATTTTATGTTTAAGACTCTCAACAAAATGGGTATAGAAGGAAAATATCTCAACATGATAAAGGCCATATATGATAAACCATCAGCTAACATCATATTAAATGGCACTAAACTGAAGGCTTTCCCCCTTCAATCAGGAACAAGACAGGGTTGTCCACTCTCTCCACTCTTATTTAATGTGGTACTAGAGGTTCTAGCCAGAGCAATCAGACAAGACAAAGAAATAAAAGGCATCCATATCGGAAAAGAAGAAGTAAAGGTATCACTTTTTGCAGATGATATGATCCTATACATTGAAAACCCCAAAGAATCCACAAAAAGACTACTAGAAACAATAAGCCAATACAGTAAGGTCGCAGGATACAAAATTAACATACAGAAGTCAATAGCCTTTCTATATGCCAACAATGAAACAATTGAGAATGAACTCAAAAGAATAATCCCCTTCACAATTGCAACAAAAAAAATAAAATACTTAGGAATAAACATAACAAAGAATGTAAAGGACTTATATAATGAAAACTATAAACCATTGTTAAGAGAAATTGAGAAAGATATAATGAGATGGAAGAATATTCCTTGTTCTTGGTTAGGAAGAATAAATATAATCAAGATGGCTATATTACCCAAAGCAATATACAAATTTAATGCAATTCCCATCAAAATTCCAATGACATTTTTTAAAGAAATAGAGCAAAAAATCATCAGATTTATATGGAACTATAAAAAAACCCGAATAGCCAAAGCAATCCTAAAGAAAAAGAATGAAGCTGGGGGCATTACAATACCTGACTTCAAACTCTATTATAGGGCCACGACAATCAAAACAGCATGGTATTGGCAGAAAAATAGACACTCAGACCAATGGAACAGAATAGAAAGTCCAGAAATAAAACCACATATATATAGTCAAATAATTTTTGATAAAGGGGCCAAGAACATACAATGGAGCAAAGAAAGCCTCTTCAATAAATGGTGCTGGGAAAACTGGAAAGCCACATGCAAAAGAATGAAACTGGACTACAGTTTGTCCCCCTGTACTAAAATTAACTCAAAATGGATCAAAGATCTAAACATAAGACCTGAAACAATCAAGTACATAGAAGAAGACATAGGTACTCAACTCATGGACCTGGGTTTTAAAGAGCATTTTATGAATTTGACTCCAATGGCAAGAGAAGTGAAGGCAAAAATTAATGAATGGGACTACATTAGACTAAGAAGTTTTTGCTCAGCAAGAGAAACTGATAACAAAATAAACAGAAAGCCAACTAAATGGGAAATGATATTTTCAAACAACAGCTCAGATAAGGGCCTAATATCCAAAATATACAAAGAACTCATAAAACTCAACAACAAACAAACAAACAATCCAATAAAAAAATGGCAAGAGAACATGAACAGACACTTCTCCCAGGAGGAAGTACAAATGGCCAACAGATATATGAAAAGATGCTCATCTTCTTTAGTTATTAGAGAAATGCAAATCAAAACTGCAATGAGATACCACCTCACACCTGTTCGATTAGCTGTTATTAACAAGACAGGTAATAGCAAATGTTGGAGAGGCTGTGGAGAAAAAGAAACCCTCATACACTGTTGGTGGGAATGTAAAGTAGTACAACCATTATGAAAGAAAGTATGGTGGTTCCTCAAAAAACTGAAAATAGAACTACCTTATGACCCAGCAATCCCTCTACTGGGTATATACCCCCAAAACTCAGAAACATTGATACGTAAAGACACATGCAGCCCCATGTTCATTGCAGCATTGTTCACAGTGGCCAGGACATGGAAACAACCAAAAAGCCCATCAATAGATGACTGGATAAAGAAGATGTGGCACATATACACTATGGAATACTACTCAGCCATAAGAAATGATGACATCGGATCATTTACAGCAAAATGGTGGGATCTTGATAACATTATACAAAGTGAAATAAGTAAATCAGAAAAAAACAGGAACTGCATTATTCCATTCGTAGGTGGGACATAAAAGTGAAACTAAGAGACATTGATAAGAGTGTGGTGGTTACGGGGGGAGGGGGGAAAGGGAGAGGGAAAGGGGGAGGGGGAGGGGCACAAAGAAAACTAGATAGAAGGTGACAGAGGACAATCTGACTTTGGGTGATGGGTATGCAGCATGGTTGAAAGACAAGATAACCTGGACTTGTTGATCTTTGAATATATGTAACCTGATTTATTGATGTCGCCCCATTAAAAAAAATAAAATTATAATTAAAAAAAATAAATAAATAAAAATTCTTCCTGAGAAATAAACATGTTCTGACCAGGAAAAAAACGAAATATATGCAAGTCTGTATAAAAAGCTACAAATAATAACTTTTATCAACTTTAAGATAAACTCAGAAGCCAAAAAATAAGATGTTATACTGATTAAACTCTGGTTTAATTACTAATTTTATTTTTAAGTATAAACTTTCAATAAGAAATTAACTTACATGCTATGGAAACCCTAACATTCCAAAATTATATGAGGTATAATAATAGGAGTTTAACAGAAACATAAAATAACATAAAAATTTCTTTCAAAATGTGAAATAATAGAATGTGTATGTGTGTGTGTGTGTGTGTGTGTGTGTGTGTGTGTGTGTGTGTGTGTGTCTGCCCCTGGTTCCTGGCACAGAGCTTCTAAAACCCTTGTAATTTCCTAAGAGCATGAATATTTGTTCTAGAATAATATTTGGTTTTTGACTCTAGTTCCTGATTCAGGGATCGTAAATCTCTTAGAATTTCCTGAGTGTCTTTTTTTTTTTTGTATAATCTAAAGTGAGAAGCAGGGATGCAGATAGACAGACTCTCCCATGCACCCGACCAGGATCCACCTGGCATGCCCACTAGGGGTGATGCTCTGCCTATCTGGGGTGTTGCTCCATTGCAACCAAAGCCATTCTAGCACCCGAGGCGGAGTCCATGGAACCATCTTCAGCGCCCAGGCAAACTTTGCTCCAATGGAGCCTTGGCTGCAGGAGATGAAAAGAGAGATAAAGAGAAAGGAGAGGAGGAAGGGTGAAGAAGCAGATGGGCACTTCTCCTGTGTGCCCTGATCAGGAATCAAACCTGGGACTTCCACATGCTGGGCCAATGCTTTACCACTGAGCCAACTGTGTCTTTTGTTCTCATGGAGAACTGTTCATGAGCTTCTCAATGGGTCTATCACCAGAAAGACTGAGCCAGGATTAGAAGCTTAAAACTTTCAACCCCACTTTACCCCCATCGTCTGGGAAGGGAAGAGGGGCTGGAGACTGAATTAATGATTGATCGTGCCCATGTGATGAAGCCTTCATCAAAATCCGAATAGTACATAGTTTGGGCTGCAGGGAGCTCTGGGTCGGCAAACACATCTACAGGCTGGGAGGACAGAGCACCCCAACAGCAGGAGTGTCAGCTCCTGGGCTCCGGGCTCTTCCGGACTTTGTATCTCTTCATCTGGCTGTTCATTTCTATGCTTTACTATATCCTTTTATAATAAACTGGTAAGCACAGTGTTCCCCTGAGTTCTTTGAGCCATCCCTACACTTTATCAAGACCAAGGAGGGGGCGGTGGGAACTCCAATTTATAACTGATCAGTCAGAAGTACAACCTGGGACTTTCCACTGGTGTCTGGAGTGGGGCAGTCTTGTGAGAGCTGATGCAAACTCCAGGTGGGTCATGTCAGAATTAGAGTGAATTATTGGGCTGCCCGCTGGTGTCACAGAGAATGACTTGATTACGTGCAAACTCCACACATCTGGCATCAGAAGTGTTGTGAGTTAAGAGTAAGGAGAAACACAGGAGTGTTTTTTCTTTACAGAAGGCTAAAATTCTTTTTTAAAAATGAAGAAAAAGTGTCATTTTCAATCTTGGCCTGTGAAATGGTGGGCCCTAAACCAAGAAAAGGAAATAAAACTATCTCCTGACTTTTCCTTTTCAAAAACATTGAGTTTTATTTTCTCCAAATAATTGGACATTCCAAATTTAGGAACTTTATTTTGAATGTTTTTAGTTCCCAATAAAAACATATTGTTTGATAAAACTGGGGGATTTAACATTTCGCATTCTAGTAATTTCCTTATAAATTGGAATGAAAAAGAAAAACAACTTTTGGTAAATTAAGTTTTTGTTAAAACTCAATTCTTTGTAAATGACTGTGTGTTTTATCTCTGAAGTATTTGTGCACTTACTAAAGAAAGCAAAGAAAGAAACATCATGACATATTTAAATTATGCCAAGATGAAGTTTTACAGCAAAGGCAAAATAGCTAAAACTTTTTATGACTGTAATTTTCTGCATTTCCTACACTTATTTTCTTTTCTTTTTTTTTTTTTTTTTTTCATTTTTCTGAAGCTGGAAACAGGGAGAGACAGTCAGACAGACTCCCGCATGCGCCCGACCGGGATCCACCCGGCACGCCCACCAGGGGCGACGCTCTGCCCACCAGGGGGCGATGCTCTGCCCATCCTGGGCGTCGCCATATTGCGACCAGAGCCACTCTAGCGCCTGAGGCAGAGGCCACAGAGCCATGCCCAGCGCCCGGGCCATTTTTGCTCCAATGGAGCCTCGGCTGCGGAAGGGGAAGAGAGAGACAGAGAGGAAAGCGGGGCGGAGGGGTGGAGAAGCAAATGGGCGCTTCTCCTGTGTGCCCTGGCCGGGAATCGAACCCGGGTCCTCCGCACACTAGGCTGACGCTCTACCGCTGAGCCAACCAGCCAGGGCTTACACTTATTTTCTTATAAAAACAACAGTAAGAGTTTTCTAGTTACTCTTAAATAAATTAATATTGGAAAATATATTAATGTAATGTCGATGTGGTATTTCAATTAATATTACAAATAATATGTTAAAATCTAAATAAGTATAAAAAAATAAATCGCTTCCAATGAAAACATAGATGTATTTTCATTTATATTTGTTTAGATAATTTTCTTTTTTTATTTAAAAAAAATTTTTTTTTTACAGAGACAAAGAGAGAGTCAGAGAGAGGGATAGATAGGAACAGACAGACAGGAACAGAGAGAGATGAGAAGCATCAATCATTAGTTTTTTGTTGCGCATTGCGACACCTTAGTTGTTCATTGATTGCTTTCTCATATGTGCCTTGACTGTGGGCCTTCAGCAGACCGGTAACCCCTTGCTTGAGCCAGCGGCCTTGGGTCCAAGCTGGTGAATTTTTGCTCAAACCAGATGAGCCCGCGCTCAAGCTGGCGACCTCGGGGTCTCAAACCTGGGTCTTCTGCATCCCAGTCCGACGCTTTATCCACTGTGCCACCGCCTGGTCAGGCTGTTTAGATAATTTTCAATAAAAGTATTTTACTATTACTTGTTAATATAATTAATAATATATTTTATAATGGTTTTATTTATCTTTCTGATCTAAATTGGCTTTGGGACTCTGGATTTCTGCAACATTGAGTGTGGCAGGAACACACAGCACCCACCATATATGGGTAGAATATGGCACTCCTCCATATTCCCCATGCCCTATGCAGTTAGATGGGGCTGCGTGACTAGTCCTGGGCAAAGGGCTGTGAATCTCAGTGGTTCATAGCCCCTCTAAGATAAGCACTGTAGAGCCAGGACATGATGCCACAGCTCTCTCTTGCCCCACTAAGGTGGCTGAGGAAGCTAAGTGTTCCAGATGCTGTAGCTTCAAGAATGTGGAGTTTTGTCAGCCCAGACCCAGAGTAACCACATAGAGTACAACTCCCACTGATCTATGGGAGATACGAACTATAAGTGAGAAAAATACTTTTACATTAAGCTATATAGTACTCTTGCTAATTAACTGAGGTAATAGATATTAGTTTTCACCTAAATAGAATGAAACACAAAACTGTAAGACTTAAATAATATCATTAGTAAATATATATATATATGTAAAAGCTAGGCTTACATCTTAGGCCATGGATATAGAATTATAAGATTATTTTAGGCAAAAACTCACGTATCTTATATTTGTCTATGATCTCTACAAATGGCATGGAATGTGTTCCTCAGATGCTGTGAGTTTCTACTTCCTTAGTGTCCTTCTAGGGAAACATAAATAGAGAATGAAAGTGGTTCTTCCTTTCAAATTACTGGCACGGTAACCAGATGATGCCAACATGGAAAATTATCTGGAACTGCATGGAAAACATGCTTGCCATTATTTGAGCTTCCTCAGCCATCAAGTGTTCCTTGGAAGCTCTGTCTGCTCCTCTCTGTGTCTAGGATCATGCTCAAATTCAGGAGAAGTTCCCTGCACACAGATCTTTTCCCACACTCTGGTCATTTCTTCCTAGTCTCCTAGGCATATTTCTCCTCTTCTTTGCCTTCAATGTTAGTGTTTTGGGGTTTAGTATTATGTCCTTGACCAGAGGTGGATTAAGGTCAGTTGAGACCCCAGGCGCAGAAGAAAATATTGGGCCCCTTACATTAGAAAAAAATGTAAAGTTGGGGTTTTGCAGGGCCCTTCAGAAGTTGGGGCCCAGGGCGTGTGCCCGGTGCATCCACCATTAAATCCGCTTCTGTCCTTGACTCTTTGATACTACATTCTCTCCTTTGAAGAGTCCATACATGCTTTTAGCTTCACTTGCTATTGCAGTTCCCTTTCCAGCACTGGGTGTACACCTAGGTCCCTTTTCACAGCATCTTTACTGAGATGTCCTATAAGAACCTCAAGTGGCCTGTCACCTTCCCCCAACAAGCCTGCTTCTCTTCCTCTCTTCCCTCTCTCAACATCTTCTCCTATCAATCCAGACACCTTGATTATTATCCTTGGAAATCCCTACTCATCTAAAGTTATTCCCACATTCCTTGTTTTTTCCTAATATTTGGACCTTTTCTTCTTACACACAGCTACTTTTACTCTTATTATTGCACCAGTCCATGCCTACCCAACTCCTATCCAATTCAACACTGCTTCATGTGAGCTTTCTAAGTGTAGACCTAACCTACCTCTTTCAATACCTCCCCCTCACCCAAGGTATTGAGCCCCTTTTCTCTCCACTCCTTTCCATGGACGCTGTGCACATCCATACCTCTGGACCCTTGCTCAAACTGTAACCTTCTCCTGAAATACCTCTCTCATCCGGTTTTTCTGGCTAAGTGCTGGTCATCATTCAGTTTTCAGCTTGAACATCATCTCCCCAAGGATGTCTTTCTTGCCCTCTGAGCTCACCCAGGACCCCTTTTCTCTGACTCCTCATGATCCTGCACTTCCCTCTGATGTGGACCAATCATCTGACGCTGCTATGGTCTGTCTACTAGCCTACTTCTCCTCCTCCTTGCCTCCAGTCTAAGCTCTCTGTGGGCCAACAGGTGGATTCTCCAGGAAGCAGAGGATGCCTCCAGAACCATGGACAAAAGCACAGGTCAAGAGGCTGTATGATGGTGGAACCTGTTCCACAGCAGCTGGAGGTGGACAAGAAACAAAATTCAAAGTGCACGGTGCCAGAGCTGATCTCTAACACTCACAAGACCGACACAAGTACAAGGAGAGGCTTCAGCGCTCTTCCATGCCTGGATAGAAATGTCTCTCTTCTCAGTAATCTACTCAATAATGTTGTGCACGCAATTATGCATTTGGCACATATTTTTAAATTCCTTTTCATAGCATGTAACAAAATAAATTTTTATCATAATCCTGTGCTGTAGAGCACAAAGCTATAGCAATACTACAAACAGAGCCCATTTCTCTCTGTGAAATAGCATGTTTTAAACATCCCTATGTAACAGGGCATATCTTAGTGTATCTGGCACAATTTGTCCTCTAAGACATTGGAAGTTTCAGCTAAGACTGCATACGAAACCACCATGGATGCAGGGAAATGACTTGAAGAAACGTGTCTGGCATCACTCCTCCACAATCAGTGTATAAAGCACAAAAAAGGAGTTGATTCCACAATTATGCAATTAAATATAAAGTACTGGCATTTAACACTGTATTTGAATTTCCTTTGTGTAGTCTTCACTTATAGATCAGTTATATATATATATTTATTATTATATATATATTTATATATATTATAAATATATATATTTATTATTATTAAGATCACTCCAAAACTCAGATATGGCAGAAAGGAATTATCTTAGTGGAAGTCAAAAATATCAAGTGAAAAACAGATGAGAAGAGGCTTCAATGTGTGACAACCTCTTACATCACTCTAGATTAAGTGCTGATGATCCAGATGAAGGTAAGGAAGGAATGGTGAGATTCAAAAAGCAGAGATAATGGAGTTACAGAAGAGATCAAGATTATGAGAATCAGGACACCACCGCGCAAGATACAAAAGGGCAGAATGCATATTCGACGATCCACATACTGAGATCGAGGTTTTTTTCCAAATTTACAGCAACTCTCATATTTACATAACTATAATGAAAGAAACTTGCCTCAACTATCAACAACATACAGCGATTCTTGATAAACTATACAAGAGGAGAAAGTAAGTTATCTTTTTGCCCTCCTTGGAAAATAACATTACAAAATTCTTGCCAGATGAAGATCAAAACTATGCTATCAAATACGTTAGTAAAAAATATCACAGAGCTGTGTCTGACTGTTAATTCAAGCACAATACTATTTGTGTGGTGTTGTCAGCTTTTAAAAATATGACATTTGATGTGATTTCTTTCTTATTTAAGTAAATATCCACATGTGCATGATCTTGTATTATCTTCAGTAAAGAATACACAAAACCTGCACCCACTCCTGGTGTTTCCGTGTTTCTCTCCATGATCTCAGCCTGGGGCATGGCACCCGGACTCACTCAGTGAATGAAAGAGGGGTGAGCTCATGAGCCAGCTGTGTTATTATTGCCCTGCCCCTGGGACTCCCCAGGTCACTCCACGGCTTATCCCTCTGCTGATGTGGAGCCCTTTCTTGTTCCAATGGCTATAACACTGGAGCTTGGAGTCCACGGTGGGAGGCGTTTTCTTCTCCCATTGCCTTAAAGGGGCTCATGGGCCGGTGCCCATGCGGGAGTGGAGACAGGCATCGACAGCAGGGAGAAAATACAAACACGGTGTGTGCTAATGGAGGGAAGCCTGGGCAAGTAAGGAAACCTTTTTTCCCCGTTATGTAATTTTCTGCAGGACCCCTTCCATGTTTATTTACAGGAGAGTGGGTGTTCAAGAAGGGTGGGGAACAGAGAAGTGGGGAAAAAGCATCAACTCTTCATTTCTGTCTGTCTTTGCTTAATCTTCAGAGGCCCAGCTATAGTAGATTATCCCTCACTTAATTATGTCTATTTACTTAATTATGTCTATTTCTCAAGTGAAAACAAGACAGACAAAAAACAAAAACAAGAACAAACCCAAAAACCTCACAAGGTTCAGAGAACACTTTGTAAAGTATAAGATTGTCTAACCATTATGCTATACACCTGAAACGAATACAAAAAAAAAAAAAAAAAATTGTGTGAGTTACAATTGAAAAGTAAAATTTTAAAAAGAAATTTTAAAAACAACAACAACAACAAAATAAAACCCTGAAAAAACAGCCAGGTCACCCAGCAGAAGCCGAATCTGAATGCAGGCGGGTCAAGTCGCCAAGCCCACAGTTCCGGAGGCCCCAGCACTGCCCTTCTGGAGTGCAGCCAGCCGGTCCGCGGGAGGACCACCACTCAGGACCTGGGACCACTCAGGCGAGACAGAGGTGTGAACCCTGCTTCTCTCCTGCCCCTCCTCCCGCTCCGCCCCCGCTGCCAGGCCCGGGTTCATTGCCGGCACTCCGGCCTGAGCTCAGCTCTCTGGGGACGGGTCTGAAGAGCTCAGTGACTCGGGCCACCACTCCAAATTCCTATTAAGCACTCTAGATTTAACAGCTGCTATTAATACAAATTATGCTTCATTAAGCATGAAGCTAAGGAGAACTGAGCTTGGAGGTTTCCGTTCAATACAGGGCTGAAGGACAAACAGAGCGGCTATTTTTAATCCTGGCAATGTCACCAGGGAGAGAGCAGCCTGACACTCATGTGACGGTCGCAACTGCTGCAAATTGAGTTTTTCACATTTTCAAATAAATATCTCTTGTTTTCAGTTCAAGGCATGTGACAGAGGTAAACCTTTCCAATCCTTGAGGGATGGAGATACCCAGAACATTTTTCACTCCAGAAAACTTGTTTTCTAGAAAACTTAAGAAGGAGCAGGGAGGGAGGTCTCAGCAGGTCCCCAGCAGACTCCTGCTCGCACTCGCACTCGGGGAGGCTCTGGCTCCCCCACTGGGGTTAGCGATGCTGGGCAGGCTGCCTCTGCTGCTACGGTGCGGGTTCATCCAGAGGAGGCTCAAGAACAGGTGAAGTCATACGTGTGGCATTCTTCTAGATCAGGGGTCAGCAAAGGTTTTCTATAAAGGGCCAGAAAGTATCTTAGACTCTGTGGGTCCTTGTAAAGCCAGTAGGCACGGCCACCATCACAGCCGCCTGGCCCATGCAGGTTCGCATTAGATTCAGACAGACGGTAATGAAACAACGAAGCAAAGAACTGGTGGGCCATTGTCTTTATCCTAGCTTGCACCCAGCAGGCAAGAAATACACACAGTGGGAAAACACTTCCCTTTCCATTCAGGGCTCCCAAAGCCACTGACTTATCCGAGTTTCCTAGAATCAAAGTTTTCTACCTCACCAGTCTCATTCACCTCTGTTTCCCATCTTTTTCTCTCTGCACAAACTGGCTTCTCCTTCAGCACTCTGCCATCTTGGCTGCTTCACCTTTCCTCCATGTGGCCTTTCTCTGCTCTCCTTTCTCTGCTCTCTCCTCTAATGCTAATCTCAGGAACCGAGAGAGAGCAAGCTCCCGGTCTGCCCCACTTTATAGTGTAGAAATCCAAACCTTTAATCCAATATACAAACAAGGAAGTCTCTGATACAAAGTCACTTAGTGTGGGAAAGGCTTAGTCTTAAAATTAAGCATTAGGGTATAACAACCCTGCCTGCTTACAGCCTGTCCCCCACACCCAGTGCGAACTATAAGCGAGTAAACATATATATCATATTTACAAACTTATTTGACCAACAGTCCTGTGATCTCTGTTGCAACTATTCATCCCTGTCATTGTAGCACAAAGGCAGCCATAGACTACCCACAAAGGAATGTGCATGACAGTGTTTCCGTAAAACGCTATTGACAAAACTAGGGTTAGGGCAGATTGGGCTGCCAGGCTATAGTCTCCCACCTTGATTCAAATTTTCTGTTCTATCCTAGATGTTTTTGCAATGGCTATAACCTTAGTGTTTCACAAACGCTTAGTTTATATCAGCTATATTTTTACCTACAAAGTTGTAACAACTGGAATTCTTTCTTTTTAAATCCCTGTATGTGATACCAGTGCAAGGGCATGGCATTACCACATTTGGAATGGTTCCATTCACATGTTATTGTCCATATGTTCAACCAGGTCTGTGCTATACACGCAATTTGCAATCAGGACTTTTGCTGAGATGTCAGTTTGCATGCTTTTATATTTTATATAAATACATGATCATTATATTTGTTCCAAGCATCTGACAATGAGTGTATGACAATGAGTTCTGCTAATGAAACGCCCCAGTTTATCCATGATGGTAGGTATATTAGTTCTACAGGGCAATGGCCAATAGAGAGAGAGAGAGAGATGATAGATGATAAGTAGACAGATAGATGCTATAGCTAGCTAGCCAGTTGGAGATATTGGTTCTCATGATTATGGAGGCTGAGAAGTCCCACAATCTGCTGTCTACTAACTGGAGAAGCCAGGAAGGCCAGTGGTATAGTTCAGGGCTGGGTGGGTGGGATGATGCCCATCCCCATTGAGGAGAGTCATTACTCAGTCCACCAATTCAAATGTTAATCTCTTCCAGAAACACCTCCCCAGACACACCCAGAAATAATGTTTAGTCAGCTACTGGGAATCTTGTGGCCCTATCAAATCGACACATAAGTTTGCCATAACTGTCAGTTAGATACTTGTTCAGTTAATATTTATTCCCATCTCCTTTGAAAAGTTCTTTGCCCTTGAGTTTGATGTGTTTTGCTTTGGCCAATGAGACATTAGAGCACATTAAAGGAGGAGATGCTTGAAATGATAAGGTTGGGCGTTGCTTTCACCATAATTACAAGCCAGTAAGATGGTAGAGCTGCTTCCAAGTGTATGTAAAGAACAAGGTTTGTAGAGTCCATCCATAAAAGGCACTCTTAAAAAGAATGCTTGAATAAGGTTGCTAAAAAAGAAAGAAAGAAGGAAAGAAAGAAAGAAAGAAAGAAAGAAAGAAAGAAAGAAAGAAAGAAAGATGTGTCTTAAAAAAGATTGCTAGGGTGCTCGCTTCGGCAGCGTATATACTAAAAGATTGCTAGGTCAGATGCAAAACTAGTTACTGTCTTACAGAGCAATAAAACTATACTTTTCTGTGTTTTTTTCCTCTGCCAAACTATAAGTTAGCATGCAATTTTACAATGTCTAGACTCTAATAAATAGTAAATAGCAAGGTCAAGCACAGGAACATTCTTGTAAATAATTAAATAATCTTTGCTTGAACTTGTTAACTATAAAAAGTACATCTGCCTACATTTTTGCCTCATTTTTAAGCTCTAAGTATAGTTTTATTGCCATTGTTGAGGGATACACCACAATTAGGAGAACAGCCTCGCTGTGTAAAGGAAAACAGTGTCCTGGGTACGCATGCTCAGGAACTCCGCTCATACAGCAGACCTGGTGACACTGCCAGGGAGGTGGTCACCAATGTAAATAAAGCACATGTTCTGGACACTGTTGCCCCAGCTGTTCCACCAGAGGCAGGGGATAAACGAGCAGAATCCCCAGGAAGGGGAAGGCACCCCCTCCCTCTCACTATGTGGGTAGCTTTTGTGGATTGCCTTAGACTGACAATAGCAGGCAGCCAGTAGCTCTGCTGTGTTCCTTCACCTTGCGGCCACCAAGGGGGTGTGAGTTCATACAAATAGGTTGGGATGAGTGGTCAAAGGATTCTACTGCCTCACCATATCTAGAGGTATGTCACCAAAGCAAATAACATAAGACCCCAAACCCTTTACCAAGACGCAAATAATTACAAATACTTTATTGTTCCTAATATTACAATACTTTCCTTAGTTCTGTCCTTTTCTGTTAACATAACATCCCTTGGAGGAGATCAATGGGACACACATAAACTGACCCTCACTCAGGCTGTTGTACACAGGCAAACTGAAATGCACATAGATTTATCTTGGTACATGGCAGGCATCACTCAAACTCCAAACACCCAGAACAGATATAAGGGGTGCTGGACAGACAGCAGGAAGGCTTCCTGAATCTTGGGCTTTGCCAGAAGTCTCAAGTTTTTTCTCTATGGACTGAAGACTAGTGATTGACCAATTTTTGCTGCAAAAGGTCAGTTAGTAAGAACTTTGGGCTGATCTCTGCTGCAACTACCTGAGTCTGGCATGAAAGTAGCGATAGACATAAAATGCAGTGGTCCCCAACCCCCAGGCCGTGGACCGGTACCGGTCCATGGGCCATTTGGTACCCGTCGGCAGAGAAAGAATAAATAACTTACATTATTTCCATTTTATTTATATTTAAGTCTGAACAATGTTTTATTTCTTAAAAATGACCAGATTCCTGGCCCTGGCCGGTTGGCTCAGCGGTAGAGCGTCGGCCTAGCGTGCAGAGGACCCGGGTTCGATTCCCGGCCAGGGCACACAGGAGAAGTGCCCATTTGCTTCTCCACCCCTCCGCCGCGCTTTCCTCTCTGTCTCTCTCTTCCCCTCCCGCAGCCAAGGCTCCATTGGAGCAAAGATGGCCCGGGCGCTGGGCATGGCTCTGTGGCCTCTGCCTCAGGCGCTAGAGTGGCTCTGGTCGCAACGTGGTGACGCCCAGGATGGGCAGAGCATCGCCCCCTGGTGGGCAGAGCTTCGCCCCTGGTGGGCGTGCCAGGTGGATCCCGGTCGGGCGCATGCGGGAGTCTGTCTGACTGTCTCTCCCTGTTTCCAGCTTCAGAAAAATGAAAAAAAAAAAAAAAAAATGACCAGATTCCCTCTGTTACATCCGTCTAAGACTCACTCTTGATGCTTGTCTCGGTCACGTGATATATTTATCCGTCCCACCCTAAAGGGCCGGTCCGTCAAAATATTTTCTGACATTAAACCGGTCCGTGGCCCAAAAAAGGTTGGGGATCACTGATAATATGAACACATTGAATGTGGTTTTGTCCCAATAAATGATCAGAATAGGTGGCAAGCTAAATTTAGCCCGTGGGTCATCTTTTGCCAACCCTGATGTGGACTATAGCATGCTCCCTAAATCAACATGACAAAGACTCCTCCCATGGTTACACAGCCTTGATATGCTGGCTTCCTACACTCTTGGGCCTCTGCACTTAAATGGAAGTAACTGTTGAAGTCCTCCTGCTCAATCATTACTTGCAATTAGCATAACCCTTCCCTGGGCAGAAGCGGAGGGGCCGAGCACAACAATAGCTCTGTAAAAGTGAAACGCCGTGTTTGCTGCAAAATGGAACCTTAGCAGCCTCGAGTTAGAGCTCAGCTCACCAGGAGGAGACAGAACCCACAGATGGCTCCAAGGTCACTGTCTCAGCTGATAGGGTGTGGAGGTCACATCTCACTCACAGGGGAGTTGTGGGGCTGAGGCAGTCCTTGGCCAGCCCCAAAGCAGGCCAGTGGCTGACATGGACGTGAACATGAAGGGGGAAGTGGTCAGAGACTGAGTAGGGGCCTGAGCCGTAGCCGGAAGCTGAGCTGCTAGCTGTACAGCTGGGCCCCAGAGTATGAGTGAGGAGGGGGTGAGCCATGGCAGCTGCAGGCCGAAGGCACAGGCCAAAGCCCCTTTCTGCTTGAACAGCAGCAGACCAGGAGCTGGGGTGAGGGGTGGGGGTAGCAATGTAGGCTTCAGGCAGCCTCTCAGAAGCTGTCCTCAATTACCTTTAGAAAAACTTCTTTAGTAAACTGTATAAAACCAACTTTTTATCTTTAAAAAAAAACTGGAAAGAAAAGATTCTGAAAACAAGGCCTTTGAAATGCTGAACTTCAATTCCCTTGGAATAACTGCTAGTAAATAAATGTTACAGAAGTAGCTTTCTTTTTCCTTTAAAGAAAAAGGAAAAAAATGAGTTCTGAAAATAAAGCCTTTGAAAGAAAGTCTTTGAAACAACCCTACTTCTGGTCCAAAACTGGACTGGCCAGTCTAGAAAAGACAATAATAAACAAGTCAGTGCTGGTAAAACAAAACGTGTTGTTTGCTTGCTGCCGTTACTTATCTATGAAATAGGCGCTCCCAGGGGAGAAATAAAGAACAGACCCTACTATTCCCTCTCCCCGCCAACCCTCTTCCCACCCCACGCCTGTGGAATATACCCATGGGTCCCACTGGGCAGGTGGAGAGGACTATGGGTCAAGGTGTTGCTATACTACCCCTATCATTTCCAAATAGTAAATCACATTCTAGTTCATTAATGTGAAAATGAATCAAGACTAAGTTATTGATATTCCCCACAACTGCCACAGTGTAGCTAATTCAAGGTTTAAATAACAAAAGTTTCATGGTTTTGGAGGTTGATTTTCAAATCCAAGTTCCTATGGAAAGTGTATTGGGGCTCAAACTCTGCCCTCAGGTGTTAATTAGCTGAATATGCAGGTGTATCTTTTCAAGTTGAATATGTACATGAGGGTATTTATATATGTCTATTTAGAGCTCCACCTGTGCCTCATGCATCCAGAAGCATCATAACAGGTGTCGCTCTCCTTATCTCTCCAACCCACATCCTTCTAGCCAAGTAAATTGCGTCTCCATTAGTGGTATGAGTTTGATCATTTACCCATTGCATGACTCACATTCCATAATTAAAGAAAAAAAAAAGAGTAGGACTTGGATTAAGATAGCACTGTCATTATGTCATTTAAAGCCCCCTTCCTTTCCTCCAATCTAAGCACATAATAATGACATATGAAATATAAAAAGACACTGCTAAAACCATAGCCAAGTTCAAAATCAAGATGATTGTGGCTGTGGCTGTGAAAGAGAAATCCAAAGTGTTTAGTAGAAGCTGAAACTGCTGTCTTGCTAATCTCTCAATTAGTCTGGGATGTCTGCGAGTTTTATACTTGCGGTGTTGTAGAAAGTAGATGTGTTAAATACCCACTGAGGTACCCAAGCCAGGCTCATTGCTCAGGGCTTCTGGGAAATATTTTTTTCCAAATAAAGCATTTGTGGGGAAAAAAGCTGCTGCTTTCTGCCTACATATCCCATCTCATCTGGTACATTATTGTGCGATGATAGGATGACTGAAGCTGATACAGCCTCTTGCAACTATTGAGGAAGAGAAGATCTTCTTCCTGGCATCCTGAATTGTTGGACCACTAAGTGAACCCTGAACCACCAAGCCTCTGTCTTCGAGAGTAAATCATAAATGTCAAAATGTTTAGCCAGTGTTGGTTGGATTTCTTCTCAGATGAAGTCAAATGCATCCTAGTTGAAATAGTGTCTGTGTGTTTAGATAAGAAATTAGTGTGAGACTCCTTCTTTTTTAGGTAAAGCCGCAAACGAAATTTCAAAACACATTAAGAAATCAAATGCAACCAAAGACGGGAAACAAAATAAACTAATAAATAATCAGACATGAAGTCACTCCAGATGAGAGTAAAATTATAGATAGTCTGACAATGACTTTAAATAAATGTTTAGGCTCCTCAGTGAGAAGAAATAACATCAATAACAGGGACAGAAATTATGAAAAAATAGAAATTAAAATAGTAAACTATGCAAAAACTAGAAATCATACAATTAAATATATATTCATTGAGATAAACTCAAAAGATAAAGTGTAGCCTGACCTGTGGTGGCGCAGTGGATAAAAAGTCAACCTGGAAATGCTGAGGTCGCCGGTTCGAAACCCTGGGCTGGCCTGGTCAAGGCACATACGGGAGTTGATGCTTCCAGCTCCTCCCCCCCTTCTCTCTCTTTCTCTCTCTCTCTCTCTCTGTCTGTCTCTCCCTCTCCTCTCTGAAATGAATAAATTAAAAAAAATAAAATAAAATATTAAAAAAAAAAGATAAAGTATACTCTAGCCTAGACACAGAGTAAGAACTGACTCAGAGGAAATGACCCAAAGGAGAGCCATGATAGAGGGAATTGTCGGAGGAGTTAAGACACGTGGGAACGAGTGAGCAAGCAATATTCCAGAGATAATAGTAGAACATTTCCAAGACTGAAAAGAGACTTAAGTTCTCACATTTAAAAAGTGCTCTGAGTACAAAGCAGGATTGACCCAAATTAATTCAAAATTAGACATGTCACAGTGAAAAGATAGAGAAAAATCTTTAAAATATCCAGACAAAAAGAGATGGCTAGATAACATGAGGCAAGTAGTCTGCCCTGGGGTGTGGCTGGGTGCGCTATGCCCCTTCCTGAGCTGTCCTCCTGCTCTGACCTCAGCACACTGTCGGCTTACGTCCTCTCAAATCCTGATCCCGTCTATAATTTCCTATTCCTGCCCCCCTCCCCTCCTAGCTCCTTTTTAAGTTCCTAGCTCCTCTTACTCAACCCTGTCTTAGCTATTCTCCCTCCAAAACATTATCTTTTATTTGTACCTCTATTTCTTTTTACAAATAAGCTTTATGGTGCCTTTCAAGCCTGTATACAACAGATAATAAAAAGAAATTGATTAGCAACCATTAGAATAAGGCACTGAAACCAGAATTCCTAAAAATGAATGCTACACAGTTCTTCACATTTACTAAGGTCATGTGGTTTGATAGGAGCTTCCAAGTGTCCGAAGCAAAAAGAAGAAATACATTCAGTGGAGTACTGGCAGTTTCCATAACACAGAAGTGTACCAGGTGGTAAGGTGAAGCATTTCCATATAGAAATGAGGGATACATGAACAGATTGCAAAATCTTTCTTGTTCCTACTCACAGTATTATTTATCTATTTATTATTTTTTAATTAGGTATAGTTGGCATACAATTTTATATTGGCTATAATAGTTACAGGTGTATAATATAGTGATTCAACATTTTTATATCTTACAATGTGATCACCGTACTAATTCTAGTAATCACTTGTCACCATATAAACTTATCACAGTATTATTGACTATATTCCCCTTCCCTTTTCCAGCCAACCACCCCCCTTCCGGTAATCACCTCTGCTCTCTGTTTCTTCTTTGAGTCTGTTTCCGTTTTGGTTTGTTTGTCTGTCTGTTTGTTTGTTTTTGGATTCCACATGTAAGTGAAACCATATAGTATTTGTCTTTCTCTGTCAAAGCAGGGTGGGCAGGCACTGAGTCACAGAAACCCAGCCCCTTGGTGGCCTGCTGAAGCCCCTGAAGAACTCTGGCTGGAACATAGAGCACAGTTTGGCCAAGTGGCTTTTCCTGTCAAACAAGCAACAACTGACCAAGGTAGACAGTTCTCCAAATGCGCGTCTGTGGTAACTAGGTATACATCACCTGTGCAGTTCTTCACATTCAATGTAGTCCGTCTAGCTCCACTGAAGCATTTTTTTTATCTTCATTAACTTTTCTCTCTTGCCTCTTTTTAAACATTTTGAGGAGAGTTTAGCTAATTCCTCTAAGAGCATATCAATTTGATTTGGTAAAGATCTTTGAAATATTAAAGAAGACAAAGATGCCTCAAAGAAGAATAAATTACATCAAGGAACAAACTGTCCAATTTCATGGTTATGTATAAATATTTAAGCACATATGTCATTAGATGAGGCATATAAGAAAAAAATGTGTTTGAAGGTTTCCTAAATGTGACAACTCTAAGAATTTACATGACATTTCCAAAAATAAATTGTTAAACTGAAAGGAATATTTCTAAAACTATCAATAATAAAAAGCAAATTTGGATCAAACATGCGAGAGGAAAGACTCAATTACCAGTTAACTCTCTCTGTAAACAGTGACACCACAGAATTATTGGAACATGGAAAGGCAATCAAAGAGTATACAGCCAAAAATGTAGGGAGACAAGCTCATCCAAGAAACGCTCCTGTTTACGAGATGAGATTGCTGAGGCCAGGAGTGGTTGCCCTGTGTCCCAACACCTAAGAAACTGCCCAGGGTTGTAGGCTGAATCTCTCGCCCTTCTGCACAAGCTTCTGCCCCTGACCTTGAAGAGCGCGTGAGGACACAGCTCAGACCCTGAGTACTGGTGGTTGAATCCAAGCCTGGCCCTGTGACTTGCTCTCCCGCACCCCTGTGCCTCTCCAAGCAGCAGCTCTTTTCCATTTGAAGCCTGAACTAATAAATAACCGATTTTTTGGCTTGTAATATGCATACAAATCCGGGCACTTTGTCCCTTTGCCAAGCATTACCAACTGCCCTGGAGCCAGGTCAAATCTTCATTCACTGATTCAGAAGTGCTAGCTTCAATTTCTTCCGTGTCCTGGCTTTTGACCCTGAGACCAGTACTGATTAATGAAGTTGTTCTAAGCAGCAGCAAAAGCCTGACTTCAGCCTTTTCCTTGAAAATTATTGTATTAGGGCTGCAGAGCCTGGCAGACAGGCTGCTGCCCCGCTTCTCTGCGCCCCGGCTGTTTTGCCGAGTTGTGCTCTAGAGACAATTCGCATGGAACATAGTCCCCAAGTGCAAGACATCTAAGACAGCTGATCACAGCCCAGATAATCACTGCTCCCACCCGAAAGGAAGTCCAGCCCTCAGTCTAAATTGCTGCTCCATTATCCACATTACCAACTGTGGTGGTTAATTTTATGTGTCATGTCAATTTGGATGGGCCATGGTATCCAGGTATTTATTATTCTGGATGTGTCGTGACAGTGATGTGAGAGGACATAAACATTTAAATCAGTCGACTTTAAGTAAAACACCATGTCCTTTGTACTGTGGGTGGGCCTCATTTAATAAGTAGAAAGTCTAACTAGAACAAAAGACTGACCTCCCCTGGAGGAGGAAGGAGTTCTGCAGCCTTTGTCCTTGAACTGAAACATGGGTTCTTTCCTGGATCTCCATAATCGTATGAACCAATTCTTTAAAATAAATCTCTCTACAGATTTATCTACATATCTATATCTATATATACACACAGATCTCTCTCTATAGATGTATGTATGTATGCATGCATGCATGTATGTATGTATATGTGTGTGCATATATATACCTATAATATATACAAATCCAGGCATTCTGTCTCTTTGCCAAGCGTTACCAACTGTCCTGTAGCCAAGTCAAATCTTTATTCAAATCATTCTATTTCTCTGTGGAAAATCCTAATATACCACCCAAGATGATTTAAAGTAGCGTGTCATCTAAAAACCCAATACAATATGCCAGATCTTTGAATATAGCCGATGGCAAAATTCCTCTTTCGGTTTTTAATCTTACATTAAAAGAAAATTATACAGACTAGATGTTGCTAACTTTTGGGCCAAATCTAATTCATGATGTATTAGGCTTGCACAATTTTTTTTTAAAACTATTTAACAACTAAAAATCATACTATTTCACTTTTAAATTCAGATTCCTGCTTCTCTGTGAAAATCAGAGGAGCTGCCACGTGGCGCTGGAGCATGCTGGGAAACCTGCCTGGAGCTGAGGGGCGGGGCGGCTGGCTCTCAGGTGGGTGTGGGCCAGCACCTCCGTTCCCCACACCACCGCCCTTCTAACAGCTGACGCTCACCCTCTCCGCCTTGTATATGACCAGCCTACTGGGCTCTTGTAGGCATTTTGGTTTGTGATCCTTGATACCAACATGCAGATAACCAAGCCAGGGTAAGACTAACTAACAGGAGGGAAAAGAAGACGCGGGACCCGGCCTTCCTAACCATCTTCCGCCAGTCAGTGCTCACTGGCTGGGTGACTTTCCACAAGTCTCTAACTTTTAGGAGCCTCACTTTTCTTCTGGGGAGAGTGGGGCTAATGGCACAGACCCTAAATGTTTAGGAATACTAAGTTACATCATCTTTGCACAGCACCTGGTAGCTATTATCATGATTAGTTTATTCAGACACAGCCATACTCCAGTCGGTAAACATGGGCCTAAAGCCAGCCAGGGCCCTAGTAGAGCTCAGAAACATGCTATAAATGGTGCTTCATTATGCAACTCAGGCAATATATATTTTGAAATGCATCGTTTGAAAATGCAGTTTTAGAGATTTTGTTAATACATCACAATGATCTTGGGAGGCTGTTATTGTTATTCCCTACATTTAATAGGTGAAAGTGTGGAGGGTCAAAGGTCCCACCCAGCCTCTACACTTTCCTGAGCCCATCTTTATATCACAGCAATTGCCAAAGGCATAATGATAATTGTCCATGCCTATGTCTGCTTTTCTGCCTAGGAAGTGAGAACCTTGAAGTTAGGGAGGAATGGGAGTCCTCACTGTAAGCTGGTGGATTGCCGAGGGCCAGCCCCAGGAAAATGTTCAGCTAGCCTGGTTGAACCAGTCAGTCCATCAACAGAGGTAAAGCCTCACATGAGAAAATCAGCAAGAGGCCCCAAGCCAGAGGCCGCCCCAGCCTGACTCCCAGACCCCTGTTCTCTCTCCTCAACAGTAAAGGTGATATTCATCTTTTCACGTCCTTAAACTTCTCTTGGGATCACTACTCCTTTGCTGGATGGAAAGCGGGGGTTTTACCTGTCACTCCGATGTGGTGTAGATCTCAGGATATGGACGGGGGCTCCAGCCAAAACAAATGTGACATCTTCTCATTGGTGCTAGAGGAACTGGGTGCTTCCAGAAACTACAGAGGCCCTTGCAGCCCAGGCTGCCCCCCTTTCTTCACAATACTCCCCCGACAGACAACCCAGGCCCTACAGCACTCTGACACCTCATCCACCGAGCAACAACATGGAAACATTGTGACAAATAAAACAATAATTAGAATCAGGTTTACTGAAGTCTAACCCCCCCAAAAATCACCCAGATTAAGTTTACAGCATGATACATTTTGACAAAAGTATAAAATCTTGTAACTACTACTATGGTCAAGATATGGAATATTTTCATCATCCCATGAAGTTCCCTTTGCCCTACTCTGCTTTCCTGGCTTCGGGCAACCACTGATCTGCATCCTGTCACTATGGTTTGGCTCTTTCTAGAATGTCATAAAATGGAAGCATATATAGTTTTTGAGGTCTGCCTTCTTTCAACTAAAATAGCGCTTTTAAGATTCATTTATGTGGTTCTGCCTATCATTAGGTTCCTTTTTATTGCCGAGTAGTATTCCATTGTGTGGATATAGCACAATTAATTTATCCATTCATCTGTCAATGACTACTACATTGTTTCCACTTTTCATCTATTTTGACTAAAGTTATACACTTTCATGTACAAATTTTTATGTAGAATATGTTTTCATTTCTTTAGAATAAATATCAAGAATTGGAATGGTTGAGTCATTATGCTAGGTATGTGTTTAACTTTATAAGAAACCACCAAACTACCTGGTCAGGTGGTGGCACAGTGGATAGAGCATCGGACTGGGACACAGAGGACCCAGGTTTGAAACCCCAAGGTCTCTGGCTTGAGCACAGGCTCATCTGGTTTGAGCAAGGCTCACCAGCTTGAGCTCAAAGTTGCTGGCTTGAGCAAGGGGTCGCTCAGTCTGCTGTAGCCCCTTGGTCAGGGCACATAGGAGAAATCAATCAATAAGCAACTAAGGTGCCACAACAAAGAACTGATGCTTCTCATCTCTCTCTAACACACACACACACACACACACACACACACACACACACACACACAGAAACCACCAAACTATTTTTTCAAGTGCCTATACCTTTTGGTCTCCCATCAGCAATTTACAAAAGTTCTTGATTCACATCCTCTCTGTCACTTGATATTGTCAGTCTTTTTAATCTAGCAGTGCAAATGTGAAAGTAATGGTGTCTCACTGAGGTTTTAATTTGAATTTCCTTTATGGCAAAGGATGTTAGGCATCTTTTCATATGCTTATTTGCCACTCCTATGTCTTCTGTGGTAAAAAAAAAAAATCTTATCAATTTCTTGCCCAATTTTTAAAATTAAGTTGTTTGAATTCTCTTCAAAGTCAAAAAATTGAGTTTTAAAAGATCTTTAGATATTCTGAATACAAGTCCTTTACCCAGTATATGCTTAGCAAATATTTTCTAGCAATCTAAGGCTTCCATTTTAATTTTCTTAACAGGGTCTTCCAAAGGGTAAAGGTTTTAATTTTCATGAAATCCGATTTATCAAAATTTTTTATTTTATACTTTCTGCTTTTTGTATATTATCTAAGAAATCTTTTCCTCAGCCAAAGACACAAACATTTTTCTCCTATGTATACTTCTAGAAATTTAGTAGTTTTAGCTTTTATATTATTTAATCCATTTTGGATTAATTTTGGTATATAATATGAGGTCAAGATTAAAGTTAATTTTTCCTATATGTGACTATGCAACTGATCCCACTCCATTTTTGTAAAAACTGGCCTTTATTCATTGAATTATTATGCCACCTTTGTTGAAAATCAATTGACAAAAAGAAAAGAAAGAAAGAAAGAAAGAAAGAAAGAAAGAGTAAAGAAAATCAATTGACCATATATGCATGGTCCTTTTCTAGACTCCTAATTCTACTGCATTGAGATGTTACATTTGTCCTTATGCAAATCACACCACCTTGATTACTGTAACCTGATGTAATAAGTCTGGAAATTCGGTATTGTGAGTCCTCCCCTGTTATTCTGCGCTATTAAAATGGCTTTAGCTATTCTAGGTTTCTTGCACCTCTATAAAAATTGAAGAATCAGCTTCAGAAAGTTGTGAAGAGCCTGCCAGGATTTTTTTTATTGATTTAAATTTATTGTGTTTACATAGATTCAAGTGTCTCACCGAATACATCCCTCCACCCCCATGTTCCCCTCCACATCCCCCTTGTCCCCCTCTCCCCAATGCCCCCCCTTCCCTCCAGGATTTCCTTTTCTGTTCTCTATAACACTGTGTTATGCATATATAATTTCACCAATCTCTTTCTCTTCTCTGATCCCATCCTCTCATCCCCTTTCCCTCTGTCTGCTTTCCCTCTGGTCCTTTTGATCTGTTCCTCAGTTCATATTGTTTATTGGATTCCTCAGATGAGTGAGGTCATATGATATTTTCTTTCTCTGCCTGGCTTATTTAACTTAACATAAATGTTTCCAGGTCCATCTATGTTGTCACAAAAGGTAAGATTTCCTGCCTTCTTTTTCATGGCCCCATAGTATTCCATTGTGTATATGTACCACAGCTTTTTAATCCACTCGTCCACTGATGGACACTTGGGCTGTTTCCACATCTTGGCTATTGTTTACAATAAATAGCCTGCTAGGATTTTGATTGGAACTGCTTTGGATCTATAGATCAATTTCAGAAAAATTTACATCTTAATATTGTGTCTTCAAATTCATAATAGTATAACACTCTATTCCTTAAGTCTTTTTAAATATATAAACATGTATTTTTATATACATAAGATATATACATAAGTATATATAATCAATACATTATTACTATTACTTTGAACAAGCTCATTTGTTAGCTATCAAACTCTTAATTAATAATTAAAATAAAAAAAAATAAATAGAAAATATAGTCAATATTATTGTTATAATTATGTATGATGCCAGGTGGATACTGGAAATATTGGGGGAACACTGCATAAAGTATATGATTATCTAATCACTATGGTCTACACCTGAAACTATAACAAAATAATATTAAATATAAACTATAATTTAAAAAATAAAAACAAAATTTTTTTAAAGAATTTAAGAAAAGTATTTATTTTATCTTCACATATTCCATTTTCAGTACACTTCCTTATTTTATGTAGATCAAGTTACCATATTATTTTCATTCTCTCTAAAGAACTTCTTTTAACAATTATTGCAAGGTAAGTCTACTGAGAAAATATTCTCTCAATTTTTGCTTGTTTAAGGAAGCCTTAATTTCTCCTTCGCTTCTGAAGGATAATTTCATAGGCTATAGAATTCTAGATTGGTGTTTCTTTACTCTCTATTCTTTAAATATTTTACTATTCTGTCTTCTTGTCTTCCTGGTTTCTGAGAAGTTAAATGTAATTTTTTAAATTTTTGTTTCTTTATTGGTAAGATTTCTCCCTACTCAGTCTTCTTTCAGAAATTTTTTTCATTACTTTTGATTTTCCATAATTTGAAAATGATATACCAATGTGTAATTTTTTGGTACTTATCTTGCTTCATCTTTTTCAAGGGTTTGTAGATCCACAGTTTAGTGTCTGACAAGAATATTAAATTCTGGTTATTATTCTTTCAAATATTTATTCTGTTCTTTTCTACCTCTCTTCTCCTTCTGGCATTCCCACTATGGATATGTTACTCCTTTCACGGTTGCCCCACACTCCTTTCTTGAAAATTCTGTACTGTTGTTTCTTCTCTTTGCCTTTTACTTTTCAAAGATTCAATTGATATATCTTCTAGCTCGGAGATTTTTTCCCTTAGCTATGTCCAGTCTACTAGTGAGCCCATCAAATATATTCTTCATTTCTGTTACAGTGTTTTTTATCTTTAGCATTTCTTTTTGGTTCTTTGATAGAATTTTTTTTTTTTGCTTACATTGCCTCTATGTTATTTCATACCATCTACTTCATCCATAAGAGGCTTTAGTATATTAATCATAGTTGTTTTAAATTCTTGGTCTGATAATTCCAAAATTCCTGCCATGTTTGTTCTGATGCTTGCTCTGTCTCTTCAAATTGCGTTTTTTGCTTTCTGGTATGTCTTGTGACTTTTTCTTGATAGCTGGACATGATGTACTGGATAATAAGAACACCAGTAAATAGGCTCTTAGTAATGTGGTGATGAGGTGGGAGGTTGGCAGGGGAAGGTTCTTCAGTCCTATGGGCTCTGTCTTTTAGTGAGCTTATGTCTCTAGACTGTGAATTTCACAAAAAAGTTTCTCAGGGTTTTTTTTTCCACCCTCCTTAGATGGGACATAAGAGTTAGAACTGGCTAGATTTGTTTATTTCCTTTCCACCAACTCGGTTAGGCTCTGATAACACGCCAGCAGGTTGGGCTATAGTTAACTAGTTCAGTGATTTTCAACCTTTTTTGAGCTGTGGCACATTTTTTACATTTACAAAATCCTGGGGCATACCACCTACCAAAATGAAACAAAATGACACTCTAACACAGTACATATTATACATATAGTTAATAATATAGTTTCTAAATGTATTTATACTCAGTATGAAACCTGGGCCTGTTTCGATGAACACAAAAGGGATATCCTGGCAGGAATGGTAGAAAGACACACACGAAGCTCTTCCTCAACAGTTCTCAGTCTCTCTCTGTTTTTAGTTTTTATCGCAGTCAAGCTTGAGAAGCTCAGCTCACGTAGATATGTGGTTGAAAATGGGAGCAATGTCAAAATAGCTTTGTTGGCCAGAATGGGGAACTCCTTGGCAACAGATAACCAAAAACTGTCCAAAGGAAGATCAGCAAACTGTAGCTTTAAAGTTAGATAACATTGTGATGCATTGTGATGCATTGTATATCACCCTCTGCGGGGGCCTCTTTTAAAAAGAAAAAGGTCAAATATCTATATACACCATCAGGATAGACATAACCGGCTGAGGCTTCATCTAGTGGTGGCAACATTTAACTCCAGTCCTGACCAGGATTAGAAATCAGGACCATGGGGAGGAGTAGCAGCTTCAACTACTCGCCACGGCCACACAATGACAAGTGTGCGGCAGTCCGAGCAGGGACCTTCCTGGGTGTGGATGAGAGGCGGCCTACTATTGGTTCATCGCTAGTGGTCAGGATGAATCCTAGAAGGTGATTGGTCAGTGAGCGTTCCCTGTGCCTCCACTCTTCCTGTCGCTGATAGCTGGAGGGATTGTGAGGGGAATGTTTATGTTCGGATGGAGGCGGCTGGCGGCAGGCCGGATATATAGCCTCCACGGGCCGTATCCGGCACACAGGCTGTAGTTTGGGGACCCATGTTTAATTTCCCCACGGCACACCTGACCATGTCTCACGGCACACTAGTGTGCCACGGCACACTGGTTGAAAAACACTGAACTAGTTTCCCCTGGAACAGGCTTCATTAAGAAAACAGAATGCAATGCACTGGCATATTTCATAATGGTTCCTTTTCCCCTTCATCTCTGGGAAACACAAGGGAATTTTTCTCTGACATTTACTGGGGGAAACTTGTCAAGCTTCAGAAGGTAAATATCACAATATTTTTTCTTTTTCTTCCCCCAACTAGGTTTCCCTGGAGTTTTTAACTCTTAGATTTGTCCACACTGATCCTTATTACCTATTACAGTTCAGGCTTTCTTACCCTGGCACCGGTTCCCTGGGAAGTTTTCACTCATGAGTCTCTGCTCCAGTAAGCCATGACTCCCGGCATTCATTGGCTCCTCAGTCTTGGAGGCAGTGTTTGTCTGTGTCCTCCTCTCTCATATAGATCCAAAAAGACTTGATTTTTCAGTCTGTTTACCTTTTATCTGTTGTTAAGTTGGAAGGGCAACTTCCAAATTTCTTACCTGCTAAACCAGATGCTGGACGTCTCTTAAATCTTTAAAGAATTTTTACCAGCAATGATTTTTTAAGTATACTGAAAATATATTCAATATATACAGATATACAGTATATCTTTTAATTTTTACCCTAAATATTTATATTTTCATTTATAAAAAAATTATATTTTCATGCTGTTTTAAACAGCTTCTTAACTATTCTATTTTAATAATTTTGTTGCTAGTATATATAGAAATACAATTTATTTTTGTACATTAGACCTTGTGTCCTGTGAGCTTATAAAATCACTTAGTAGTCTAATAGATTTTTACAAATTAAATTTTTTTTCTTTTTTTTGTGACAGAGAGAGTGAGAGAGAGAGAGAGATAGGAAGAGAGAGAAATAAGAAGTATCAATTCTTCATTGCAGCACCTTAGTTGTTCATTGATTGCTTTCTCATATATGCCTTGGTCTGGAGGCTACAGCAGACTGAGTAACCCCTTGCTCGAGCCAGTGACCTTGGGTTCAAGCTGGTGAGCTGTGCTCAAAGCAGATGAGCCCATGTTCAAGCCAGCAACTTTGGGTTTCAAACCTAGGTCTTCTGCATCCCAGTCTGACACTCTATCTACTGCTCCACTGCCTGCTCAGGCTATAGATTAAATTTTTCTATGGACATATTTATGTCATCTGTGAATAGAGATAGTTTTACTTCTTCTTTCCCAATCTATGTGCTGCATTTCCTTTTCCTGCTTTATTACACTGGCTATTATTTCCAGTGTAATATTAAATAGATGACTTAAGAATGGTTATGTTTCTTTTGTTTCCCAAACTTAGGGGGAAATCATTCCATTTTTTTACCATTGAGTATGATGTTAACTGTGACTTTTTTTATAAATACTCTTCAGGATGATGAAATTCCATTAACTCCTAGTTTTTCTGAGAGCTTTCATCATGTGTTATACTTTATCAAATTTTTTTTCTGTTAGCTATTGAAATGAAAACATTTCTTTCTGTGTCAGTCTGTTATTATAGTAAATAATATTGAGATATTTTCAAATAATAAACTAACCTGCTGCTTTATCCCAAAGTACAAATGACTTAAATGTCAATCGGACAATGATTAAACAAATGGTGGTGTACCTATACCCTTCTTTATTTTCTCTATCATGTCAGCAATTTTAAAAAGGTAACACACCTAAAAATATATAAACAAATGATATGTCAAATCACAGGAAGGAAACCCCTGATTGCTAACAAGTATATGAAGAAATTCTCAACCTCACTGATACTCAGAGAGTTACACATTAAGATAAGAAAACACCATGTTTTATCTACTGACTTCAACAGCCACAGACTTCTGGTAGCTTTCTTATCTGTGGGACAAGAATTGATGCCATGATAAAACACCCAATTACTGACAAACTTTCAAGAATTACCATCTAGTGCCTGGATGGGAGGAGTAACTGGTGTTTTTGTGAGCAATGCAGCAGTTATGAGTGACAAGCAGCCCCACATCTTAGTACTTATCTGAAAGAAACTCTTCACAAGTCCACGACAAGGATAAACATGCAATTATGTTTATCACTGTGTTTTTTGTGATAGCACAGAAGAGAAAACAACCTAGTTGTCCCTCTGGATAAATAACTGTGTAATTTCCCATTGAAGAATGCTACGTAGGAGGAGGAAGTAATGGATTTGGTTTTAATACAGCAACAAAATAAATCTAAAAAACATATTGAATAATAAAAATTAACAAAATGAAGTCCATTGCACAGAGTCGTTTTTATAAATTAAAACACACACCAAATTTATGTTTTTAAAGATGACTTATCTGAATAAGCATATACAAGGTGGATTGAAGGGATGCACATAAACTGTTCTAAAATGGGCTTCTATAGAATAAGGGAACTGGAGTGGGCTTGTGGAATAAAGTTAAAGACAAAAAAAAAAAAAAAAAAAGAGGAGGCCCTGGCCAGTTGGCTCAGCAGCAGAGCAACTTCCCGGTGTATGGAAGTCTCAGGTTCGATTCCCAGTCAGGGCACACAGGAGAAGCACCCAACTGCTTCTCCACCCTTCCTCCTCTCCTTTGTCTCTATCTCTCTCTTCTCCTCCCACAGCCAAGGCTCCATTGGAGCAAAGTTGGCCCAGACATTGAGGATGGCTCCATGGCCTCCGCCTAAGGTACTAGAATGGCTCCAGCCATAGCAGAGCAATGCCTCAGATGGGCAGAGCACCACCCCCTGGTGGGCATGCTGGGTGGATCCCAGTTGAGCACATGTGGGAGTCTGACTGCCTCCCCACTTCTAACTTCGGAAAAATACAAAAAAAAAAAAAAAGAAAGAAATGAAATGAAAGAGGGCCCCTGTACTAAACAGGGAATGACAATGTGCCTGAGCTGAAGCATAAATTCAGCAAAATCTAGGTAAATGTGTCTTACCAAAAAAAATCAATTTGAAATGAAATTTAGCCCCTGAGACAGACCCATAGGGGACAGATCTGGAACCTGTGCCTCCTTGGAGCCCTTCCACAGACCAGGAAAAATGTAGCCATGTTCTTAACTAGAACCAAAGCTGCAGACTGTGCATTATATAGTCCAGGTTATAAGTTGCACTGTTCCGACTCTAGCGCATGACTCAATTCGATCTCCTCAGATGTTATTTTTATATACTGGTAATTATATCTCAACATTGTGAACAATAAACCATTTGCACTTTCCAAAGAGGCTTAAAAATCCAACATCATCTCAAACTTCTTTTGTTCTGATGACCTCAAACACAGAAGGGCAGCCCCTCTGCTCACCCACCAGAGGAAGGGCCCATCCTGAGTTTTCTTCCCTGGAGGAGGGATGGCGTTGTGCTTCTCTACCTTCTGCTGGAGCTGTTGCAGCCAGTTTTCTACCTGAGTCAAACCGCCATAAAGATACAGAGCAAGGAAAACACGGTGGTTTTCCAATTAATTTTACACAGAGAGATTCTGAGGGGTGAACAGCTGGCACTGACTTATTTGTGTCCCACTGAAAGGGAAACAATCAGAAGCCTGTGTCTATGAAGCTCTTTAGAGAAAACATAGTAAGTAAATGGAGAGAATTCTCCTTATTGAACAATCATTTATGTACCGATTGATTGTATACCTACCTGTCTAACATCCACCTATCTACCTATCTCTGTGACAAGTCTGTGAAAATGTCACAGAGCATATGACTGTAATCATTGTCTTTGCTGCACATGGTACATTTATGTGGTGAGGAGTGGAAAGAAAATGTTATTTTTAAAATGCTACATTTTCATGGTAAATTTTTGTTATTCATTTAAAGTATTCAGTTATTTGGCAAACACCATTACATACTCCGATAATACATATAGCTTGCTTTGAGCAAGCAGCACATTTATAAATGCTACATTTGGACCAGTACTAGGAATTCATATATATTAAATGAATTCCTAGTACTGTGTTTATAAGATAATTCATTAATTTTAAAAAAGAAGCATGGATTGTGCATTGCAGTACCATACCCATTCCAGCTGTGGTCCTGCATCTGTATTGTTGATATAAACATTTTTTTCCCTCTTCCACATAGTTATTATAGCATGGATGCACTTGTCCTTTCCCCTGGTGAGGACTTTGGTGGCTGCACACTCCCCCGCTTCCCACCAACATTTATCGCTCACCCCCTCACCCCCATTGTGTAGCAGGCACAAGGGCTGAGTGAAATTGATCTCCCACTCCCATTTCTGACATTGTCCTTCAAAAGTCCTAAATCAGTCAGCATAACCTCCTGCTCTTCACCAGAGTAATTGGTCCAATTAGAATAAAACTTAGGACTTTTGATGATTTGGAAAAGAGAAGCTCTCTTTTTCTGGATGGAGTATATGGATGTGAAGCTAGAACCACAGCTACTTGAGCTCCTAGGCAAGCCAGTCGGGGAATGCAGGTGAACCATGAGATCGTAGAGCAGAAAAAGAGCCAGAGAGATGGAGTGGAGCCCTGGTCAGGCCGTGCCTGAAGGCTGCACTCTCTACCGCCAACATTTTAGCCATGCAAGTCACTATGTGTTTTAGCCAGTCCCCCCCCCCCCTTCCACCATTATTTGGAAAGCTAATACATCATTCCCATGTGATTACAAAGTGCTACTAATAAGTAGGGATGAGTGGAGGCAATATATTTTTTTGGAAATCTTCTTCCCCATTTGTTTACCTCTATGAGCTTTCTTTTGCTAATTTGTGACATAGACCTAATAAGGAGTCACTTTTTTTCCCCTAAAACCACCTTTCTCTACATCCAGTACGCCTTCCACACTAGTGTTCAATCTAAATCTGGCCATAACTTGGTTGTGAGGACCCTGGGGCATCTGCCAGGAACCTTTTCACTCTCAGCCGTCTCCACTTGACAGTCCTGGGAGGAGTTGGGAGCTGTCCCTCCTCAATCAGGGCCCATGGTCCCCGAGACAGCAGGAAGAGTCGACATCACAGCCCTCCATGGCAGTGATGGGAACGGGGCCTGTGGATGGACCTGTCTGTGAAGGTGTCCATAGAGGTCAGTCAGTGATGACCACAGTGGCCACCAGGCTCTCGTCTCAGACACTGCTGCTCATACCCTGCGTCTGCTCAACCTCCCAAACGACTCCATCTGCTTAGAGCCTGTCTCTGGGTACCATTTCTCTCCCATGACTTATTTATTAGCGCTCCTCTAGAAGCCCTGAGGTCCAGCCCTGGAGGTCCCTCAGTGGACCTCCCACCGTCCATCTGTAGTGCACTCAGTGCCTCTCTTCCCTAAGCCTTTCCTTCTTCTTTTATCCCCTCTTGAATCCTCTCTCCTCATCCCTCTGTCTTTCCAAAGTCATACTGTATTTCATGGCCCTGCTCCTGAGTAGGAAAAGTTTAGAGAAATGGTATATAAGCTTTGGCATCGGACTGACCTGAGTTTATTGATAATTTGATTGATTTGAGAGAGAGAGAGAGAGAAGCATCAACGCTTTGTTCCACTTAGTTGTGCACCCACTGATTGCTTCTTGTATGTGCCCCCCCGGGATCAAATCCTTGATCTTGGCATACTGGGATGACGCATTATCTACTGAGCCACCCAGCCAGGGCTGACCTGGGTTTAAATTCCATCTCAGGCAGTTATGAATGATTTAAAGAGGCTGGATTTTTCTAGAATAGGGGAACCAAAAAAATCATGATCCACATCTGCATGGCCACCTGTCCCAGCTTCTCTTTCTTTTTTTCAGAGACAGAGAGTCAGAGAGAGGGATAGACAGGGACAGACAGATAGGAAAGGAGAGAGATGAGAAGCATCAATCATCAGTTTTTCGTTGCGACACCTCAGTTGTTCATTGACTGCTTTCTCATATGTGCCTTGACCGTGGGCCTTCAGCAGACTGAGTAACCTCTTGCTCAAGCCAGCAACCTTGGGTCCAAGCTGGTGAGCTTTGCTCAAACCAGATGAGCCCGTGCTCAAGCTGGCGACCTTGGGGTCTTGAACCTGGGTCCTCCACATCCCAGTCTGACGCTCTATCCACTGTGCCACCGCCTGGTCAGGCCCAACTTCTCTTTTTTTTCTGCATGGAAGTCATGTATCTTCTTACAGAGATGCCTTATGTGCTACCATAAGGCTGTGCCCAAAACTCCATACTAGCATCCCTGAATGAGCTGAACCACGTGAAGGGCTTCCTCCACCCGAGTGAGAAGCAGCTGTGAGCAAAACCAACCACATGCTTCCTTTCTGGACCTCACCTCTCCAAAGGTCCGGAAAGATATTCCCAAAGAAATGCACCCCAAATGTAGGAGAAAATAATTTCTAACACCAAAAGTAGAGCTGCTTTTCTTAGGCCACCAAACAAGCCTTTTCTGGGTGAGGCCATTTCCAGGCAGAACGCACCCTGACATTTACCTAGGACACAGAAAAAGGGAAAGGAGAGATGAAATTTAACTCATACATCAGGTTTTATAGCTCTGGATCAGATAAGGCCACTAGCTTCTTCTGCTTCTAATTGCATCCTTGGCTATCTAAGTCCCTTCTAAGTACTTAAGCTTGTCCCTTAGAACAGTGGTCCCCAACCTTTTTTTGGGCCACGGACCAGTTTAATGTCAGAAAATATTTTCACAGACCGGCCTTTAGGGTGGGACAGATAAATGCACAAAATAAAATTATGCACCCAGTATAAAAACTGTGGTATTTCTAAATATAATTGTCAAACTTACGAGACAAGTATCAAGAGTGAGTCTTAGACGGATGTAATAGAGGGAATCTGGTCATTTTTTAAAAATAAAACATTGTTCAGACTTAAATATAAATAAAACGGAAATAATGTAAGTTATTTATTCTTTCTCTGCAGACCAGTATCAAATGGCCCACGGACCGGTAACCGGTCCATGGCCCAGGGATTGGGGACCACTGCCTTAGAAGACCTCAGGACCATAAGAATGACCATTAGCCTTTGACACAAAATTCTTCCAAAAAGTGGCCCTGGCTGGTTGGCTCAGTGGTAGAGCATCGGCCTGGCATGCAGGAGTCCCGGGTTCGATTCCCGGCCAGGGCACACAGGAGAAGTGCCCATCTGCTCCTCCACCCCCCCCCCCCCCAGAGAGCTGTCTTTCTCTTCCCCTCCCGTAGCCAAGGCTCCATTGGAGCAAAGTTGGCCCAGGCACTGAGGATGGCTCTATGGCCTCTGCCTCAGGCGCCAGAATGGCTCTGGTTGCAACAGAGCAACGCACCAGATGGGCAGAGCATCGCCCCCTGGTGGGCATGCTGGGTGGATCCCGGTTAGGCGATTGCGGGAGTCTGTCTGACTGCCTCCCCGTTTCCAACTTAAGAAAAATATGGAGAAGAAAGGAAAAAAATAATTCTTCCAAAAAGTAATGCAACTTGTTAATTTTATTTACAAAAACAAAATGAAAAACTAAAACCTTCCAGCCTGGCGGTTTTACCGCCCACAACCCCATGAGACAGAAGCTATGGATATTTCATTTAGAATCACAATCATGAAGTTGGCGTCTCCCCCACTGAAGCCATTAGTAAAGTGCTTACTCAGCTTTTTACCCCTTTATCCCCTTACCCCTCCCTCCTCTGGTCAGCTGCTCAGATTCAGATAGAATGTAAACTTACAATAAACAGTAATGTCTTTTCCAAAGGTTTCTCTTCCTTTGTTTGTCAATGGATTGACTTGACATTTTGTTGGCAGGCTTCAAAATAATTCTCACTTCTCTGGAAAATGTTGAAAGCAATTTGTAAGCTCTTGGCACATATAATAAACAGGTTTTCAAAACAGTCTCTCTTAAAATTGCCAACAATATCTAGACTTGGCAAGGCACTGCTTTTTCTTTCCTATTGGTTTTCCCCCTGGAGATATTAGCAGATAATTATAATGACCATAGAGATTAAGGTAGCAGTTCAGTGACTATAAATCACTAATATTCTATGACAGGCTTGTCATTGAACAAAAATGTCCCAGAAATGACAATACACTGGAATCATATTACTTTTTTCAATCTGGTTTTATGTCTACAGTTCAAAAACCCTTGGTGAATATTTAGTTTTTGCCTTCCACCATCCATTTGCCATAGTGCTGATAACTTAGTCCTGTGTCACGCTGGGAAACCACCCCTTCTCACACTTGGTCCAGGGCTCTGGTTGGGTTCAGCTACTGCTCAGCTCTAGGAGTGAACATATAATTTGAGTCTAAGCCAATCAGCACACTGCATTTCTCTGACCTCAGTGATTGGCTTAAGAATGGTCACATGACTCAACCAGCGGCAATAAGACACTAATGGGGTTCTGGGAGAGAGACAGGTATTATTTCTGGATATAAACTGTAAGAAGGAACCAGTTTGAGACTTGTTGCTACCTTCATGTTACCACATGCTACCTTCATGTTACCAATCTCATGTTACCTGAGATTGCTGCTGAGGCAGAAGGAGACAGGGCTAAGTGTGGGGAGAAACTGAGTCCTAACATAACACTTTGAGTCCTTAAATCTAGCTGTGCCTGAAGCCATCTATAACTAACTCTGCCTGGTTTAGTTAAATGGGCCCCAAATTTCTTTTTTTTATACTTAAGTAGGTTTTAATTGGGTATTCTTGTATTTCAAAACTAAACAAAACAAAAAACTCTGAATGCCTCCCAAGTCCCCAATTTTAGGTTTAAAAAACATATTCATTGAGGGTAAAAGTATAAGCTGAGTGATATGACAAAAGTCTGTATTTCTACATTTTCTGAAGTAGCTAGCACATGCTAGCCACCCTCCAGCTTCTCAAGGTTATGTGTGTGTGTGTGTGTGTGTGTGTGTGTGTGTGTGTGTGTGTGTGTGTGTGTTAGATGGATGAATGAATGAACACAAAAGAAAAGTCAAGAATAATTTATATTAGATGTTAGAGAATCTTTGGGTTTCAAAGCAACAATCATTGGAATTTGGAATCTTAGTTTTTTTTAATTTTTTTAAATTGATTTTTTAGAGAGAGGAAGGGAGAGAGAGAGACGGACAGGAACATCAATCTGTCTGTCTGTATGTGCCCTGACTGGGGTTCAAACTGGCAACCTCTGTGCTTCAGGATGATGCTTTAACCAACTGAGCTCTCTGACCAGGACTGGAATTTGGAATCTTTAAGGCAAACATGCAACTGCCTATCAATGTTGAACAAGCTGAGTCACAGAATAAAATGCCTGTCAGCAAGAAGGCTCTCAGTGGCCAGACTCTTAGCAAAGCCACCTATCTCCCTGGAATAGGGAACAGACAAAACCTTAGGGAGTCCCCAAATTGTAGATGCACCCCTGAAGCAGTGAACAACCTGATCTAGGATTCCAGAAGGACTCTCCCCTCAAAGGGGTGTGAGCACATGGACTGAAGGGGGCAGCATGAATTTGTGGAATGGACTCACACACAGCCTGATGTCTGGGCAGGAAGAAGCTGGCTTCCCCCTGACACTGGCAAGAGAAGCATCCTCTGTAAACTGTCAGACAAGGAGGAGTCCTCACAGAGCCTGGAACTGAAGGAATAGTCTGACATGAGCAGGAATGGCTTTAGACACTGAAATGGCTTTAGACACACAATCTTGGGAAAGTTTCGGTTCAAGTCGTGAAACTTCTCAGGTATTAACAAGGCTCCTCAAATGGCCCTATTTTCTTCTCTGAACAAGAAATGGAATTCCACTGCTGCAGTAGTGTTCTTTTAGCTTCTGACTTTAATCCCCAATACAGATTTCCTTAAAAAGAAAACAGCTCAGACATTAAACTGCTGTCAGTCACCTCCCCTTCTGTGGGAAAGATTTGCATACTAGAGAAAAAAATGTATGGTAATTAGGAACATAAATACCTGAAGAAGATGAGGAAGTGGAGCACCATTGAGGGGGAAGTAGTTTTTGGACAAGTGGCTCATTGGACTGGGCAGAGCATAGACTTTGGAGTCAGGAAGACCTGGATTCAAATCTTTTTTTAGAATTATTTTTGAGAGAGAGAAAGAGAGAGAGAAGCATCAACTCTTTGTTCTACTTAGTTGTACCACTGACTGCTTCTCATATGCGCCCTGACTGGGGCTGGAACCGGTACCCTCTGTGGTTGAGCCCGTGCCCTTGCAATCGAGCCAGTGATGCTGAGCTGGAGCCCAGGAAGCTAGGATCTAACTGACAACCCCAGAATTGAGCTGGTGACCTTTGGCGCTCCAGGACAATGCTCTATCTACTGTGCTACTGACCCGGGCTGGATTCAAATCTTGCTTCTATTACTGACTGTTACCTTGGGCTAATTACTTCACTTCTTTGAAACTTAACTACTTTCTTTTGGAAGTAACTATATAAATACCTATCTCCAGACCGTTGATCATTGCATCCTCTCTGTCTTGAATGTGCACATTGTCCTTGCTATTGGCCTGGCTAACTCCTGTTCAGGCTGTATGCCACCTGTGTCACCCCATCAGGAAGACGGGATGGGAGAGGTGGCAGTCAGCAGGGCCCTACAGTATCCAGCTACATCGAGCAGAGGCTGCGTATTGTACCTCTTGCTCCTCTGTACTGTGTTTCCCTCTGACTGTCTCCACTAAAATGGAAGGGTTTTAAGATCCAGGGTCTTACTCATCAGTGCACCCCCAATGCTTAGGAAACTTGAAACCATCAGGGAGAGGAATCTGAAGTGCTCTCACCTAGGAGAGATGGAAGCCCTGGACTCGGGTGGGCTGGGGAGAAGCAGGAGCTCTGTGGGAGGCCATTCCTCCACCGCATGGAGAAACAATGCAGGCAGACCTGGGAAAGATGGGCAGCACCACCACTTCTCTCCTCAAACCAGCTTTCTAACCCGGGGCTGAAGCCTAAATGGAGACAGGCAGGAATCATGACATGGTTATGAGACAAAGTCGAGGTTGAGAGTATTAAATGGGGGCAGAAGAGGTCACTTCATAATGATGAAGGTTGCAATCCACAGTGGAGATAATACTGTCATAAACCATTAGAAATTAAATAAGAAACCATCAACGTTTGTAAAGTAAAACCATTGGAAATGCAGAGGAAAACTGACAAAAACATAAAAGCAATAATAAGGTTTTTAATACACTTTTGTAGATCCGTAACACATCAACTATATAAAAATAAGGATATAAAATAGATGAACAATGTAATTAAAATTATATCTTACTAGGTTGTTATGGTATATTTACAAAAAGTACCACTTTTTAGGCATAAATTCCTAGAAACACTTGTAATGCAAACTACATTCTAAGATTGCAGTACAATAAAGCAATACTTAAGTAGCAAACATAAAAATATAGAAAGGCCAAACACTGGGAAATTAGGAGGAAAACATCTCTCCTAATTAACTATTGCGTCGAAGATGTTAGATTAATTACAGTTGTTAAATATCTAAAAAATAAAATAACATTGAAAATTAGAACTAAAATGCATTCAAAATTGTATTGATAGAGAAAGTCATAACCTCAAACACTAATATTACTAAACATACAAGAATAAAAATAAGCATTCAACATAGAAAGTTAAAAGGGAAAGAAAAAGTTCAAGTTATAAACTGAAAAACAATGAATTTGTAATGAACACATAGTAGAATTAAATATTTTAAGAGTAGGTTCCTTGCAGGAAAAAAAATCAATATGATCAATACATCATTAGGCAGCCTAATTAAGAATGAAAGAGAGAAAGCACAAAATTATAAAATTAGGAATGGATAAGAAAGAAAACACAAAGGCAGAGAAAAACCCAGATACATAGGAGAACATTTTGCTCAACACTGTGTTAGTAATTTTGAAAATATGAACATAATGTACAATTTTTAAAAGAAAACATAAATGCCAAAACTGCCAAGTTAAGAGGAAGAAACCATGACAAAAACTAAGCAACCCGTCAAAGGGCTAGCCTCTCAAGTCTTACATCTGCCAAAAAATATTATACCACGATGATATTACAAATTCTAGAAAATATTCAAGAGGCAGATTCCACTCTTATTTTTTTAATTGTCCTTAATTAGACTGAAAATAAAGCAACAAAGTCCCTACCACTAGATGAAAGAAGTCACAGGTTTGCATTTTAAGTAGAGCATGTAGGATGGGAGATATTGACCCTTAACCAGAAAATTTAGTCTCAAACTCACAACTGTGGTCTCATTCACTAGCACCTGTGCTGTCACTCAAAGCGTTAGAAAATAGACTGTTATAAAACACCAGGAAAGGAGTGTATCCGATGCTGTCCTGCTGTCCTCCTGCATTTTCTCTCCTCACCTTTCAGGTGGCAGTGGAGAAACAACTGTGGCCTGTTGAAGTCAGGTATGGGTTATGGTCAGATTGAGCCTAAAACCACTAAAATGGGCTTTGTTCTCAGTGTCTTGAAGTTCTTGTTCTACTTCTGAAAAAAAATACAAATTAGAAACTATGGACATACATAATAAAAAAAACATATTCTTGAAGTAAACGCCATAGTCCTACATCAAAAACTTGGTCAATTGGTATGCAAGTGTATATTTTATGGTAAAATTAAAATGAAAAGTTTAAGGTATGGTAATTTTGCTCTTGTGGCCAAAGTAACTTTTATCTGATAAACTCTCCTGAAGTTAACAGTTATAAGAGTTTTTTTTTTTAATTATTTATTTATTTATTCATTTTAGAGAGGAGAGAGAGAGAGAGAGAGAGAGAGAGAGAGAGAGAAAGAGAGAGAGAGAGGAGAGAGAGACAGGGGGAAGGAGCTGGAAGCATCAACTCCCATATGTGCCTTGACCAGGCAAGCCCAGGGTTTTGAACCGGCGACCTCAGCATTTCCAGGTCGACGCTTTATCCACTGCGCCACCACAGGTCAGAAGTTAACAGTTATAAACCCTGGACAAACTTAGGGGAAAATTAATCTGTCAGCAAGCATTAATAAACAGTTATAAAGCAGGCAAAGACTGGAGGAGTTTGATAAAAGGGGACAGCACTATGTATTGGTTTATACAGATTTTCCTTAATCCAGACAAAATAGGATTGGAAGACAAGCAAATACCCACAGCCCTGCAACCCGAGAACTTAAGGATGGAGTTCAGGACTGCCAGGATGGCTGGAACGGAAGGGAGCTCCGGAGGTAAAGCCCTACCATCTGCATGTAGAGCCTACCCAAACCCTCAGTTGACCCAGGAATTACACAAGCCTGGGAGGAAACACCAGGAGGCTCGACAGAAAGCAATGGCTGGGAGACAGAAAGACTGAAAGCATACTTCAGCTGCTGCCCACCATAAGACAGAGTTTAGAGTTTGTGTCCAACCGAGGAAATTACTCTCTAAAATAAAAATCAACAATCTTCAGATGAAGATAAGAGAATCCAGAGTTGTAATCATGTGTCAACCTCAATTTCCACTATACAATCACGTGTTACTGGACAATATGAAGAAACAGAAAAATATGCATCGTAGACAAGGAAAAAGAAGTCAATTATCGGCTGACTGTGAGAGGACATAGACATTGGAATTGTCAGATAAGAATTTTGAAGCAGCTATTACATTTTCAAGCACTTAAAAGAAAATATGATTAAAATGGATGAGTAGAGGAGGATCTTCTGCAGAGAAATAGAACCCATGTAAAATAACCAAATAGAAAATGAAAAGTATAATATCTAACATGAAGATTTGCTAAATAAGCTTAACAACACATTGGGAACAGTGGAGAATCATTACATTTGAAAACAGACAATATTAATTTTCTAATGTGAAGAGCAGGGGAAACAAGGAATTTTTAATGAAAGAGCCATAGTGACCCTTGGGACAATATCAAGCACTCTACCATACATGTAACCAGCATCTCAGATAGAGAGGAGACAGAGGGGAAGGAAAATATTTGAAGAAATGATAGCTGAACTGGCTTCAAATTTTGTTAACACCAACTTATAGATTCAAGGAGCTCAGAGAAACCAGACCAAAATAAATACTAAGAAGATCAGAGCTAGGCATGCCATGGTCAAACTTTGGAAGACCAAAGGCAAAGCAAAACTTTTTAAAGTAGCTAGATAAAGAAAACACATTATATAAATTTTTTTAAAAAAGAATAATGGTCAGTTCTTTTAAAAACAACAAAGATCAAAAGACAAAAGTGACATCTGTAAAGTGCTGAAGGAAACATTCCAGATTTTTATATCCTGCCAAAAATATTCCTCAAAAAATAAAAGTGAATATGGACAGTTTAAGATAAACTAAGATTGGCCCTGGCCGATTGGCTCGGTGGTAGAGTGTTGGCCTGGCATGTGGAAGTCCTGGGTTTGATTCCCAGTCAGGGCACACAGGAGAACTGTCCATTTGCTTCTCCACTCCTCCCCCTCCCTCTTCCCTCTCTCTTTCTCTCCCTCCCCCCATAACCATGGCTCATTCAAACAAGTTTGCCCTGGGCATTGAGGATGGCACCATGGCTTCACTTCAGGCACTAAAATAGCTTAGTTGCCAAGCAATGGAGCAAAGACCCCAGATGAGCAGAGCCCTGCCCCATAGGGGGCTTGCCGGGTGGATCCCAGTCTGGTCGCATATAGGAGTCTGTCTCTCTGCCTCCCTGCTTCTCAGTTAATAATAATAATTTTTTTTTAAAAAAAGAGAAGGTAAACTAAGATTGATAATAATTTTAAGAAATCTACAATGAAATTACTAGGATTCATAAATGCATTTAGCAAGGCCAGTGCATACATGTTCAATATATAATAGTCAAGTACAGCAGCAAATAATCGGAAAATGAAATATAGAAATTTCAATTATCATACAGTCAACAAACGATACTTTAGGGATAAATTTAACATAAGATATACAATACAACTGCCATTGTAATGACACCATTATTTTATTAAAAATAGTGGGATCTGGAAGTAGCAGAGGCCGTGTGGTAGGACTTAATCACAGCAACAGGCTGGTGTAATCAGTATAGTAGGAAACGGAGATGAAGTGGCTATCAAAATGTTCTGACTCTACGAGAATTCTGGCAATGGCTAATTGATTACAGCATCCCCAGGAAAGAGCTTGACAGCCTACTAAAGAATTAATGTATCTGTACAGCTGCAAGCACTCTAGGCCTGGCAGGAAGAAGCCTGATAGATCACCTTATAGAAAGTTAGAGCCTACATTTGTTCAAAGGCGGTGGCTAATGCTTTGGCTACAGGATCAGTGTTTTGAAAGACAATAATTGGTGACCAGAAGGTGTGGGGGAATAGTATGTGGACGGACCTCACAAAATGGGCACAAAGTGTGGATATCTGTGTCCTGTGTGCTTAATCACTCAGAAGAGGTTTTATAATCATTTGGGAAAATGGAAAATGGAATCTGTTGATGTCAGTCACCTCTTTCCCCAGCCACTGCAATGGTTGCTTGGTGAGCCCCTGAGTATAGTGAAAATGGTGGAGGCTATCCATGAGCTCAAATTGAATCTCCCCCCACCAAGCCTAACCTGCCTACGCCACTGTGGGCGGTGACTTGCCAGCAGCAGAGATCAATGTGGCACCATGGTCTCTGTGTGATCCCAGTGTGGCACCATGCCCTGGGGAACCATCATGATGTCAGAGTGATTAATGTGTTGCCCTTCCATCACAAGGGGGCAACAACTTGACCTCATGAAACAGGCCTTCTGCTGAATATGGATCAGCCTCCTGTGTCCACAGCCATATGTGAAATATTTATTAACTGTCTTATCTAACCTCACAACATTGCTTCTAACCAAAAAACTCATTTTCACAGTAAAAGAAATACAAGAGTGGCACATGCTCATGGAATTCCAGCTGATCTTACTACATAACCCATCCCTTAGAAGCAGCTAGACTAAATGGGACCATAACATGGCCTGCTGAAAGCCAGGTGTGAAACGATACTTTGCCAAGGTGGGGTACTATTCTAAAGGATGTTTTTGAACCTACATCCAACACATGGTAGTTTCCCCCACAGCCAGTGTACATGGGCCCAAGAATCAAAAAGTAGAGATGGAGTAGCCCTTCTCATTATTACACCCAGTAATTCACTTACAGAATTTTTATTTCCTGCCCCTATACCATTGGGCTCTACTAGTTTAAAAAGTCTTAGATCCCAAGAGGAAAATCTTGCCACTGGAAGTAAGTGAGACCTGGTCATGTCAAATTCTGCATGCTAGTAATCCAAGAGGTGAAGAAGTAAGATTATTCTTCTGCCTGGGAGGGTTAATCCTAATTATTGAGGGGAACTGGGTTGCTACAGAGTGTCTAAGCCTGGAACACAAGTAATGAACTCCTTCCACCCAATAAAAATAGTTTTTGCAAGACTTATTCAGTAGAAGGCCTGTTTCGGATTGTTCAAGTATTTACCATGGTCCAGCCTTTGTTAAACTCAGGACTGTCACAGGATGAGGGTTCTGAATAGAAAGACTGATGCTTGTTTCCTATAATGAGCACAGGAGAAGTCGTTCCTGAGTGACTGTTTCCTTGAGCTTTACCACATATTAACTCACTTAAGAACTTCAACAGCTAGAGATCTCCCAATTTGAACTTAAATGGGCTCCCTCAGGCAGGAGAAACTCCCCAACACCAGAGGACAAGAGAAGCTGGGGGAGCCTGAGTCCAGGGTGTTGGGGGAGTGTTCTTATACCCACAGGGGCTGGAGCAGATGACGCATGATGACCCCATCCTGTTGGTATGAGTCATTCACTAGGGGGTATGCCAAAGTCACCTGCCGGCCCTCTTTCCTCCTCACTTCTTCCCAACCGCCTCCTAAGTGCCTTAATCTCTACACTTGATCTTAGCCAAAAGGACAAGAAGTGAGAAGTACCCTACTCTCTAATTAAAGACCTAGACTGTGGCCTGACCTGTGGTGGTGCAGTGGATAAAGCATTGACACTGAGGTCACCAGTAACTGCTTGTTTGAAACACCAGGCTTCTCTCGTCAAGGCACATATGGGAGTTGATGCTTCCTGCTCTTCCCTCTCTTCTCTCTCTCTCCTGTCTCTCTAAAAATGAATAAATAAAATCTAAAAAAATAATAATAAAAAAATTAAAAAAAAAAGACTTAGTCCTGTGACTAACAGGTAGTAGGTAGGTTGTGGTCTGGTAACCAAAGGTCCATTTACTACCTTGTTTTGAAGCAGGCACACAGAAATCTTTATCCCAAAATGTCACATGAATTTATTTTATTAACCACAGGCTTGCTGCTTCTGGATGAGTCTCTGGAAAATCAAAGCAGTGACTCTTCATGTGCTAAACATGGTGTGAGACTCTGCAGAAAAGTAGGTACCCTTTCTATCCCCTTTCCAATGTCACTGTTGAATAAACAGCAACTTTGAGAAATTCATTTGTCCTAAGCTACAGAGCTAATTAGTAACCAAGTTGATACTTAGGCCCTACCAGGCGACTTGAAAGCCACACCAGTGGGCCCCCCAACTGCAGTGTCCCGACATTGCTGGTCCAAGGACTACACTTGGAGTCCGGGCACTGTGCCTCCCAGTAGAGAAGTTCGTTAATACTTGGCACCTACCCCAAGCCAGGCATTATACAAGGTGCTCTATAGACTTTGCTCACTTAACTCCCACTTCTATGCAGTAGATATTTTAATTCCTATTTTACTAACAGGAAATTTGAGTTAGGGAGCTAAAGTACTTACCCAAAGTAAAACAGACCTAAGAGGCAGAGGAAGGATTCAGACCCAGATCTGACCGACCCCTAAAGGGCTTTCTTTACCTCTCAGCGGGTTGCTCTGGTCTACGTGTCTCATAGGACTGCCGGGTGTGCTCACAGTGCAGTAGTCCTTGGAGGAAAAGAATCCAACAGAAAATTAAGACGCCACAGGCAAGAGAGACTGCAGAAGAACTATCACCACCAACCGTGCTCTGATCGGTGTGTTTGATCATTCTCTCAAGAGTTATATGTTAGTTTATCATTTTAAATAAATTCTCAACAAGCTATTTACCGGTCAATCTGTATCTGTGGAGACTTTTTGTACATCAGATAAACAAGCAATTAGAGACTTAAGAAGGCTCTTAAATGTGGTGGGAGCTTGTAAACCTAAACTCCCAGGGACAGTAAATGTCACATCAAAGGTTTCAGTACACATTTCTTGTCTCCCCTTTGTTTCAACAGCTGCAATATGAGCCTCCTCATCTCACTGTCGGAGGACACCTGACTTCTGGCAGGGTGTGAAGGGAAAATCAGGCAACTGGTACTTAGGTCACTTGAATTCTAGATCTAGCTGTCCTTGGATGACCTCAACCAAGTCAACGTTTCTCTGTTATTTGTTAATAAAATGAGAGAGTCAAAACTAGAATATTGTTAAAAACTGTCTAAGCTTGACCATTTTATGCTTCATGAATCTATGATTTTGACTATGCATAGCTTCTTCCCTTACAATATCATAGGCAGGAATAGCAATAAAAAGCCCTCAATAAATATTACTTATTATTTGATGAAATTGGAAAGTCTATATGTAGTATATATATAATATACATGTAGACTTTCCAGCTTCTAGCAGAACCAGGATCTAATATTCTGCCATTAGAGGCTCATTTCTTTGGTTAGAGGATTGTAAAGTGTCTCAGACTAGAGAAATGCTTTAAGACAAGATTCTATTTTTAAGAAGCAAAAATCTTTTTAAAAGTAAAACTCTTCAGTGAATCCCTACATGTAAGATACTGAATTTTTCTGGATGGAGTGGGGACTGGAGCAGGGATACCTGGGAGCGCCCCCACTTAGCATCCCCTTCACCCTCACATGGCCCCTAGGTACCACCTCAGAAACCTGGGCTTCTGCAGAACACCATTCGAAACTCTCTTCTCTTAGAGATTAAGACGATTGATTGGGAGTGGAAAATGGTGGGGCTGGCACAGAGGAGGCCAGATTTCAGACTGGAAGGGAGAGAAAAGAAACTAACTTTGGCCATGGCCTGTTGGCTCAGTGGTAGAGCATTGGCGCAGCGTATGGAAGTCCCAGGTTCGATTCCCGGCCAGGGCACACAGGAGAAGCGCCCATCTGCTTCTCCACCCCCCCCTCCTTCCTCTCTGTCTCTCTCTTCCCCTCCCGCAGCGAGGCTCCATTGGAGCAAAGTTGGCCCGGGCACTGAAGACAGCTCCATGGCCTCTGCCTCAGATGCTAGAATGGCTCCGATTGCAGCAGAGCAACGCCCCAGATGGGCATGATGGGTGGATCCGGTCGGGCGCATGTGACAGTTGGTCTGACTGCCTCCCCACTTCTAACTCCGGAAAAATACAAAAAAAAAAAAAAAAAAGGAAGAAACTAACCCTTACTGAGTGTCTTCTGTCCACCAGGTATTTTGCCAGATTCTTTAACTGTCCAATAAGGGGGAATTGTTTACACTGTGTATGTTTACAGAGGCCCAGTACCCATGCCATGGCTTTTCAGAGCCAGTACCTCTACTTCCACACAAGAGCCCATCCCACTTCTCTGCTCGAGACATTGCTCCAGACTTCCCCCCGTCTCTCCTGTCTTACTCATCTCCCGCCTGGATCACAGCTGTAGCTTCCCGGCTGCTTCCGCACACATCTACAGCGTGCTGACAACAGAGACACTCTGCCTCTGGTCCTCCACTAGGCTCCCAGCAAAAGCCAAAGTCCTTCACAGGCCGCCAAGGGCCACATGATCTGGGCCTGATCCCCCCTGACCTCCTCTCTGCTGCAGCCACACTGGCTTCCCACTGTTCCTGGAGGATCCAAGCACAGTCCTGCCACTGGGACTTTGCACTGACTGTCCTCTCTACCTGAGACACTCTTATGCAATGTCCACATGGCACACTCCTTACAGCCTCCAAGCCTTCTCTCCAACGCCCCCTTCTCAACAAGTTTCTCTGTTCAACATAGCAGCTGCCCACTGACTTGGTCACTTTAATCACCCTTCCTGTTATGTAAATTAATATGTTGAAGTTAAAACCTCCAGTAGCTTCAAATGTTACCTTATTTGGAAATAGGGTCATTGTCAATGTAATGAAGATGAGATCACACTGGAGTAGGGGGGCCCTAATCCAATAGAACTGGTATCTGTATAAAAATGGAAATTCTGGACCCCAAGACGGACATGCACAGAAGGAGAATGCCATGTGAAGACTGAAGTTTTGCTGCCCAAAGCCAGGGAACTTACCAGAGAAGCTGGGAAAGAAGCCTGGAACAGATCCCTCCCTAGGGCCTTCGGAGGGAGCATGACCTTGCTGACATCCTGGTTTCCCATCCCCGGCCTCCAGCACTGGGCCAGTTGATTTCCGTTGTTTCTGCCACCCAGCTGGTGATGCTTGTAACAGCAGCCCTAGCACACTCATATACTTCCCCTGCTCTGCTTATTTTTCCCCCATGGAAATTCCTAATGTATCACATAATTGACTCACTTATTTCTTTTAGTGTCTTTTGTCTAGCTCCCCATTTTAGATTATAACCTCTGAAGGGGTGCAGGTCTCAGTTTATGATGTTTGCCGATGTATATATATAGCATCGTAAATATTGAGTTCATGCTTTCAGATGATTGTATCAATTCACCTCCTTTCTTCTGTGTTCTCAAGAAACCATCAGAAAATTCTTCCTTACCCTTTTATGCTTTAACTCTGATTCATTTTCCTTAACTGACGCCCCACTCCCGCCTGCCACCTTCCCACTCTCACTGCCTGTCTTCCCATCCCAAGGGACTAGAACGGCATGTTGGTTTGGACCTCATAATGAGAGGTATGTGGCCCAAGAGGGTGCAATTACATTCATGTTGCTCATTTTTAACTCTCATAGAAGCACTTTGAAGCAGACATTGTAATCCCATTTTATAGATGAGGAAACTGCAGTTCAGAAAAGTTAAGCAACATGTCCATAGCCTCCTGCATATAAAATACTCATGCATGTTGACCTCTCTCCTTCCCTCATTATCATGGCAGCTGCCCAAAGGCAGGCACAACCTTGTCACCTCTGTATGGCAAGCTTGCAGGCCAGGCGGGCACACAGTTAGTGCTCCAGGAGTGCTGCTGAATTCTGCACGTGATACCACCAATAAGCAGGACTGGAACGCAGCCTGACCCCACAGCCCGTACTCACGCCCACAGAGCCCGCCCCCCAGAGAACCTGGCCTGCATCATAGCTTCCTACTCTTTTTATCAGAGTTTTCAGCAGCCTTGTCTCCCCACCAGACCCCAAGTAACCCATGTTAACACCCCACCTGACACCCTCCTAGATGCACATGTGCACCTGCAGGGTTTTTGTCTTTATTTTGTTAAATGAGGTCTCATAGAGCCCTGGCCAGATGGCTCAGTGGTAGAGTGTCAGCTTGGCATGTGGATGTCCTAGGTTCGATTCCTGGCCAGGGCACACAGGAGAAGCACTCATCTGCTTCTCCACCCTTCCCCCTCTCCTTTCTCTTCATATCTCTCTTCCCCTCTCTCAGCCAAGGCTCCATTGGAGCAAGGTTGGCCTGGGTGCTGAGGATGGCTCCATGGCCTCTGCCTCAGGCCCTAGAATGGCTATGGTTATAACAGAGCAATGCCCCAGGTGGACAGAGCATTGCCCCCTAGTGGGCTTGCAGGGTGGATCCTGGTTGGGTGCATGAGGGAGTTTTTCTCCTCTGCCTCCCCAATTCTCACTTTAGGAAAATACACACACACACACACACACACACACACACACACACACACACACACACAAAATAAAGTCTCATACATTCATGTGTGCATCTTGCCTTCTTCATTCAGAAGTATGCCTGAGAACTCCTCCAGATGAACTGGTTTGGTTCTAAATTATTCTTTTAAAGACTGCCTGGTATCATGATTCATTCAACCATATGTCATTGCTGGGTGTTCAGTTTATATCCAGGAATATCTTTTTCTTCTTGTTAATGTCACTACCCTAACCATCCTTTCATGGATAATATCTATAGATAGATTCCTGTGAGTAGGATCATTATATTACAAGGCAACTGTGTATATGCTTCTACTTGTTATATGAAACGTTTCAAAGATATAAAAGTAAAATAAGTAGAATGAGGAATCCTCATGGCCCAGCTTCAGCAGCTATCAAATCATGACCAGTTTTGTCTAATACCTTTCCCATTTCCCCACAGTCTAGATTATTTTGGGATAAAAACAGATACTTTATTAGTTAGTCTATAAAGATTTCTGTCTGTACCTCTAAAAGTTGAAGATTGTTTTAAAGAACATAATCATGATACCATTATCAAACCTAAAAAAAGAATAATAATTTCTTTCTATCATCCAATCTTCAGACAGTGTTCAAATTCCCTCAATTGATTCATAAATGAATATTTTTACAGTTTGTTCAAATCAGGATCTTAATAAGGCTCAAGAGCTACAATTGGTTAATATGCCTCTTTTTTTTTTTTTGCATTTTTTCTGAAGCTGGAAACAGGGAGAGACAGACAGACTCCCGCATGCGCCCGACCGGGATCCACCCGGCATGCCCACCATGGGGCGACGCTCTGCCCACCAGGGGGCGATGCTCTGCCCATCCTGGGTGTCGCCATGTTGCGACCAGTGCCACTCTAGCGCCTGAGGCAGAGGCCACAGAGCCATCCCCAGCGCCCGGGCCATATTTGCTCCAATGGAGCCTTGGCTGTGGGAGGGGAAGAGAGAGACAGAGAGGAAGGCGCGGCAGAGGGGTGGAGAAGCAAATGGGCGCTTCTCCTGTGTGCCCTGGCCGGGAATCGAACCCAGGTCCTCCGCACGCTAGGCCGACGCTCTACCGCTGAGCCAACCGGCCAGGGCTTAATATGCCTCTTATTTCTTAGGTCTCCTTAATAAATATCCCCCCGGGGTGTGTGTGTGTGTGTGTGTGTGTCCCTTACAATACCTCTTTGGAAGAAACCAGGTAATTTGTCTTGTACAGTTTTCACAATCTGGATTTTGCAAATGCCTCACCACAGTCTCACTGTTCCCTACAATTGGTACGTAAATCTGGAAGTTTGGTAAGATTCAGGTTAAAACTTTCTTTTGGAGCTTTTTGCAAGAATATTTACAGCTGGTGGTGTTTACTTCCATCAAGGGTAAACAATGGTGGTCTCCGTTTGTGCTGTTAACAGCAACTCACGATCTTGCCTAGATTCATCTTTTCAGCAGGAGTTAATTCCATCGTTCTTCATTTTTAAGCTGGGATACTTCTATAAAGAGAAATTATCCTAACACACAGTTCATATAACAAAGTCTGGATAAATTATTCCTTTTCTTTATTTACCAAATTTCAAAATAATGAGTTAATTTCCTAGTATTCTCTCTAAATGAGGGTTTTTAGGATTTTTGTTTTGTTATCTTCATGAACTCTTTGGTTTTTAAATGTGAATTACACGGTTAAGGAACTCATTCTCTTCCTCTATGGAAAAATGACCTTGGGTTAACTTTCTAGCTCTGTTCCCCTGGAAACCTAATGAAGGTGGAATGTCATGTATGTTACCAGGCAACACTGCTTATGATAAAAATGACCTCTAATTAGAAAGCCGCATCTGGCCTGGGAAACTGTGAATGAACTAGTGGGAATTCATAGTCTGAGCTTTTCTAAACACAGTGCATCCTTGTAACTGAGCTGTTCTTTGCTGGGACCCCTGAAAGCTATTCCCATAGGGTGAAATAAAATATACTGGCTCACAGGGGTAATGGGACTTATAAACAAGAATGGCTCCCATACCTATTTTGGGGGGCAGGGTTCCCCAAGAAACAGACTATGAGATGGAGATTTATGCACAAGAGCAGAGGCAGATTAAGGTCAGTTGAGACCCTGGCACAGAAGAAAATATTGGGCCTCTTAAAAAAAGGAGACATGGAAAATAAAAATACATGTTAACCATATTTTTAAATAAATAAAATTGCACGTATGAAACCAAATTTGGTGTCATTAGAAAAAAGTATAAAGTTGGGGTTTTGCGGGTTCTCTTCAGCAGTCAGGGCCCAGGGCGCATGCCCTGTGCACCCGCCATTAAATCCACCTCTGCATAGGAGGTTTAATGAGAAGGGCCCTTAGAAAGTGAAGGAAACAGGATTGCGCAGAGGGAAAAGCTAACCTGCAGTATAGTTGCAACTGTGAACCTCCACTGGTTTAACAGGGCTTCCTTGGTAGCTGGAATGGCCCTTTTACGTCCTGGTATAGACAAGGTGATCCCTGAAAAGGGTCGTAATCTCGGGCAAAGCTATTCCCACACACCAAAGCAATTCACAGAGAAAGATTCAGGTGTGAACTGCGAGCAGCCAACACTCCAGGCAGCTAGAGAAATGAGTGTCTCAGTCTTAACGAGGACACCTGGCCGGTGCACCAGAGCATCACTATACCAGTCATATGGTCTCATTCCTCCACCCCTGAGCCATCACAGCTGACCCTGCCTTGCTGCAAGCTGCCCTCCTGTTTTATCTCCTCTAGCAAAGTGAAGCAACCTGGTGCCAGAGGGGATCTGTTCAGTTTTGTGAAATGCACACCTAAATACACAGTTATCTCATACAGTCCTGCCCTAGACCTGAAATCATCCATTTCTCCTAAGAGCCCTGGTTCCTTTTTTTAAAACCATACTTTCTTTTTCTTATTTTTAAATATATTATTTTAAATTTTTTCAATTACACTTTACATAGTTTATATTCACTATTATTTTGTATTAGTTTCAGGTGTACGACATGGTGGCTAGACAGTCATATACTTTACAAAGTGTTTCCTCAATACTTCCAGTACCCACTGGCACCATACATAATTACTACAATATTATTGACTATATTTCCTATGTTGTACCAAAGAGCCCTGGTTCCCTTTAGTGATATTCAGACTACAATCTGGGAGTCAAGAGAGCTCGTTATACTGTTGGGGAAGTCATGGTTTCCCAACCTTTTCAGTGGCCAGAGTTAAGAAATACATTCTTCAGATAATATACATCATGAGTTGTTATTAATATTTCCAATTCAAATTTAAGGCTAGAGATTTTCTTAATTTCAGCAGTCGTTTAAGTATGTCCTTTCTTCCACACCAAAAATTGTGATTCTCATTGATACCAACATAATTCCGCATTTGCTTTATTGTACAACACACACACACAACACTTTCAAAATAACAATACCAGCACTACCCCCCTGGAGATGTGCAGTCAGATTACTGTATCTCAAACCAGTGAAATAATTCCTTCTTGTCGGGCTATGCCACCACTTCAATTTATAGTTTCATTTTGCTTTAATTTTTAGAATTACTCTTTTTAGTTTAATTTTGTTTGACAATTATGTAAAATAATTAAGTGGCTCCAAAATCAATTTTATGAATAAAGATATATAGTCCTCTCAATCATATATCTAAGTTTTTTATTTATCTTTTTTATTTATTGAATTTTGCTGTGGTGATACTTGTTAACATAATTATACAGATTTCAGGCTCCTAATTCTCCAACACATCTCCATACACCATATTGTGTTCACCCCCAAGTCAAGTCTTTGTCCATCACCATTTATCCCCCACACTCTCCTCTACCCTTCTATCCCAGAAATTACCACACTGTTGTTTGTGTCCAAGAGTTTTTCCTTAGTTTTTGATTTATCGTAACATATAATGTGATGAGATAAACCAATGACTTAAGACATTTTCTGAGATGAATGGTAGCACATTATACACACATTTCCACACCTGGATTTTTGCACTCAATAATATATTTTAGAAATCATTTTGAAACAATCAACCTAAGTCTCTATCATTCTTTTATATAATTGCATTAGACACCATTGTGTGAATTACCATATTTACCCATGTATAAGATGCACCCTTTTTCAAAAAATTTGGGATCTAAAAACAATGGGTGCATTTTATACAGTGGTTATAAATTTTTTTACTCGCATTTCCCACTTTTTTGCCCTTGTTGAGGAGTTGTATGAATTTTATGATGAATAAAATTTGATTTCAATAACTTTATGTAATAAAATTTTTTTTCATATTTTGGGCCCCAAAATTAAGGTGCATCTTATACATGGGAGCATCTTATCCATAGGGAAATATGGTACTTTAGTTTATTTTATCAATTCCTACTAAAGAATATTTAGAATGTTTCTAGTTTTGTATTATTATAATTAGTGCTGTGATCTAACAGTATGAATGAATCTTTGTATTTTTGTCAATATATCTTTGGGAAAGATTCTTAGCATTGGAATTATTGAATGAACAGGTAGATGTCGTTTTGAGTTATGTCAAACTCCATAGTGTTTGTACCGTTTATAACATTCTCACCAATAACATGAGAACTGCTGTTTCACTAGAGCTTTGCAACAAATTGTTCTTGATGTGGGGGGATTTTGGTAATCTGATGGATGAAACATGGTATCTCAGTGCATGTTTATTTTGCACTTCACTTAAAAATAAAGGTAAACAGCTTTATACATGCTGAAGTCTATTAACATTTTTCTGTAAACTTCATATTCTTAGCTCATTTTTCTATAGAAAAAGATCTTTTCCATCTAAAATTTTTAGAACCTCTTTAAATGTTAAGGATAGCAAATTTTTGCCTATGATATAGATTATTCATTCTTTTTCAATTTGTCATTTGCCTTTCTATTATGTTAATGGTTGGTGAGTTTAGTATTTTAGTATTTTTGTGGGACTTGATTTGTTTTTCATTTTTGTTTGTTCAGCCCTTTAAAATATTTTTATTCATGTAATCAAATTTATCAGTAATTTTTATTATTTCTTTTGCATTTTCTTAATTCAGGAGGTTTTCCCCACAGACAGGTTATAAAGCAATTAAACCATATTTTCTACTATACATATTATTTGTTTGATTTTATTTTTTATCACATTTAAATCTCTGATGCATTTAGAATTTATTCTGGTGTGAAGAATGGATCCAATTTTATTTTCTTACATACAACTATTAGTCCTCCTAACTTTGTCAAATTATTAAACATTAAATACCTTCTCTTTTCCCCCACTGATTTGAGATACTGCTTTTATATACTTATTCAATTTCCATATGTAATTTAATCTATTTGGACTTTTGTGTTCTCTTCCAATGGTCAATCTATACCTTCAAAAAACACCAAAACTGTTTCAATTATACAGGTATTAAAATATTTTTAATGTTTAGTAAAACCTGACCTCTTATTCTTATTTTTTATCAGTTTTCATGGCTCTTTTTGTTTGTTAGTTTTTTCCAACTAAGCATTAAATCAAATTTTCTAACTTCAGAAAAAAATTCTGATATTTTTTTATTTGCATTACATTAAGTGTATTAATTAACATAGGAAAACTGACATCTTCATGATGTTGACTTTTCTTATCCACGAATATGGAACATACTTTCATTTGCTTGAGTCTAGATTTAAGTTTTTAAATGGTGTTGCATAATTTTCCTTATGAGATTTTGAACTTTTCCACTCAAGTTTACACTTAGGTATTTTCATTGTTTTTTGTTTTTGTTCATGAACATAAATTAGGTCTTTTATTTTATATCTTCTAACTGGTTTTGTTTTCATATCTAGTCATTGATTTTTCTATGTTGATTTTGTTTTTCCCTCCAACTTTATTGAGGTATAATTGCAAATAAAATTGTGTGTTAGCAAATTTCAAGTGTGTAATTCAATGTTAACTACAGTCACCATGTAGTATATTAGAGCTCCAGGACTTACTGTTGGAAATGAAGTGTTACATCCCCTGCCCAACAGTTGCTCATCTCATCAACCTCTTTCCCAACCCTGGAAATCACCATTTTACTGTTTCTATGAGACTGACCTTTTTCTTATTAAATTCCACATATAAGTGAGGTCATACAGTATTGTTTTTCTCTTATTTCACTTGGCGTAATTTCCTCCAGCTTCACCTATTTTGTCACAAATGGCAGAATATTATTTCTTTTTAATGGCTGGATAATATTCCTGCATATATATGTATGTGTGTGTGTGTATATCAATCAAATTTTCTTTATTCATTCATTCATTGATGTATGTTTAAATTGTTTCCATATCATGACCATTGAGAATAATGCAGCAATTAACATGGAAACGCAGATAGCTCTTTAAAATACTGATTTCATTTCTTTTAGCTCTGTATCCAGAAACAGGATTTCTGGATCAGAGGGAAGTATTTTTAATTTTTTGAGGAACCTCCATACTATTTTCCCTAGAGACTACAGTATATCATTTTACATTCCCACGAATAGTGCACAAGTGGTTTCTTTACATCTTCAACAACACGTGTTATCTCTTCCAGCCATTCCGACTGAGTGAGGTGATATCTCATTGTGGTTTTTATTTACATTTCCCTGATGATTAGTGACATGGAGCACCTTTTTATGTACCTGTTGGCCATCTATATGTCTTCTTTGGAAAATATCTAATTTAGGTTATTTTGCAGTTGTTAAATTGGATTGCTTTTTGCTCTTGAGTTGTATGAGTTCTTCATGTATTTTAGAAGTTGACCCCTGATTAGATGTATGGTTTGTAAATATTTCTCTTATTGCATTGGGTCCCTCTTTATTGATTCCTTTGATATACAGAAGCTTTTTAGTGTGATATAATCCCCCCTGTCTATTTTTATTTCTATTGCCTGTGTTTTTGTTGTCATATAAAAAAAAACATGTAAAAGTATCTCTAGTCACAGATGATATGAAGTTATATATTTAAAAATCCTTTAAAATCAACAAAAAAGATTAGAGCTAATAATGAGTTCATCAAGTTGTGGAACACAATAGCAATACAGAAATATCGGTTATATTTCTACACACTAACAATGAACAATCTAAACCTAAAATTAAGAAAGCAATTCCATTTACAATAGTATCAAAGTAAAATATTCTTGGGAATAAATTTAACCATAGAAATGCAAGATTTGTACAACGAAAACAAAAATCACTCTTGACAGAAACTTTAAGAGACCTAAATAAATGGAAGGACAGCTTGTGTTCATGAATTGGAAAACTTAATATTGTTAAGATGACAATATTTCCCAAATTGATCTATAAATTAAATGTAATCCTTATTAATATTCTAATGAACTTTATGCACAAAAGAAGAGCTGACCATAAAATCTGTATTAAAGTATAAGGGTTTCAGAATATCCGAGACAATCTTTAAAAGAACAAAAGTGAAAACACCCTTCCAATTTCAATACTACAAAGCTGTAGTAATCAAAACAGGGTGATTGGCATAAAGATAGACATAAAGATCAAAGGAATGAAGGGTCCAGTAATAAACCATATATTTATGGTCAATTGATTTTTTCACATCAAATACAAAAATTAATTCAAAATGGATCAAAGACCTAAGTATAAGAGCTCAAACTATAAAGCTATTAGGAAAGTGCATTGGTATAAATCTCTAAGATGTTGAGTTAGGCAAGGGTTTCTTAAATGATACTAAAAAAGCAAGCAACAAAACAAAAATGTACATAAAATTAAAACTTTTGGGCTTCAAATTGCACTACCTAAGAAGTAAAAAGATCATTCACAGAATGGAAGAACTATTTTCAAATTATTTATATATATCTGATAAAGTATAGTATCTATATTATACAAAGAACTCTTACAGGGCCATGGGCGAGGGGGACTGGAAAGGGGGTAGGGAGAAGGGTGTAAAGAGGGACAAAGCTGACAGAAAATGGTTTGACTTTGGGTGGTGGGTATACAACATAATCAACAGTTCAAATGCTATAGAGATGTTCACCTGAAACCTTTGTACCCTTATTGATCAATGTCATCCTGTTAAGGTTAATTTTCTAAATAAAATTTAAAAATTAAAAATAAAAGAAAGAAAGAAAGAAAGAAAGAAAGAAAGAAAGAAAGAAAGAAAGAAAGAAAGAAAGAAAGATAGAAAGAACCTACCCTATGATCCAGGATTTTCATTTGTAGGAATCTAAAATCGATGTGTGGCGGACAAAGTGGACGTTCTTCCTGTTACAGAGGTGATAATCATAGGGAGAGACAACGCATTGTGCAGTAAACTCCTGCAGCCAGTTTAGCTTTCATTTCTGCTTCTTTTTGGAAAAATAATAAGACAATGTTTATACCACAGGGTGGTATGACCAAAAAATGTCTGCTTTTTAAATCTTTGCCAACTACATAAAATGGAAAGAAATTTTTTTCCCTAACATATAAGGTCATTTCTAGAGATACTGAACATGTAGTAAAAGAAGAGTTAAAGATTCTCACGTAGAATTCCAGCCTCTTGTAAAAGAGACAGTGGGATGGGCGTAGGAGGTGGGGAAGAAAGCAGCTTGAGCCAAATCCCATGAAGCTGCAAAAAAAGGCCAGGAACTATTCAGTGACTTATGCATGAAGCCTCATGAAAACCAGCAGTAACTGCAGCCGCTGACAAACTCAATGACTACTTAAATGAAAGGTCTAAGTGAACCTGTATCTTTTTCCCTTTTAATTCTTTTTTGAACTGGTGATTCCCATTAAATTTGGCATTGCAATTGTTTGTAAACACTGATTCGTCCATCCAATAAAGAGTTCTATCAATGTAGAAAGAACCCAAGGAGAAGAACATCATGTCAGTCTACTTTCCAATTAATCACACACACTTTTAGCCTATAAAGACATATCCTAAAGTCATTTGCCCAAGTTGCAGGGAAAGCACCAGGCAGAGAGAAATAACTTCTGAAATCCACCTCATGGCTGGAAAGATGACAGGTGACAGCTAACCCTTCAGGATGCTCATTGCCTTATCACTCCTTGGACCTGGCTCTGTGGAAACACGGCATGCCCATCAGCCCACCTGCCGCTAACCCTCAGACCTCACCCTCTCACCTACCCAGCATGGTGAGATATGGTGAGGTGACAGTGATTGTGACATAAGCAAAAGGCCTCAGACTGATATATGTAAATACCAGCCCAGAAGCTTCCTAGTGGGGACATGGCCTATGAAGGCTTCATAACAGCCAACCTCTTGCAACCTCCCCGGGGGAGGAGGAACCCATCCCAGGAGAGCTGACAGCAAGATTCTGGTAGAGGAGGGCAGGCGACAGTAACTCAGGAGCCATGGAGACGGCTATGTGTGTTTGTTCTCCATGTTGCACATGGCAGAGATGTTGTCCTCGCTTATGCTCCTGTCTGTGCTGCAAGTTCCTCTTCACCTCCGAGCGGAACTGCACCTGCTTCCCTTGCCCTTACAAGGACGAGCGGGACTGCCAGTGCTGCCACTGTACCTGTGCTGAGAACCCCAACTGCCACTGGTGCTGCTGCTCCTGGGCCAATGACCCCAACTGTAAGTGCTGCTGCACAGCAAGCAGCAATATCACATGCCACTACTACGAGAGCCGCTGCTGCCGCAACGCCACCATCAGGTTCCGCAAGGGCCGCCTCAGGGCCATCCTCACCTCGTAAGTACCGGCCACCCCACATGGGCCACACTGGCTCAGGAATCTGGCAGCCCCCTGCTGACTGTGGAGTCCACAGGGTAGGCTGGTGTTCCTGCCCTGGGTCCATTTCTCTATCTAAATAAAGGAGGCAAAGAATTGTGTAGCAATTAAGTGTGTCCTAAACAACTCTTAATCACATATTAACCCGAGCTCCAAATGCATGCTCTCTCGCCGTGTGACTGAGCACTGTGCTCCGCTGAGCATTACCCTCTCACCTGTGCAAAATGGCACTAGCTGGTGCTCAATGCTGAAGCAGCTTTCCAGGCACTGCCTGAGTGACCCAGGGAACCCTCACCCCATGCCCACTCTACCAAGAGGAAAGTGAGCCTCTGAGAAGTTAAGTTGCCCAGGATCATACAGCCAGTCAGATGCAGTCAGGATTTGAACCCAAAGTCTGTGTTCTCAACTTTAAAATGCTCTACTGCAAAATGGACAGAAAATACCTGCCATGATTTAATAGGCATGAGGACTAATGCATGTGCTTCGTAATCTGTTATGTGACATAAAAATATAAATCACTCTTCCTCTTCCTCCTCTGAACTCCTGATATCTGCAACACTTACTAGAAAAGCAATCCCTTCCACAGGCCACTGTTGACCCCACATCCTATATGAGGGCACCAGGCAGCTCCTCTCTGTTCCTATCCAGAAGGCAAGGCTGCAGGGCGAGGTGATGGTTTTGGCATGAGACCACAGCCACTGAATTTCCAGGTCTAAACCTGAGGGTTTCAGAAGACAGTCAGAGATGTTATTTATTGCAGGTGTCCGGAGGTTGGCCCTGGGGGCACAGAGGTTAATCTTCCGTCTGGCCTCTCCTGGTTTCTGAGCCACAGCTTTCCCTGTTGCTTGCCACTACTTACTGCTCAGCACCTTGCTCATTCTGCCCACTCTGGTTCATTCATCCCTCTCTGCCTTCCTCATCTCTTTCTCTCACTTCCTTTTTCACCTTCACCTTGGCTCCTTGGACCATGAACACCTACCTACCTGTCTCTTAGCTCATCACTCTCTTTCTCTTCCCCCAACACCACCTTCCCTCCCTTTTTCTTTCTGATCTTTCATGCTGTCTCCCTTTATATTACTCCTGGTTTTCAGAGTTCCACCTTCCAGAACCAGAGAGGTCCATTGAGTGGTGAGACTCAGACAACTGGTTCTTTGCCCTAATGACTAATTTAAGTATAAAAAATATATACCAACAGGTAGTTTATTATTTAATGCATTTAATACTTAAATAAGAACAATAAAAGAGGTACTCAAAACTAGATTATGTTATAAGAAAGTTTTAAAATAATAATAAAAAATATTAAATAATACCTGAAAAAAATCAATAAAACTGTTATTTAAGGTATTTCCATATCACTTCTTGATTGGCATCCTCAACTTGCAGTATTTTTTCACCTATGGATGGAATGAACATTGCTACAAGTGCTTAGAATATGCGGCATTACAGATGAACATTAAAAAACACTAAGGAATGTAAATTGTGATTTCCTCATTGGGTGGCTGCCCAGGTGCCCACCTTAGAGAGAACCCTGATTACTAGTGCCATTTTAACAATTGGTTTGCTGAACTCAACCAAAAATTAGGTATCAATTCTGCCAAAGCAGTGTGAACTGGCTGAATCCCACCGCTGGGTCCATCCATCTAATGTGTACAATAGAAGTGTTCCTAGAGGTGACCCTTTCAGGACCCAGGCAGGAGGCTGGGAAAGCAGAGAGGGAACAGGGCTGAGATCATTGAGGCCAGCATCCCTGAAGCCCAGCATCCAAATCCTAAGGGATGAGCTTTCTAGGTGCCTGAGTCTCCACAAGGGGCAATCTCCATCACCATAGAGCCACTCGGTCCCATATATGTGAGTAACACCTTTGATTGTCTGGATTCTGAGACATAGGTCCCTGACCAAGGGAATGGGGAACGATACAGGAGCAGGTAGGGATGACACGAAGGCAAAAGCAGAAGATAACACAGCCACAATGTCAAGATCAACACCAAACATCATTCATGTGAACAGAAGAAAAGAAATTAATATAGTCACAAATTGTGTATCTGGTGACATCTCCATCCCACGGCTAATTTATTTATTTTTATAAACTGCTTTTGCCCCAATTAGCACTTGAATTTTACAAATATGCTTTTATTTTTGTCCATAATTCTTATAATACATAAAACTAGCTTCAGACATTAGACAAATAAAACACACACACACAATAGTACAAGCCCACACTTTTCATGGTCTTGACCAGGGGTCCCCAAACTACAGCCCGCAGGCAGCATGCGGCGCCCTGAGGCCATTTATCCGGCCCCCGCCACACTTCCAGAAGGCGCACCTCTTTCATTGGTGGTCAGTGAGAGGAGCACATTGACCATCTCATTAGTCAAAAGCAGGCCCATAGTTCCCATTGAAATACTGGTCAGTTTGCTGATTTAAATTTACTTGTTCTTTACTTTAAATATTGTATTTGTTCCCGTTTTGTTTTTTTACTTTAAAATAAGATATGTACAGTGTTCATAGGGATTTGTTCGTAGTTTTTTTTTTGTAGTCCAGCCCTCCAATGGTCCGAGGGACAGTGAACTGGCCCCTGTGTAAAATGTTTGGGGACCCCTAGTCTTGCCTATTGCTTTCCTCTGCTGTGGACATTGGCTGGCTAGTAGTAGAGGGTGGTAATTACAGTGGCCACATTTACGGGATGCCTACTAGATACCAACAGTTAAGCACTTTTCATGGATTATCTCTTGCAGACTTTATAAATTTCTCATGACAGAAGTAGTATTGTGAGCCTTGATTAACAGATGAGGAAACTGAGAATGAGAGAGATTAAGAAACCCATCTCAAAGGTTCAGCTCGACAGTGATACATCGCACCATGTGCAATCTGCCCAGACCCTTAACTCTTACTTGTCTAGGGGCCAGATACCTGGGTTTTAGGTTTGGCTCAGGGATGGACCTCCAGGTGGCGTGGAAAGGACACTTTACCCTCCTCTTCTGTGTTCCATCTTACACTAATAACGATGATGCCAATGCCCTCCAGGCAACACTCACCAGAACACACCTGTACTTGGATGAGATTGAATTTATTACCCCATTGCAGCAAGTGAGAACACACACAATGGTTAACTGTGAGGTGTTTCAGCAAGAAGGGATCAGTAAGCTATTACAGAATTTAGACTCACATTAGATGAGGATGTGGAGTAAATCTGCTATTGGATACCTTAATAAAGCTTGTCTAGAATGTGGGAAGGACAGAGGGAGCCTCAGGCTGCAATTGGTGGAAAAGCAGCAGTCACTCCCATTAACCAGGAGAGGAATGTTTGGCCATTTGTGTGGATTGGGCAATGTTCTTGCTCTTGTCCAAGTTTAAGATGAAGTGGCTTTGTTTCTGCTTTGCTTCACCAGAGTCCTAGGATGGCCTTGCCTGGTGTTAGAATTCTGGAATGTTGTTATGGCCAACTGAACAGCAAGGCGGGGCTGACAGTGCCAGGCCAGTGTTGGCTACTTTTCTCTTGCTAAAAATAATAAGCCCTTACAGAGTCCCAGGATTCTCCACGGCTTTGCTGTACTCGAGTCAGCTGTACTCCTCTCAAGGAAACCCATCATGTGGGTACTAATCTTATAATGAGTAAACAGGCAGAGAGAGGGGCTCATTAGCTTTTCTGACATCACCCAGTTTAAAGATAGTGAAGGCAAAATTAGAACCCAGACACCCTGGCGCCGAGCCCTTGCTCCTTGCGGTCACAGGGGTCTGCCTCTCGGTAGCCCCTTGCCGCTTTCGGCGGTGGAGAAATGGAGCGAGCCCGGAGCCTGCATCCTGAAGCCCTGCCTGTGTTTGCGTCTCCTTTCAGCTCCAAAACCGCCCTGCGCGTCGGGAGCAGCGATACCGAGGTCGGTGAACCGAGGAAGTTGCCTGGGAAAAGCCCCCTCGTTGACCATCTGGCGTGCCCCTCGTGCGGCCGGCTGCGCTTGCACTCGTTCATGCTGCCCTGCAACCACAGCCTGTGCGAGAAGTGCCTGCGGCAGCTGCAGAAGCAGGCGGAGGTAACGGAGAACTTCTTCATCCTCATCTGCCCGGTGTGCAGCCGTTCGCACTGCATGCCCTACAGCCACAAAATGCAGCTGCCCGAGAACTACCTGCGCGGGCGCCTCACCAAGCGCTACATGCAGCAGCACGGTTACCTCAAGTGGCGCTTCGATCGCTCCACCGGGCCCATCACATGCCAGGTCTGCCGCGGCCGGCACGTCGCCTACAAGCGCTGCATCACCTGCCGCCTCAACATGTGCAACGAGTGCCTCAAGATCTTCCACTCGGATGTGACCATGCAGGACCACGTCTTCGTGGACACCAGCACCGAGGACCAGGACGAGAAGATCTGCATCCACCACCCATCCAGCCGCATTATCGAGTACTGCCGCAATGACGACCAGCTGCTCTGCACCTTCTGCAAGACCTCGTTCCACAATGGCCACGACACAGTCAGCCTCGTCGATGCCTGCTCTGAGAGGGCCGCTGCACTCTTCAGCGTCATTGCCAAGTTCAAAGCAGGTTATGGTTCCATTCTCTCTCCTCCAGAATAGCACTAAGCTAGGCTGCACGTCATTGGCCTGGTGTCCACACCTGGCACTTAACCTCCCTGTGCCTTGGTTTTCTCATCTATCAAGTGGGGATAAATAGTAATGACTCCCTCGTTGTGTGGTTGTGAGGGTTTAATGAGTTATTCTACATGAAACACACAAAACAAAACTATCTGGCACACAAGTCCATAAAGATTCTATAATCCTAGTTCTAACCTTCACGACCTTGGGCCTTATTTTCCCCTCTGGAAAATAATTTGATTCCATAGTACCCTGAAATTCTGTGAGTCCTTCTAAGGTGTCTTGTCACTAGAGTTGGATTTCTGCAGTACATCCCAATTTTCAGGGGAAGAGAATTAAGTCAGTGCTGAGAATTACCTCAGTTTAAAAGTTTCCTTGATGATTTTCCCCAAAAGTTGCAAATAGCAAAGTAAAGGAACTAATAGTAAACACATAACAGGAAAATTCAGAAATAGACAAAAACATTCTGGTCAACAACTTGCTTGTTTTCTTCTGCATGCCTATTTATGTTTGCTTTATATTGGCTGCATATAATATAGTTTTAGTTTCTATAAGGAAAACTGACCCTAGTTTCCACGATGAAAGCCAGTACAACAATATTTATGGAGTTTGGCAAACAGCCCAGTAATTTCTGGGTGTGCATTCACCTGATGAGACATGAGGATCTCAGGAATTCTGGTAGGACTCTTTGCCATTGTCAGAGGCCTATGTTACCCAGCCCCTTTAGAAGAAGTATGTCTACTCTTCTCAATAATCCTATAATACAGGCATTAAAATTTCCTTCATGGATAAGACAGGTGTTCCAGGAAGTAACTGGCAAAGGTAGCTAGTGAACAGCAGACCCAATCTACCTGACCCCAACACCCATACTAATTTCACAATATTCGTTTGACAATTGATTATGCTAAACAGTGACCAGAATCTAATCATAAAGATATTGAGAAATGCCAGAACCTCAGGCCCTACCCCATCCCGACTGCATGGGAATCTGCATTTTTAACAGGAGATTCCCTGAATTAGCTCTAAACCTAGCTTCAAACTTCCTCTTCTGAATTTCTGAGCCCCAGCTCAGGCCAATTCAGAATCTCAGCAGATGCAGCCAAGAAAAGAATGTTTTCTTAAAGTCTCCCAGGTGATTCTGGTGCTCACAGAGGGCTAAGAACCACAGCTGAAGCAATTAAAAATATAGGTTTGGAGTTAGACAAAAATTAGGCCAGGCCCTGTTTTCTCCCATTCACTTGCTGTGTGACACCGGACAGTCACTCAACCTCTCTGAGCCTTAGTTTCCTCATCTCTAAATGAGAACAATATCTTCCTCAATAGAACAATACATGTAATATATCATAATATATGAAAATGATCCATAATATATGTATCTGATCCATATAAATGTTTAAGAAGTAATAGCTTTTAAGCATATTGCCTGAAAGAGATCTTGATTTGACTTTGCTCCAAGACCAGCTTTTGCAAAGCCATTATATTTGAAGGGGGAGGGGCACTTCTGGCCTCTTCTTCTTCTGGTGCTGCCTCTTTCCCCTCATCTAAGTAATTTGTATCCTGCCTTTCAGGACTGTGCTCTACTTCAGCTTAACTAATCTTTAATAAAGCAAGAAAAGTATCCAAGTATCTTTAACAGTGAGTCACTATTGAATAGTGAAAAAAATGAATACAGAAAGTAGAATTTCAGCTTCCATAAGTCACAGTGGGGCTTGCATTGGGGAGGCCAGGGGGCACTTCTCAGCCCCACTGCATCCACTCCTGATAGTGTCCTGTCCAGCCCCCATCTGCATCACCTGCTCATCCCTCTGGACCAGTGTGAGGGAGAAGGTGGGCAAAGCAAATGGGGACTTCGGAAAGTAAGCCAGAGAATGCCACTGCTGATATTCCCCCCAAAGACGATAGAAAATGGGATAGAATGACTTTCACTCAACAAGCATCTTTCAAGCACCTCTACACACCGTGGGCATAGTGATAACCATGACAGCTGAGGCCCTGTCTTTATGACTGAGAGAACTCTAGGATTTCTTTTACTCAAACCACCCACAAAAGTTCAACTTACCATGGACCCGAGACCATGTTAAGAACCAAGTGTAAAAGCCCTGGCCGGATAGCTCGCTTGGTTAGAGCAGCATCCCAAAGCACAGAGGTTGCCAGTTCAATTCTCAGTCAGGGTACATACAGCACAGATTGATGTTCCTGTCTCTCCCTTCTTCTCTCTACATCAATAAAATAAACATTGAAAAAAGAATAAGAGTCCAACATTAAACCAACAAGGAAAAAGAACCAAGTACCAAAAAGACTTGATCACTCTCAATCCTGAGTAAAATGTAGTGAGGATCGTAGCTCATCCATTCACTGTGGAATTGGACTTTCACGGAAGAATCTTACTTTGGAATAGGCCATATGTCTTCAAATTGGTACTTAATGCCTAAGTTCCTGTAAAGCCAACAAAGATGCCCAGTTCACAGATTGAGACATGCTGTGTGCCCCCCTAGGATAGTGTCCTCTGAGCTGTAGTATCATTAGATTTATGAGGTCCCTGCCCTCTCACATTCCTATCTGTGATCCTAGTGCCTAGAAAGGCATGTGCTGTGGAACAGTGTCCATTCAGTGCTTGCTGAATGACTGAGTAGACTTAAAATGCCACGTGAGAGGATGCAGGATGAATTAGATTCTCGCGGAAGTGTAACACAGACCCTTTATTGAAAAGAAGTGGGGGAAGGCAAGAGAGGCAGCCCCACTGACCCTGGGAGGGTAGAGTCCCCCAGCAGAGAACAGAAGGCCTGGGAAAGAGCAGCCCTGTTGTCTGGGACTGGGTTTCTGGTTAATAAAGCATGGCAAAGTTTAGAAGTTGTCATCACAAAGTTGGTTCTTTCTCCTACACCTTCAAAGACTTAGTTTTCACACAGGGAAAACCAGTCACTTTGTAACATTACATCTTCTCAAGTCCAGTTTGCTTACAAGTGAAATCTGGTGAAAATTAATATCAAGGGTGGCCTTGAACTTCCAACTTCAGACCCAAGGCCACAAGGATTACTGTTATATCTGAGGGACATGGGAGAAGAAGAGGAATAGACTGAGGAAGGTCAGATACGTTTCATAAATCACTTTAAATCACTTTATGAAATTCGTTCCAGCATGTTCTGGCCCAGTTACAAGGCCTTCCCTCCCTCGCCACCCACTGCCTTGGAGTCAAAAGTAATTTGCTCGAGTTTAGTACTGGCTTTCACGTCTGGGGAAATGACAACTTTAACTGAAATAACTAACTTGGTTGTTTTGCAGTGCGATATGAAATTGATAATGACCTCATGGAATTCAACATTTTAAAAAGCAGCTTTAAAGCCGACAAGGAGGCAAAGCGAAAAGAGATCAGAAATGGATTTCTCAAGCTGCGCAGCATTCTACAAGAAAAAGAGAAATTGATCATGGAGCAGGTAGAGAACCTAGAAGTGTCCAGGCAGCAGGAGATAGAAAAGTATGTGAACATCACCAGCCTGAAGGTGAACGAGATGGATGGCCTGATCGCCTACTCCAAGGAAGCCCTGAAGGAGACGGGCCAGGTGGCTTTCCTGCAGTCTGCCAAGATCCTGGTGGAGCAGATCGAGGACGGCATCCAGAGCACCTACAGGCCTGACCCGCAGCTGCGGCTCCACTCCATCAACTGCATGCCCTTGGACTTTGCTGAGCTCTCTACTGCCATCCATGAGCTTTTCCCCACGGGACCCAAGAAGGTATGCTCTTCCGGGGACTCCCTGCCCTCTTCCTACCCCACACACTCAGAAATGATGATTGCCAGGAAGGTCACTTTCAGCACCCATAGCTTCGGCAACCGGCAGATATACCAGCGAAGCGCCTCCTTATTGTCCTTCAACGCCAGCGGAGGAGAGAAGGCCAAGACGGGTCTAGAGGCCTGTGGACGAGCCCAGTCCGCCGCACCTGCCAAAACCACGGATGGTCTCTACACCTACTGGACTGCGGGGGCAGAAAACCAGTCTGTGCAGAACAGCAGCAGCTTCCACAACTGGTACTCATTCAATGAGTGCTCTCTGAAAACCCCAGGCCCTGTCGTCATCTACCAGACTCTGGTGTATCCAAGGGCTGCCAAGGTAAGAAAAAGGCTCCAGGCCCTGTGGGGAAAGTGAGAGGGTATGGCGTATATAATGGAGGCAGGCAGTCGGAAAGACTGCAATTACTGCTTTGACCTCCAGGGGGTGGTCACTCAAATTTGCTCCTCTGGATTCTTTGTGGTCAGCCCATTCAAAAGAGATACGTTCCTGAAATCGAAGGAGCTCAAGACTGGCTTAAAGCTAACAATGTATTTAACTCACAGCCAGAAATACACCTGAAAGCCCCAACCCCACTTGAAAGGCAGCTTCTCTATTGAAAGGGAACCCAATGTGAGAACCAACATAATCTGAGCAGACTGTGCGGAAAGTGTAATATTTATGATAGGAAGGTCTATAATAATAGAGGAAGCCAGGAATTGGAATTAGAAATGCAGGTTATGCATTTTATATCCATTACCAGCTCTTCAGGGGACTCCTTGAAGAAATGCAGGTTATATCCATTATCAGCTATGATTCCTCTATATTGCTACCATTCCTAAAGAAAATATCTAGATTCTTCATGATTTGGAAAAATTGGAAAGATAATCCTGAATGGCATTCCAATTCTTACCTCCTAAGAGTCACCTTTTTGGGGGAAATGGGGGATAGATCTTCCAGAGACCTCTACAACGGCCATCATTTGGCTCCAGGGTCATGACCTCTACTTGACACTCTTGTCTTAACAGAGCCAAATAGCTTTTTCTGCTGTTTGTAGAATATTCTATTAAAGTTCAGGGAAGAAAAAAGATTAAAATGTAACTGGAAATTCTTTTTGTTTTGTTTTGTTTATTGACTTTAGAGAGAGGAAGGAAGAGAACAAGAGAGAGACAGAAATATCTGTTTCTGTATGTGCCCTGACTGGGGATCGAACTAGCAACCTCTACACCTCAGGATGATGCACCAACCCACCAAGCTATCCAGCCAGGGTGCAGCTAGATATTCTATTAGAGCATATCCTATCTTGTGTTAGGGTTCCCTATAAGAACAGCTCCAAGGCCTGCTTTCCTGTGGCAGAGCCCATCTTTTGTCCCCATAATCTGAGAACACTCCCAAACACTTTTAGCATCTTCGAAGTCTAAACTAGGAGTGCACTTGGGGATCTCATTAAAATGCAAGTTTGGAGATCCTGGCCACTCAGCGGTAGAGCATCGGCCCAGCATGTGGAAGTTCCGGGTTCGATTCCTGGCCAGGCACACAAGAGAAGCACCCATCTGCTTCTCTACCCTTCCCCCTCTCCTTTCTTTCTATCTCTCATTTCTCCTCCCACAGCCAAGGCTCCATTGGAGCAAAATTGGCTGGGGTGCTGAGGATGGCTCCATGGCCTCTGCCTCACATGTTAGAATGACTGCAGCTGCAACAGAGCAACAGCTCAGGTGGGCAAAGCATCACCCCCTAGTGGGCATGCTGGGTGGATCCCGGTCAGGCGCATGCAGGAGTCTGTCTCTCTGCCTCCCTGCCTCTCACTTCAGAAAAATACAATAATAATTAAAAAAAAGCAAGTTCTGTTTTAGTGGGTCTCAGTGGGGTCTGAGATTCCACATTTTTAACAAACTTCCAAGTGTTGCCATTGCTGACGAGCTGCAGGCCACACTTTATGCCAATGGTCTTAAAACAAGAAAACGAAAGCCAGACACAAACTGAACTTTACTTTTCTATTGTCCTCAGACATTATAATCTACTTTTTGGAATTTATAATTGACACTAAGAATGATCTTATGTTGCAACATAGAACATACCCTCCAGGGCCCTATCAAAGAAAGCAAAGTATCTCTGCACTTCACATAAGAGACGCCTACAACTGAGCAGCCGAACCTACGTTTCTAAATGATACTGGATCAGCAAAGCCTGTAGTGTATGTGACATTAGCTCAGGGGTGACATTAGGTCTCATCTCCACGAAGCTCAGACCTCTTGGGAGGTTGGCAGGATCCTGCTCCAGAAGGGAAGGACTGGTGGTGTCTGCTTTCTACTTGGGCTTGGAGGACAGTCACCCCATGCTGCCTATTAGTGCTCCTTGGGTGAGCTCGAGAAAGGAGCCTGCACGGGAAACTTAGTCAAGTCAGGCTGTCGAGAAAACACGTCAACTTACTTGCAGACACTGGTATCTGATGTAAAAGTATCCTTGATTCCTACTTCAGGATCATGGAATGGAATTCACACAGAAGTCATGGTGCTCATAATGCAGAAGAAGAGATCTGTATTGACATCTCTCAAATAATGGCTGACTGATATACATAATTGCCTTTAGGCTTGTGGAGTAGAAAAGATTCTGAAAATTGGAGTTATAACTTGTCAATATGTATCTTTAAAATCCTAAAGAGTTTTTTATGAAAACTCAATTTTATTTCTAGAAATCCCTCGCAAGGAAATGATTAAAAACTCAGGCAAAGATTTGTGCCCAAAATTATTCATTGCACCATTATTTGTTAAAGGATAAAATTAAGAACAACCTGAATGTTCAACTGTAGAAGAATTAAATCACTTGTGGGGCAGTAATTAAAATGGTGCTTTACTGAATTTTTAATGTGTAGGGAAATATTAATATATAATAAATGATATAAAGCAGGAATATAAAGCAGGAATAAAGCAATATAATCCAAATTATATGTATTTCTGTGTTTGTATGTATTGCAAAATTGAAAAGTAATAATAATTAATTATTAATTGAATTGTTGGATTATAAGTGATATTTATTTTCTTTCCTTATATGTTTTCTCTATTTTCTAAGTATTTCACAGTGAGCATGTTTGTTTTAATAAGCAGAAAAAAATAACTTAATTTGTAAATGTGATATAAATTAATAAAATTTTTAAAAGCAAAATAATAACCTAAGGAACTCATTGACACAGACAACAGTATGATGATTACGAGGGACAGAGGGTGGGGAGGTAGAAGAAGGTACAGGCGATGAAAGGAGACTCGACTTTGGGTGGTTAACACGCAATACAATATATACATGATGTATTATAGATTTGTATACCTGAAACCTACATGATTTTATTAAACAATGCCATCCTAAGAGATTCAATGAAAATTAAAAAAAAAAAAGAGAGAGGCTCCAGAGAACTCTCTTGCCCCCTCTGCCATGCGAGGACATAGCAAGAGAAACAATGTCTGTGAATCTGGAAACGGGCCCTCACCGGACACTGAATCCATAGGTGCCTTGATCTCGTATTTCTAGCTCCAGAACTGTGAGAAATAAATGTCTGTGCTTTATTGTTTTAAAACATAATGATTATAAATTAATTTTATCAACATTATAACATTTACATTTATTTAAGTTTAAATAAAGCATGTAATAATATTTATTTAAACTATAATTATTATCGAATATTTATATGCCAGGTACAATCTGCTAATTGATACTTGTTAATATATCTCTTCTCAAGGGTTGATATTTTATGCTTTCAGTATAAACATATATTCTCCATTACTTTAATATTCAGTTCACCTCTCTGGGACTCTATTTTCTTGTATATAAAATAGAGGGTTGGAATATATATATATATATATACTTTTCATCTTCTAGGATTTTGTGGTTCCATTGTAATATGCTAAAACTTACCTAGTCAATGTCACAAACCTTGATGGGAAAGAAAGCTGAGAAGTGTAGACTAGAACTATACCCACATGTTCATTTCTTCATAGATCTACTGGACATGCCCAAGAGAAGATGTGGACTCTTTTGAGATGGAATTCTATGAACTCATTACTTCTCCTCCCAACAATGTGCGGACAGAACTCTGCGGACAGATTCGGGACATAACGCAGCAGAGCCTGGAGCTGCACAACCTGACCCCCAACACTGAGTATCTGTTCAAAGTGAGAGCCACCAACGACAACGGGCCTGGGCAGTGGAGTGACGTCTGCAAGGTACTGTGTACTTCAATCCAGACAGATATCCTTTGTCTGGATGCAGGTCTGTTAGGATTTTCATGAGACCACAGAATCCACCGTGTAGGTGACGGCCCCTGTCTAATCCCGGGAAATTTAACTCAAAGAGAGGGCTGCTGTCCTCAACCAACTTTGCAAATGAGGCCTAAGAATTATTAGCTCAGTTTGATTCAAAAACATTTGTGCTCGGCATTGTGTTAGAATGTAGAGGTTCAGAGGAAAATAAGACATAATACTTACCTTCAGGGAGCTCAGGGTCCCTAAAGTGAACAAATAATTGTGGGGCAAAAACGACAAAAAAAGTTACATGTTAGACCTGGTGATGACTCAAAGCAAAGATTGCATGCCAGAGTTAACAAATACAAATACAGGATGCCCAATTCAATTTGCAACTCAGGCAAACAACAGATATTTTTATAGTATAACTATGTCCCATGCAATATTTGGGATATAGTTATGCTAAAACAATGCACTTGTTGTTTATCTGAAAGTCAAAGAAAAGCCATTGAGGAGGTTAGGATGGACTCTAAAAAAAAGATACAAGATTATATTCCTCTCCTCTTTGTGATTCAAGGCTGATTCTTCTACATATCCCCAGGGAACATACTTTCATGGGTATAATGTTATTGATATTCAAAGGAGAAAGGGAAGAAAAATACCAAGACTGTGCAGAGCTATCTTACTATACAACAATGATGGCATTCTTTGGAGTCAGAGTAGATTATGTTTTAATCGGAATTCTTTAGGGAAAAAAAAGAGAGAATTAAGTCCCTCCATTTCAGCTTTGGAAAAGGGAAATTTACATAGATGCAGACAACAGACTGAGAGCTGCTGGAGGAGAGGGGGACTGGGGGCCTGGGTGGAAAGGGGGAAGGGATTGAGAAGTACAGGTAGGTACAGTACTTACAAAATAATCATGGGGATGGGAAAGTACAGCGTAGAGCATGTAGTAAATAATATTGTTATATTTATGTATAGTGCCAGGTGGGTACTTGAATTATCAGGGGAAATCACTTTGTAAATTATATGATCATTTAATCACTATACCATACACATGAAACTAATGTAATACTGAATGTCAACTGTAATTGAAAAATAAAATATTTTAAAAAGGGAAATTTACAGTACAGAGAGAAGGGAGTCTCATGGGACCACTTCTAGCCAGGACATGCATCTGATGCCCAAGGCAACAGGAAAGTTATTATTTCTCTCTCAGTCTCAATGCCTCTCTCTCTTTCTCTCTCTCTCTCTTTCTCTCTCTCTCTCTGACTAGTGACAACTTTGTCTCTCTCTCTCTCTTTCTCTCTTTCTCTCTGACTAGTGACAACTTTGTCTCTGGTCAGATGCTTGCAGAGAATTTGAATGGCTCTAGTGATGAAGGGAAGTAGGAAGTAGAGTGGCGTCAGGATTACGCTGCTGCTCAGTCTATCCAGAGCAAGCCTCCTGGGATCAGGGCTCTCAATTCCATCCTCCCCTCCAGTTCCTGGGCTAGACCCATGTGCACTGCCTCCTTCAGCCCCAGAAGTCAGACACTCACACCACACGGGAAGGAAGTGGGATGATGTAAAGCTAGTAGCCATGGCCACCATCACAGCCGCCTTTGATTCGGACAGACGGTAATGAAACAACGAAGCCAAGAACTGGTGGGCCATTAGCTTTAATCCTAGCTTGCACCCAGGGGGCAAGAAATACACACAATGAAAAAACACTTCCCTTTCCATTCAGGGCTCCCAAAGCCACTGACTCATCCGAGTTTCCTAGAATCAAAGGTTTGTACCTCACCAGCCTTATTCACCTCTGTTCCCCATCTCTTTCTCTCTGCACAAACTGGCTTCTCCTTCAGCACTCTGCCATCTTGGCTGCTTCTCCTCCCCTCCATGTGGCCTTTCTCTGCTCTCCTCCAGCATGGGCTCCTCTGCCCCATTTTATAGTGTAGAAATCAAAACCTTTAATCCAATATACAAACAAGGAAGTCTCTGATACAAAGTCACTTATCTGAGGCATAATGGGACTCCTCATAATAGTGCACCACCCCCTATCATGCAACAGTCAAGGGTGTGGGGAAAAGCTTAGTGATAAAACTAAGCCTTAGACTATAACGACCCTGCCTGTCTACAGCCTGTCCCCCACACTCAATGCAAACTATAAGCGAGCAAATATATTCATCATATTTACAAACTTATTTGACCAACAGATGAGAAAGTCAGCCTGTCTGCTCTTCTGCTCTGACCAGCCAGTGGCCTTGCCAGTCAGGTGCCTAGAGCCCTTCTTCTCGCTACTCTTCTCTTCAAAGCCTGGAGCATTAGTAGCTGCTACCACCCTTTGCAGCATGTCCTTCTGACCATGGATTTTTCCTTCAATCTAATGCCATCTGCCTTCCTATTGAAAAAACAAATGCCTGGCCCATGAAGAGCACTCAGTGCTGTTGCTAATTTTTTTTTCAATGTTATCTTCTGTCATTTTTAGATGCTAGAACCAGGGCTGTGGCTGGAAGGCTGATGTATACTGGCTTTAAGTAGGTGTTTTGTCATCCCTCTTAAACTCGAACTCCTTGAGAACAAAAGTCACGTCTAATCCGTCTTTCTTTCTCCCACAATGCTTACCACAGCACTGCACACAAAGCGGGTTCTTAATGGATATGGAGTGACTACAAGAGTGAAAATGTGACCACACAAATGAGCAAGGGAATAGATGTCCAAATTAAAGACTGAATAAATAAATTGATAGACAAAATTAATAATTACAAAGTAGCAAAAGCTGCCTGAAAGCTCTTAGCGTCTTACACCATCAGTCAAGAATAACATTCCCTCTGAAGTGGTGTTTGTGCGATTAAGCTGCACTCCCTGTCTGGGAACGAAACTTATTGCAGACCCTTTACTTCTCAACACAATTTCTAACTGAGCAGAGCACTAATTAATGAGGTTTTCTGGAAGCTTCATTTTTATCAGAGTCACAGAGCCGCAATATAGATTTTTTTTCTTCAGAAGTAATTCTTCCTCCCTCCCTGTGATTATATTAGCATTCTGGGGGAAACACTGGTTTCCTTAACATCTGTCATGATTTGCATAAGTAAAGGCTTCAATAGCAAATGAAAATAAGATGGTGTGTTTGAGTGACATTTATAAAGTTTCATAAAAGTAATGACTTTGGTTCTTTCCCATAAAATCGAAATATTTTTTCCTTTGGCATCAGTTCTGTGCAGGTATCCCTGAAAGCTTTCATTTAAAATTATGTTAGGAGGCAGCAGAATAATTTCTTCTCCAAAATGCAATATTTCTCTCATATATACTTTTGTAAAGGAAGTGAAATAGCACCTTTTGTACTTGGTTTTCATAGTCTGGGGCGTGTTGATTTTTTTTTAAGGGATTTTATTTGAAGTATAGCGCCTGAAGCATGAAAATTAACTTCAACACTTTTTAGAGGTCCTATTTATTGAAGGCCAACTCTGTCAGACACTGTGTATTCATTATCACTGAGCCTCTCAACTACTCGGCAGGTGGTACAATCTCCATTTTACTGATGAAGAAACTGAGGCTATAAAGACAGAGTGTCTGGCTTCATGTAACTCAAAGGAGTCGAGCAGGAAGCTAGGTCTCATCTAAGGTGGGAGCTCTTTGTCTTCCTACACCATAATCAGATGCAGGGCATGCTCAGTCCTGGGGATCTGGCCCCTCACTTGGAAGAATGTCATGGAAGGCAACAGCTGTGAGAGCCAACTTTTGCTTTCTTTGAAAGGCTAGCTCATGCATTGGGAAGAACATTAGACTTGGGCTAGTGTTCCTGGGTCTAAGCCCCAAAGCCACCAAGCTACAAGTTTTGTGATTGGCCTTACTCACCCTTCTTGGCCCACAGTTCCCAGCTAAGAGCTTCTAACAGCCAAGACCCTAACTGGTATCTTTGAAGGAAAGGAGAAAGTTGTTGCAAGCAAGTCCTGTACTCTTTGGCCTCAGTTTCTCCTCCTGTTCTTCCACTCATATTCAATATCCCTGCTGACAACCATCCCCATTTCTGAAAATAGTCTCCTTACTTTGATTGTCTTTCTCTGACTTCAAATCTCCGCTAACTTCCAAGAAGTCTTCCCATGACAAGATAACTTTCTCTCTGTATACTGGTTTCCTATTGCTTCTGTAACAAATTAGTGGTTTAAACAACATAAATGCATTTATCATCTGACAATTCTGGAGATCAGAAATCCAAAATGGGTCTTATCAAGGTGTTAGGATGGCTGTGTTCCCTCTGGAGGCTCTAAGAGAAAATTCATTTCCTCACCCTTTTCAGCTTCTAGCAACCTCCCCACACTCCTTGGTTCATGGCCCCTTCCTCCATTTTCAAAGCTGGCACCAGAAGGCTGAACCCTTCTCACACTGCCATCTCTCTCATTCTCTTCTGCCTCTATCTTCCATCTTGAAAGACTCTTGTGCTTACACTGGACCCACCTGATGATTCAGGATAATTTCCCTGTCTTAAGGCCAGCTGACTAACAACCCAATTCCCCTTTGTCATGTAACACAACATACCCACCTGTTCCTGGGATTTGGACATGGATATTTTTAGGGGACATTATTCTGCCTACCACACTCTGTAAATTGGATGACCCAGGTTCCTTCAGATTTGGAGGTAAAATTTCAGGCCCAACAATAGTCACAAACTGGTACTGTTCTTCTGGGTCTCTCCCTGTAGCTCTTCAGGAAATCTGGCACCTCTGCCCCCAACCATTCCCTCAAATTTCTTCCCCATCTGTACTGGGGCCCCTCCCACCCACCCCGTGTCTGACGTGCTCAGGAAGTCGTCTTGCCAGCAACCCTGAGTATCTTCGTTGCCACTCCCTTCCTGCTCACATTGTGTTCAGGATGGAACTCCAGCCGTAGATCGGGGTTACCTGGCCTTCCCGGGCATCCTGCCTTGGCATCTTACCTTGGTTTCATAGCATCCCCCAACCTGGTTTATCCTCCATCCCTACTGCAGACCCTGTGCTAGGCTGAGACATGCATTTTAGGGATTGGGATTGGAAGACAATCTGAGTGACCAACACTGTTTCACACTCAGAGTAACTACCCCAAACCTACTCCACACCAAAGAGTCCTTGATCCTTCATGTAAATAGAACCCTATTGGAATTGCCCTGAAGATGGGCTGGAACCTGGAGTGATAGAATTTAGGCTAAAGATAGACCTATTATTTTTAACCTAATATACAGAAGGTTGAATTAATCACATACCTCAATTCATGGTCCATTATCAACACTGGCCTATGCGAGACCCTTTTCTTGTTTACACAGTTTATTCTTTTGTGAACATTCCTCTCTCGACATCCATTCTAATATGTTTTATGTGTATCTTATTGCTTTTATGTGCTCTTACATGATGTGTGATAAGTGTGTTATTAACTTACACAAATAGTGTTGTGTTACATATCTGACTTTGTTTACCCCCCACCCTAACTCTGTGTTTTTATGACCCATCCATGTTCTATGCACATTTAGTCCCTTACTCCAGCAATTTTCAACAGGTAGGCCACAGAATTTTAAAAACATGCAATACCTGACTATTTATTCAGAGGCACTGACCTCTTTTCCCTTAGAATGTCAAGTAAAAAAATGGCAAAAGCCAATACAATAGCCATCCAGTGTGAATGAATCAAAACTATACCTATTTTTTTCCTCAGATTGACAAAAAAATATATATTGTTGCCTGACCAGGTGGTGGCGCAGTGAATAGAGTGTCGGACTGGGATGCGGAAGGACCCAGGTTCGAGACCCCGAGGTTGCCAGCTTGAGCGCGGGCTCATCTGGCTTGAGCCAAAAAAAGCTCACCAGCTTGGACCCAAGGTCGCTGGCTCGAGCAAGGGGTTACTCAGTCTGCTGAAGGCCCGTGGTCAAGGCACATATGAGAAAGCAATCAATGAACAACTAAGGAGTCCCAACAGAAAACTAATGATTGATGCTTCTCATCTCTCTCCGTTCCTGTCTGTCTGTCCTTATCTATCCCTCTCTCTGACTCTCTCTCTGTCCCTGTAAAAAAAATAATAAATAAAAATTAAAAAAAAATTGTTTGGGCATGCCACAGAATTCCAATAATTAGTTTATGTGTGCCGTGAGATGAAAGGGGTTAAAATCACTGCCTTACTCTTATTGCTGCCTCATCTTCACCACATCTTACCTGTCTAGTCAGTCAGGATGGATACCCAGGTGACTCCCAGTAATGCTGTACTGAACAGCCTCTTTCATGACACCTTGTGGGTGAGATGGGGGTATGAGTTTGCTAGCTGCCATATCAAAATGCTACAGACTTGGTGGCTTAAACAGCAGAAATTTATTTTCTTCCAGTTCTGGACACTAGAAATCCAAGATCAAGGTGTTGGCAGGTCTGCTTTCTTCTGACCTCTCTCCTTGGCTTGCAGATATTGGCCTTCTCCTCACAGCCTTTTCTCTATTCACATGCCCCTGTGATGTGTCTCTGTGTATCCAAACTTTCTCTTATGAGGATACCAGTCAGAGTAGATTAGAGCCTATAATAGTAAACTCATTTTAATTTTATCACCCCTTTAAATGCCCTATCTCCAAATACAATCACATTCTGGGGGTACTGGGGTTAGGACTACAACATTTGAATTTGGGGAGAACATAGTCTTTACCAGATATATACCACTAGTGAAATTGCTGGATCTTAAAGTATGTGCTTATTTGACTTGACTATATGCATGCATACTTTCATAAAGAATGAATGAGGGCTTCTATATTCTAAATCCAACCTACATTTGGCACACTCCAACTTTCTACTATTTTTCTAGCCCAATAGGTATAAATTGTTATCTCCTAGTGCTTTATTTTATATGCTTGTTGGTTTTTAGAATTTCCATTTTTTTAATTGCATTTTTTTCTTTTTCTTGGTGGTTTGCAGGATATCTTTATATAGTCTAGATAGTGCTATAACTAATGTTTCAGACATTGCTAATAACTTCTCCATTCTGACATTTGTCTGTTAACTTTGTTCATAGTGTACTTTATGAAATAGCAGAAATCTTTAATCTTGATGTTATAGAAGTCATGAATTATTTTTTCCTTATGCTTTGACCTTTTAAAGTTTTTTTTTAAACAGTCCTTCCTTAGGCTTAGATCACAAAGATAATCTTCTATATATTTTTAAATTAACTTTACAGTTTCACCTTTCAAACTTAGGACTTTAATCCATTCATAGCCTTCCTTTGTAAGTAGTTCTAGACAGGAATATACTCTTTGGGCCAGCTAGTAAGCCAGTTTTTCCAAGATCATCTACCAATCAACATCTTTTTGTTAGTGTACAATAAAGGTCCACTTTGATCTTATATTAAATAGCCGTATATTTAGGGGTATGTCTCCGAGTTCTCTGTCGTATCCAGTTGGTCTGTTTGTCTGTTCTTATGTAAATACCACACTAGTTTTATTGTTCTTCAACCTCAGCTGTGTGCTGTCTTGATGATCTACTAAGGTAAGTCTGTCCATTCTCCTTCTTTTTTTCCCTTAAAGTATATTTTATTTTATTTTATTTTATTTTATTTTATTTTATTTTATTTTTCTGAAGTGAGAAGCAGGGAGGCAGAGAGACAGACTCCCTTCTTTTTATGAGCCAGTTCCTAGCCGCTCACACACAGGTATCGCTTCCTCGTTGTCCTCTGATAGCTTTGTGTGTTCATCATACATTATTTATGTCACCTTTATCAGGGTTATCTCTGGGTGTCATCTCCCATTTTTACCTGGCAAAGGGTAATCCAATGTCATGTATGTGATATTACCTTGCATGAAGCCCTGTTTTCTCTAAAACCGAAAATAAATTGTGTAAAACCAGAGAGCATAATGGTAATAAGCTTCTTTTTATTTTCCCTTTCCCTTTGAACACAAACAAAAAGCGAGAAGCTTTGTATATAGAGACAATGTACTTGGTACAACCATTGCTCTTCGCCATCTAAACCACACCCCCACCCCAGCTGTCCCACAAGTCCTGAGTTATCTAGGCTCTCCCATCGATCCAGGGGGCTACCTCTCATCCTGGGATCTCAACCTCACCCCATAAATAAATGCCTCTTCAGTAAATGTGTATTGGGGAGAAAGGGGAATGTTGTCGGACCAGAGATATGAAGAAACCCACCACTCTTAAGGTAGGGCATAGGGATGCATATCTAAGCTGTGCTGGTGAGACTTCTAGGAGGGACCTGATGCCCAGTGCAGTCTGCCTTTTCTCAGTAACATGATCATTCACTGTGATCAAAGATAATATGAAACATCAAAGAGAAACAATTGGCAGATTTACAAATTATGGTTCTATTCACCTTTTATCTACTTTTCTAAGAAACTTCCCTTTACCATAATCAATGTTGGGATTAGAGAGATGGGGGCTGTCAGCCCCTCCCCCCCCACTCCAATCAAGGTGCTCTCAGTCTGGTAAGAAAGTCAAACATATTTGCTGAAATTTACAAATGATGAGAGTTGTGACAGAAGCAATTTCTAGAGGCCAGGGAGGACCCAGAGGGCTGCTCTATGTTGAAGCCCATCTGGGGTCACACTCCAACACTATCATCAGCTCTCAGTCACATGAGTGCCTTTAAGAAAGTGTAACCTGGTCTGGGAAATCCCAATCCCACCACATATTAGCTGTGGGACTTTAGAAAAGCTACCCAATCCTTCTGAGCCTCAGTTTCTTTATCTATAAAATGGGGTCGGTGGCACCTGCCTCGTGGTTGGTGTGAGTTGTTGATGAGATGAGAGGTGTGTTATACCAGGCACCCGGCAGGGCCCAGTCCTGGGAGCTGCTGTTTCCCCGTGGAAGGCACCACGGCTCTCTGCTTCTGATTGCAGGTGGTAACGCCAGACGGGCACGGGAAGAATCGAGCCAAGTGGGGCCTGCTGAAGAATATCCAGTCTGCCCTCCAGAAGCACTTCTGAGCTCCCACAGAGCAGCTGGCAGCCTCGAAGACTCTCCACAAAATAGACCCAGACACACACACATATGTAGATGTATTTTTCTCACCACATTCTTTAGTGAGGCTGCAGATGATGTTCCTAGGACCTCGGAGCCGTTTCAGCAGGAGTCTTCTAAGAGCTAATAATAGGAAATGCCTGATGTCGTGGCTTGCTGTTTGCTCATTATTATGAAACTAAGACACAAAATAGCCAGCGAGTCTCTATGTCTCCATTAGCTCAGGTCTGGCCACAGGCTCAGAGTTCTGTGGTGTTTTGTACATGGCACCACCAGGCTGCTGGGCGGGAAAAGGGCTGTCTTTGCAGGCAAGGCCCTGACTGTGCAACTAACCCTAGTGTGACCAGCTTTTGGTGTTAGGACAAGTCACTGATTGACAGGGAGCTCGTTGCCTCACCATACAGGCTATTTAAATACTAAGCAGCCCATATTGTTAGAACATTTTTTCTAATTATTGGGTCTGAATGTGTCTTCCCATAACATTAACCCCTTGGTCTCCAGGCTGCCTCTCATTCTTAAAGACTGAGAGAACTCCCTCTTCTCCCCCTCTGCCCCTTCTGGTCCCCAGGGCAAAGGAGGGGCAGCAGAACGCCTGGTCCTAGTCCGAGGTTCCGGTGGAGTTTGAAACAAGGCATTGACAGATGGCGGAGTCACTGGCAGCTACTATCTCCCTGAGCTTGCCTAGCCCTCAGACAGTAGGGAGCCTCCAGCGTTTCTTGCCTGACAGGCCCATCTGCCTGGAATGACCCTCTCCTAAACTCCACCCCACTTCTGACCCAGCTCAACCACTTCTTCCAGGAAGCCTTTGCTGATTCTCTAGGTGGGGGTGACACATCCCTCCTCCCCTGGGTTCTCACGAACCACAGACCCCTCCCCCCCCATTCCCTCCCCCATAGAGACATCTAATTCCATCCCATAATTCTCAGGAGCTCTCTTTGTCCCCAGTCTCTAGGGCAAAGTTGGTATCATTTATTCTGTCCCAGTGCCTGGCTCAGTAAGCCTCACATTGCATGTTAGTACCAAGGAGAAAGGCTCTAGTGCCGGAAGGCAGCACACACAGTGACCCTCCTCGGCACACCCCCAGCCCTGCCACGTGTCAGTCTGCACAGACGTGGGAGGGAATGTGGAAAAGCACGAGCAATCGCTGGTCTACCCCCTCCTCTAGTAACATCCTGTTCATGAGAGGTCGCACTGACGGGGATGGCCGGCCTATCTACCTTCACCCACAGGACCACTACTTTGAGATCCTTTATTTCGCCCAGAGGCTCAGTGTCAGAGCCAGAAAATGCCTTTTCCTTGAGGGAGGTTCCTAGTGCGGGATCTTCTAATAATATGGGATGAAGCCAAGCAGGTTCCAGCCCTGCCCCCACAGTGGTACAAGAAGGACTACCCCAGGAGGTTTCTTATGATCCTATTACTGCAAATGATGGCTTGAATCCACCATCAGCTTTGGTATTAACATATAATCATTTCTGTAAAAAGCTTCAGAATCATCATTAGCACAGGGAACAAATTAAATGACATGCTAGCAGGGATTTTACTACTGATAAACTGAAATGAAATTAAACTAAAAAAAAAAATAGAATGGTATGAATATTGCATTACAATGATCACACCTGCTCACAGAGCCAGTGAACGGAGATGGCAAGAATCAGACAAGGCACAGCACCCTGATCCCGCCTCTCTAAAGAACATGTGCACTTTCAGTGACCAAGACAGTGAGCTGGGTTCTCTGAGAGTCCCACTTAACCGGTAGCTGAGCCATTCAACCAAATGCAGCATGGAATTTTATTTTTTTATTATATATAAATCTTCTAGAACACTAATTGTATTAGTTTTACACGTGCAATGTAATGATTTGATTTATGTATAGATAGTGAGAGGATCACCACAAGAAGCTTAGCTGTCTTTGAGCAAAGCTCACCAGCTTGGACCCAAGGTCGCTGGCTTGAGCAAGGGGTCACTCGGTCTGCTGAAGGCCCGCGGTCAAGACACATATGAGAAAGCAATCAATGAACAACTAAAGTGCCACAACGAAAAACTGATGTTTGATGCTTCTCATTCATCTCTCTCCATTCCTGTCTGTCTGTCCCTATCTCTCTCTCTCTCTCTCTAACTCTCACTCTGCCTCTGTCAAAAAAAAAAAAAAAAAAAAAGCTTAGCTGTCATCCATCATCATCCATAGTTACAATTTTTTTTTCTTGTGGTGACTTTTCAGATCTCTTCTCTTAGTAATGTTCCATACACAATACAGGATTATTAACTGTAGTCCCCATGGTGAGCATTACATCCCAGGGCTTCTTCTTCTTATAACTGGAAATCTGTGCCTGTAACTCTGAACCCTTCCCCCACTTAGCTACCACCCCTCCCCCACCTAAGATTGTATTTTCTTTTTTTTTTTTTTTTTTACAGAGACAAAGTCAGAGACAGGGATAGACAGACAGGAACGGAGAGATGAGAAGCATCAATCATTAGTTTTTTTGTTGTGCATTGCGACACCTTAGTTGTTCATGGACTGCTTTCTCATATGTGCCTTGACCGTGGGCCTTCAGCAGACCAAGTAACTCCTTGCTTGAGCCAGTGACCTTGGGTCCAAGCTGGTGAGCTTTTTTTTTTTTTTTGCTCAAGCTGGCAACCTTGGGGTCTTGAACCTGGGTCCTCGGCATCCCAGTCCAAGGCTCTATCCACTGCGCCACCACCTGGTCATAGATTGTATTTTCTTAATGGCACAGCAACCCTGCACATCATGTGGTCCCTGAGGGTATGAATCACATTAAGTCTCCACTCCCAGGACTCTTCCTGAGGTAGAGAAAGGGAAGTGAGGACCTAGTTTCCACGCCAACTCTTCACTTTGCTCTAACTCACTGGGTGGCCTTGAGCAAGTCCCTCTCTCACGCTGTGAGAGAGAATAATGTGGTTTGATTAGATATTTTACAGATGATCTTTAAGAAGATGAGAATAATGCTCCTAGCCCTGCCTCTCAGATTGCTGTCAGAGTCAAATGAGCAATTAAGAGAAAGCATGTTACAAAGCAGAAAACGCTGTTTAAATATATGAAGATGCTTGAGGGACAGTGAGTGGAATCAAATAGAGGCAGCTGGGTATTGTATCAATTGGATTTGGTCAGGGAAACAGAAACCATACTGGTTCTTTTAACAGAGAGAATGGAATAAGGGGATTGGTTAAACAAATATTGAAGCACTGAGGACAGAAAGGGGTTCGCTGGGATAACACAGAGGTGGCAACTTCAGGGAGCCGTTGTCACCCCCAAGACTGGGGGAATGTAGGGCAGGGGGAGGGACTAGCACAACCAGAGGCTCAGAGGAGGAGCCCTGCTGAGCTGGGACCCAAGTCTCAGAGCAGAGTTCCCAGGGAGTTCCAGGTGGCCAGCTCCCGGTGGTGGGGAGAGCTGGATACCGACAGCAACTGTTAGCCTGCCTGGAATGGCTACAGCAACGTCACTCAGAAGAGTGAGCGAGACAGAAAGCAGCCCTTTCCTGCTCGCCCTTCCAGGCTTCCCCTGGCGCCCCCTGGTGGTAGAGCCTCACGGAGCCAGCTGGCCAGGGAAAAGGGCCATGTGCAGAGCTGCAGCCCCGCGTCAAGCCCAGGTCCAGAACGGCGGGTTCAGGGCCGAGACAACCGCTTAATCATCCGCTCTGTTACATAGGGTGAGAACTCAAAGCATAAGTCTGGGCTGGGGGCACACATTCAGGAGTTGTCAGTGGGTGTGCCTCAGCCATCTTCTAGAACACGAATGACATCAAGTGTCTTGAACTCAGCTCTGCTCTGTAGGGTAAACTAGATACATGAAGCTAGTTCTATCTTCAGGTTGCTTCCTAAACCTAAGACAACCACAAGGCCAACCAGAAAGCAATTAGGTATTTGAATATATCACTTCGCCCCTGGAGTCATGGGTCCCAACCCCAGGTGAGCATTGAAATCGCCTCTAGGGAGCTTTTCAAAAACGCCGGTGCCCAGGCCTCACCCCAGACTCACCGATCAGGTTACGCAGTGCAAGGGCCAAGCAAGACATCTGTATCTTCTAAGAGCCTTTGAGTGATTCTGAGGAACAGCGCTCTCCCAGACCAGCAAGCAGTTGAGACCCATGAGATGGTGGCCAGAATTGTTGGAAGGTGGCTCCTGGCTGGAGGAGGACCAAGTTCGCTTTGGAAGAATGGGCAGGAGCAGCTCAGGGGTGGGCCAGGGGCAAGGCTGCCGTGAGGACAGCTTGCCAACAAGCAGGGAGGCGGGAGTGAATGGAGGGCTGGATACAACAGGTACTGAAAAAGCGCTCATTGATTTGAGTTGGGACCCGCAGCTCTCCAAACAGGAAGAGGGACGCAGTTTATTTGGGGAAATGTTGATATTTAAATCATTATTATTTCAATAGCTGCCATACTCCTAAACAAGTAAGGGATATAACAGGGAACAAAGGGATAGGATGGGGGGAAGGGAAGGCGTAAACATGAGTTTAAGGGAGTGAAGGGAGGCATTTCCCTGTTACCCCAGTTTCCAAATGATCTGTGAGGCTATTCAGGCTTTAAATCAAAGAGTTTCTTTGCCAGCAAACATCTAGGAAGAATTAGATGGTGAAAAAGTTCTCAGAAAAGCTAATACATTCCAAGGGAAATAATTGACTGAATCTAAGAAAAAAAGTGCAATTTGAGGAGAAGCCCAAGGGACACGTATTACAGCAAAGCTGAACTGGACCCAGAAGCTTGAATTTTTTATAGCAAGTTGTAGGAGTCAGAAAAATAAGGGTCCAAAACAGAGTTCTTCAGATGCTGTGAATCTAGGCATGACTTATTTCCATTCCTCTAATTCCACTAGGAGCTACAATTTCTAAATTTTCCTTCAGGAAAAAAAATCATTTAGCTCAGAAATAAAGCTTTCTATATAAAACTGTAGCTGTTTTGGGATTTATATCTTTGATTCTTTTTTTCCTTCCAAGAAAATCAAAATAAAGGGAGCCTTTCATCTTAATAAAGCCAGACATGGGAAGTCTCTCTATAAGAACCAAAGCAGACAACAAATTCTCTCAGTAAAAATTGACTAAGTGCTGCACCAGTCTGGTCCTGGGCACGCAGAGCGAACAGGCTCTGCCCGCTATGGGCTCCCACACGTGAAACAATGAGAGAAAATTGAGTCGAACCTGTGTGGAGGCTCTGGTGTCCTGGCCAGGTTTCAGGGAAGGCGTGGAACATCCCTGGGGTCGTGAAAGTGCAAGAGAATTAAAGAAGCGGAGAAACGAGGAGTAGGCATACTAGGCGGGAAACAGCACAAAGGTGCAGAGGCTAGACTGTATGTCAGATGCAGGAGTGCAAGATTTGTACATATACTGGTCTCTGCCCCCAGTTCCTGGCACTGACTCCTAAAACCCTTGTAAATTCCTAAATGGTAAGAGCACTAGAAGCAATTTTTTGTCTTGATGAGGCAACTCTGGATGGGCTCCTGGATGAGGCCCGGTCCCCAAAAAGACCGACCGATAATTAGAAGCTTAAAATTTTCAACCCCACCTCCAACCTCCCCTACAGGAGAGAGGGCTGGGCATGAAGTTAACAGATCATGCCTATGTGATGAATGCTCCATAAAAATCCCAGTAGCGGCCCTGGCCGGTTGGCTCAGTGGTAGAGCGTTGGCCTGGCAGAAGTCCTGGGTTCGATTCCTGGCCAGGGCACACAGGAGAAGCGCCCATCTGCTTCTCCACCCCTCCCCCTCTCCTTCCTCTCTGTCTCTCTCTTCCCCTCCCGCAGCCGAGGATCCACTGGAGCAAAGATGGCCCGGGCGCTGGGGATGGCTCCTCGGCCTCTGCCCCAGGCGCTAGAGTGGCTCTGGTCGCGGCAGAGCGATGCCCCGGAGGGGCAGAGCATCGCCCCCTGGTGGGCAGAGCATCGCCCCTGGTGGGCGTGCCGGGTGGATCCCGGTCGGGCACATGCGGGAGTCTGTCTGACTGTCTCTCCCCGTTTCCGGCTTCAGAAAAAATACAGAAAAAAAAAAATCCCAGTAGCACTGGGGTCAAGCTGCTTCCAGGTTGGTAAACAGATCCATGAACTGGGAGGGTGATGGATCCCAACTCCTTGGAGATGGAAGCTTCTGCACTAGGGACCCACCCAGCGGTTGCCCTATGCATCTCTTCATCTGGCCATCCATTTGTATCCTTTCTAGATTTTTATTTATTTATTTATTTATTTATTTATTTATTTATTTATTTATTTTAGAGAGAAGAGAGAGAGAGAGAGAGAAAGAAAGGGGAGGAGGAGCAGGAAGCATCAACTCCCATATGTGCCTTGACCAGGCAAGCCTAGTGTTTCCGAATGGGTGACCTCAGCATTCCAGGTTGATGCTTTAATCACTGCGCCATCACAGGTCAGGGAACACTGTCTTTTAATAAACTGGTCAATGTGCTCCCCTGAGCTCTGTGAGCGATTCTAGCAAATGGTCAGACCCAACAAAGAGTTGTAGGAACTCTGATTTAGAGCCAGTTGGTCAGAAATAGAGGTGACAACTTGTGATTTATGACTGGGATCCTAAATGGGGGCAGTGTTGTGGGAGCACTTAACCTGTGGGATCTGACGCTACCTCTGGGTTGACAGTGTCAGAATTGAAGTGAATTGTAGAACACCCAGCTGGTGTTGTGGAGGCTTGCTTGGTGTGGGACCCCTCCCCATATGGTGCCCAGAAGTGTCAGGAGTGAAGAGAAGTGTGTCAAGAGTGTGAGAGTAAAGGACAAACACACCGCCGTGTGTGCTTCTCCTCTTCAATGAGTGATATGCCTGGAGGGCGATTTGTGCCAGATTGTAGCGGTTGATAAAAAAAAACAGGTTTTGAGTTTATCCTAATGAGGAGCCTATATCAGTTGTTGAGCTGGAAATGAACAATATTATTAATCATAGTAGTAACAGCTAACACATAACCATATTCCAAGCACTATACCAAACATTTTACATGTGTTAACTTATTTAATTCCTGTGAGGTAGGCCTGTCATTATTCCCATTTGACTGATGAGAAAAGTGAGGCACAGAGAGGTTAAGTAACTTGGCTGAGGTCACACCACTTGTCAGTGGCACAAAGACAGTGAGGTAGATCTGCATAGGAGTGGTCTTTCCCAGCACACTGATGTTGGACTTGATCGTGTGACTTGTTTTGGCCCCATGGTGAGCAGCATATACTACCTCCTCACCCTTAGATCTGCACTTGGTCGTGAGACTTACTCTGGCCAATGAAACATTAGCAAACATGGTGTAACAGAGGTTTGAAGTGTGCACGCAGGGTTTAGCTTGTTTTCTTGCATTTCTTGGGTATAGCTTTCCTGAGGTAGCTGCTTCACCTTTGTGTGTGTGTGTGTGACAGAGACAGAGAGAGGGACAGATAAGGACAGACAGGAAGGGAAAGAGACGAGAAGCATCAATTTTTTGTTACGGCACCTTAGTTGTTCACTGATTGCTTTCTCATATGTGCCTTGATCAGGGGGTTACAGCAGAGTGAGTGGCCCCCTTGCTCAAGCCAGTGACTTTGGGCTCAAGGTGCTGAGCCTTGCTCAATCCAGATGAGCCCGCACTCAAGCTAGCGACCTCGAGGTTTCAAACCTGGGTCCTCCACGTCCCAGTCCAACGCTCTATCCACTGTGAAACTGCCTGGTCAAGCGCTGCTTCACCTTTAGTTTCAGCTCAGATGGAACACCTAGAACAAACCTGAGCCCAACCAGCAGCGAGCTAAGACTACTTAGAATCATCATTTGGAGTTGAGCTGACCACACAGCTCAGCTTGTCAAACTTGTATCAGTTGAACTGCAGCCCCATGGTTGTGAAAAGTGCTTATTGTTACATGTCACCAAGTTTAGGGCGATTTGTTAGCTAACCGATACAATGGTGAGAGTTCTTCAGACACCTTGATGAGGTACTTTATGAGTGTGTGGCACAGTGATCCACTGGAAAACTTATGAGGGCAGAACCTGGCAAAAGCTGCCCATCATGTTAGGACAAGGAGAAATGGGACAGAGTTGGGCAGGTTGCACTCTCACCATTTAATAGGGCAAGGATCTATAAGATTCCCATGTGATTAGTGGACACAGAAGTTAGTGAGTTTGAGCCATCCTGAAAGTATCTTGTTCAAAACTAGTATCTTCCAGGTGGGGAAATCCATCAGTAAGAGGCTGTGGTGGGTCTCTGGGGCAAAAGTAGAGGGAGCAGGAGCTGGCAGCAGGTGCAGAAGGACAGCAACGAAGAGGGAAAAGGTCACCATGCCCTCCTCTCCCACGTTAGGTCCCTAAGCTTGGACCATCTTAAACTGCAAAAAGGAAAGGAGTGAAATATGAGATTAGAGTTTTTATCTAGATTTAACTAGACCTTTTAAAATGTGAAAACAGGGTTCTTATAACTGAGAAGTACCAGGAAGCTAAACTAGAGGCAACATTATGGGCAGAGAAAGAGGTTTAACAAAACATAGTGGAAAACAATAATGGGATTAAACTATTCAATTAAATGGATACAGTATTATATATTATACATAATTGTTAATATATTATATGCTGTTACATATGTTACATACAGTGCATATATGTAACTTGTCAAGATATTTGTATCTTGATCTCTGAGAAAACAAGTGGCGGGCATGGGTCTGAGACAGGGCTGTCTGCTGGGTGGGGCTCCTGCAGCGGAAACAGAGGGCAGCTGGGCAGCCTTCTTCTCCCCTTAGTTCCCTGGGCCCTGACCAGAAGACGCACTCCTCGGCAAATTTCCTTCAAATATTCAGCCTGTGGCAATGAGATATTCTCACAGCTTTTTCTTTAACATCCCCCTGAGAATTATCATTTGCTTTTATGAGGTAGTACCTGGAAGCAAAGACACATTTTCCGCCAAGCAATTCTTTCAAATAATGAAGGAATTGAAAATCAGTAGAGCAGAGAACTAGACCCTAGTCTGAAGAAGGAGATTTTTGTCCAGTCGGTGGCCTAGACTCCCCATGAGACTGTAAGCAGGTCCCTTAGTCTTCCTGATCTTCATTTTCCTCTCGTGTAGATCCTCTGCAGTATGTGCTCCAAACAGCCTGTGTACCAGGGTGTTTGTTGTGGGAAATCCCTGCACTTGGTTGATAATCAGAACATGTGCTCTAGTCCTTCTGTTCCACTGAAGAGCACTATGACCTCAAGGAAAGAATTTTGTGTCATTGAGCATCAGTTTCTTTACCCTCAAAATAAGTAAAAGTAATGCTTTACCAACCTCCCAGGTGTTACTGTTAATTTTATGTTTTGGATATCTAGTGCTGCACACCACCACCAAACATAGTGACTAAATACAACCATTTCTATTGCTATGATTCTGTGGGCTGAGGACTTGGGCAAAGACTCAGCTGGGTGGTTCATCTTAGCCCTCTGTGGCACCACGTGGGACCTCAGGGGCTGGAGGATTCAGTTCCACTTGCTCTTTCACTCACATATCAGGCACAACGATATGTGATACTTCTTGCTATCTCTCTCTCTCCCGCACATCCCACATGGCCTCTCATCCTAGAGCCTAAGCATAGTAAGCAAGAAGCAGAGCTGTTCCCTGTAAGAACTACTCCCAGAACTGGCACAGCATAACTCCTGCTGGATTTCTTCTATTGATCAAAGTAGTCAAGTCCAGCCCAGGATCAGGGGTTGGGAAATCATCTTCTGAAGGAGGACTGGCAGGTTCACATTACAGGAGAGCAGATGAGTGGTAGGTATTAGAAAATAGAATCTGTCACGTGTTGTTTTTGGTGTTATACTGGGCAAAAATCATGATAGATTTAGAAAGTCTTTGAAAAAGTAAATCTCCATGCCATATCAAGTGCCATTAAAATTTTCATTTCAGTTTTCAATTTTCAATCTACTGTGGTCAGTGTGATTTTGAGGTGAATAGTAACTCCATTCCAAATCCAGCTGCACTGGTCTCCAAGGCATTACCTGTTCCTGAGATTGACTTCAATTAGAGACTCAGGGTAGTTCCTTCAACAGGACACAGGGATCTTTTGGTTGAACAGAGATTTGATGTGTCTGTCATGACATGCCAGATTATGATCTAGTAACTGATAATCCCCAAACCAACAGCTTAAGAAAAGTGTAATTCTCACTGTGTGCCTATCACAGGTTGGCTGGGGTTCTGCTTCTCTAGGCCTGAGCTGGCAGAGCCACTCGCAGCCTTGCTGGGCATTGCAACAAAGGCAGGGAGCCTGGCCTCCACCCAGAAGGGAAACGTGTCTCCTCTACTCACATGACACTGACCAACACAAGTCACATGGCCATGCCCAACCTGGAAAGGGCAGGTATGTACAACCTTCCTCTGCCACAGAGGAGGTGAACCTGAAATGAAGAACTGCATTCCTAGTCATTGGATTCTTCGGGGTTCTGCTCAAGGACATTTTCAGAGCCCCTTCTCAATGCACAAGCACCTGCTTGAAAATGCAGAGAGCAAGCGCATGCTGTTATCCCATACTCTCCTGCTCTAACAGGCTGCGTATTTTTTGCCAAGCTTTTCTTTGCTGTTTCTTGTAAGACATTTCCCAGGGGAGTGACAGTGATTGAAATCCTGACCTTGAGTGGAGATTCACGGAGAACAAACTGTTCCGTAGGGAAGACTTCACAATAGTATACATCTGCTAGCTCCATAGAACACATGGAGATGCCACATGCGACCCACATTAGTGAGTTTCAGCCCAGAGTTTCACATTCTTGGTTTAGACGGTGGTGTGTTAACAGAGTCGGCACGGCAGAATGGAGAGAGCAGTGTAGTAGGAATCCCATCACCCAAGTTCAAAACCACCATTTCCTAGCGTGTGACTCAAGCTCTTTGAGCCTCAGTTTCCTCAGCTGCAAAGTGACAATAGTAAGAGTACCTTTTGGAGCTGCTGTTAGAATCAAATGAGATCATATGTATGGAACACTTAGAACAGTGATTGGAACTTTTAAAATGGCTGTTTTTGCTGTTGTTGGTATTGTTGACATTTGGCCCTGTGCAAAAACTGACAGCTATCCTCTGAGAGCCAGGCCCTTCGTGCTCGTGTAGGACAGCACAGCCACTGAGTGCGGTGAGGACGAAGTGAAAAAGATGTAGAAAGCAGCAGTCCCTACACTTCAGTATGATGAGATGGTCGTGGAATAAGGGGGCCGTTATCCTTCTTATCCCAAAATATCTCTCCTACCAACCTGCCAAGATGCCTGATATTTTGTCGTTAGAAAGTTATTCCTCGCCTGACCGGTGGTGGTGCAGTGGGATAAAGCTTCAACCTGGAATGCTGAGGTCGCCTGTTCAATACCCTGGGCTTGCCTGGTCAAGGCACATATGGGAGTTGATGCTTCCTGCTCCTCCCTTTCTCTTTTTCTCTCTCTCTCTCTCCTCTCTGAAAATTGAATAAATAAAATCTTTAAAAAAAAAAAAAAAGAAAAAGAAAAAAAAAAGAAAGTTATTCCTCTAGTTTAACTTTTGGCTTGTCTAAGTGCCTCATACACATTCATTAAGTAAGGAAGGGACAGAGGGAAAGGAGGAGCCAAGGCGTTTCTTACAAATACCTTGGTGAAAAGGACTAGAAAAATTCTTCTGCCCGGTAATCTCTCAAGCAACAAAGAATAAGTAAAATTCCACCTTGTGTGATGACATTTAAAAATTCTTGTTAAAACGATATTTTCATCTGTATCACTTTGAGAACCACTGGTCTAGGGAAATTTCAGATGTAAAAGATAGAAACTCAACTAAATTACAGGGAACACATGGGATGTCCAAGACTAGTCCTGGAGGTGCCGATGTATCAGTTACCTAATAGTCAGAAGCAAGTCACCCAGACGTAGTGACTTAAAACAACAAACACATATTATCTCACAATCTCTGAGGGTCAGGATTTTGGTAGTGGCTTAGGAGGGTGGTTCTGGCTCAGGTCTCTCACGAGGTTGAAGACAAAATGTTGGCCAAGGCATCTGAAGACTTGACGAGGGGTGAAAGTTCCACTTCCAAGATGACTCTCGCACGTGGCCATGGCCAGGGGCCTTCAGTTCCTTCTTGGCCGTTGGCAGGAGGACTTGGTTCCTCACTACATGAGCCTTTCTCTCTCTCTCTCTCTCTCTATATATATATATATATATATATATATATATTTTTCATGTTAATATTCTTTTTTATAACTGAATTTATTGGGGTGACATTGGTTAATAAAATCACATAGGTTTCCAATGTACCGTTCCATAATATATCATGAGTACGCTCTACCGTGCATTCACCCCCCAAGTCAAGTCCCCTTCCATCATCAATTGGCCCCCCTCTAACTTCTCTGTCTCCCCCCCACACCTTTTCCCTCCCGGAATCATCACACTGTTGTCTGTGTCTATGAGCTTTTTTCTTCCCTTGCTTAATCCCTTCACCTTTCTTTAGGGCTGCTTTAATGTGCTCTCACATGCAGCTAGCTTCTCACAGAGCAAGTGGTCCAAAAGAGAGCAAGGCAGAAGTCACAATGCCTTACCTACCCTCAAAAGTCATGCTCTGTAATTTCTACCGCATTTATCCATTAGAAGCAAGCCACTGAATCCAGCACACACACAAGGAGACTCCACCTTTTAAAGGGAGGAGTGTCAAAAAAAATTTTGGACCTACAGTATTTTAAATTCATCACTGCAGGTATGACTAGATCCTGGGATAAAAACAAGGTCTGTCATACATTTATAATCATATTCATATTCTCTCTCTGTCTCTTCCTTTTCCATTTTAGCTCCTCCAGATGACAATATCTCTGCATTGGAGGCAAGAGGAGAGAAGAGCTTCTGCAGCCCCTGGTGTACCTTATTCTAGATTCATGACAAAAGAGATCAGACTTCATTTAATAAAACTACAAAGGAAGGCTCTGATTGCCTTATTTGGATCACTTGGCTGTACTTGAACCAGTCTTATTTCCAAGAGAAGGCAGTTTTCTGGTTGGCTGAGCCTGAGTCACATGCTCATTCTTATGTCTAAAAGAAATGAGTCTTATAATTATTGGTCCCCCAAGAATCACATGATAATGCTGATGGAAGAAAGTTCTCCCCAGACCACGATTTCCATTAAATGTGATGGAGGCAGAGGGGACAACTCCTGTAAAGGTGACAACTAAAGAAAGAATATGATACTTCCTGCCTAGCCAGTTTGGGTGTGTGAGTTAGAATGTTGGTTGGCAATAGGGCGCTGGAGGGTGTGATAATGGGGGACCTTCCGTGTCACTGCAACACCAAAGAACCAACTATCTTGATGCAGTGGCTGGGGTTGGAGCCATCAGAAGACTTGACTGGGCTGCATGCCCAAGATGTCTCACTCATACAGCTGGCAGTTGATACTGGCAGTTTGCTAGGAGCCCGGCTAACGGTGTCCCCCAGAGCTTTCTCCCTATCATGGTAGCTGCCAGGTTCTGAGAGGCTGCACCTCAAGATCAAGCTTTCCCAGAGGCCTGGGGAAGCTGCCAGGCTTCAGCTCTGGTGATGTGGCCATGGATTCATGCAGTGTCACTTCCACCGCGTTCTTCTGGTCAAGACCTCGTCACAGCCAGCCCCAGTGCAAGGCGTGGACGCCGCTTCACTGGGTGCCATCTTTGGAGACCAGTCACCACAAAAATAAATGTTAGTTAAGGATTGGAAGAGGAAGGTTAGCATTTATCAAAACCTGCCTTATCTGTGCCAGGTTTTTCGAAAAGTTCACCTCAGAAAGATGTTCTTGCCCCCCATTTTATTTTTTTTTGTTTGTTTGTTTTTTTGTTTTTTTTTTTTCTCATTTTTCTGAAGCTGGAAACAGGGAGAGACAGTCAGACAGACTCCCGCATGCGCCCGACCGGGATCCACCCGGCACGCCCACCAGGGGCGACGCTCTGCCCACCAGGGGGCGATGCTCTGCCCATCCTGGGCGTCGCCATGTTGCGACCAGAGCCACTCTAGCGCCTGGGGCAGAGGCCACAGAGCCATCCCCAGCGCCCGGGCCATCTTTGCTCCAATGGAGCCTTGGCTGCGGGAGGGGAAGAGAGAGACAGAGAGGAAGGAGAGGGGGAGGGGTGGAGAAGCAAATGGGCGCTTCTCCTGTGTGCCCTGGCCGGGAATCGAACCCGGGTCCTCCGCACGCTAGGCCGACGCTCTACCGCTGAGCCAACCGGCCAGGGCTGCCCCCCATTTTAAAGAAAAGGCAACTGAGGTTCAAGGACATTACGCGTTTACCCAGGGTGGTAAACCAGAGTGGCCAGGCCAGAGTTGAACTTACACCTGTGGGCCGCTGCTTGTGGCCCTCCCCAGGTCAGCCGGCTCTGAGGGTTCCCAGGCAACCAGTTCCTGGCCGCTCTGCCTCCAGAAACTGAGGACTTCCCATGGTGATCATTACCTTCTCCTTTCCACTCGAACATGTTCCCTTTCACTGAAAAGTGAAATGACTTCTGGCTCCATCCAAAAATCCCCAACCACCTGCTCTGACCATGGCGACAGTGCGGCCGATCCCTCAGTGAGGCCTGGCTCACCTGCCTCTACTGCTGTGTTAGCCAGAGCAGAGGCAGCCATGCTCTGGGTCCTTTCCTCCCTCCCCCTCCCCCCGCTGAGCTGAGCCCCCATTTCTCTGTGGCTCTCCTGCCTGCTTTGCTGAGCAGATTCGCTAAGGTCCCCTGACTTTTATAGACATAAGCCAGAGCTGGGTCATTAAGCCCGAGTCTTCTGAAATCCCAGAGATTCGTTGCAATCTAATATCTGCAGTGGGGGAGGGGCAAAACACTCATGATCTGGTAGCAGATTCAGAGCCTGTAAGTGGGACTTCGAGGCCGCCCTGGGAGGACTGGCTGAAAGGCAAAGACCCCAGCAGCTGAAGCCAGGACGTGCCACAACTCTTTGCCGAGCGCTTAGTAACCGCCTGTGAGTCAGGGCCTGCGGGGATGCGGGAGAAGAGTGAAGAGCTTTGCCTCCAAGATCTTTAAGGGCTCAGCAGCGCCTGGCACATAAGCAGCTGTTGATACATGCATAAAAGAATGAATGAGTGGATGACCCTTGTATAGCTCAACAGCAGATTTTATAGGGATATATGCAATAACCTCCAAAAGGCAGCGTGGTAGGGAAAACACTAATTCTATTCATCTCAACTGAGTGCGTATTTTATGCCTCCACCATTAGAATGTTCGTGTCCTGACACATGGCCCTAAATTGTCTTAACCACTTAACTATCTGGAGTGGAGAAAAGACTGTGGTGTCCTGAAGCTGAGGAAACAGGCTCTGTCCAGGTGAGCTTGCAGGGGGACAACAGGCACAGAGAGGGAGCCAATGCCTTGGGACACAGGACACGGGGGTGGGGGGGTGGAGGCATAGTAATATGCCCCCGCTGATCGAGGCGCCAATTTAATCACATTCGCAGAGGAAATCAAGCAGGGTGAATGGCAGGTTTGAAATGGCCCCTTGGTTCTTTCCTAATAGACAAAGGCTGAAAGGTGAGGTGAGGGCCGGAAACTGTCCCTACCCCCACTGCATAGAAGTGACAGCCAAACCAGGAAGTACTGCAATGCCAAGGACTGTTTACAAAGGCAGCCGCCTGCAGGGATGAAGTCACCCGCATCCCTAAGCAGCGTCCCCCTCCATGTCCCCAGAGTCCGTGGGGGAGCCCGCACGCACGGAACAGTAAGGACACGCACCCTCCAAGGGCTCATTTGCAGTCCTGGTTCCAGACTCACTCTCCATTTTCCCCAATTAGGGCACCAATGCCCTTGCATCTTGCCTGGGAGGGCAGGGGCCTGGCAAAGGGAACTCACCTCTTCTCGGCCTCATTCTTCCTGGAGCCCCGAGCATCTCTTAACTGCTGCAGCACCTGTGCTCATTTTATCCTGATTTTATGCTAAAATTCAGCTGTTCTAGCTCACTTTCCTCATCTGTTCAGTGAGCGCTTGAACTAAATAAAGTTTTCTGAGATCTTAAATCCATGATTTTTATGTCAGAGTGACAGAGTGACGTTAAAACGGACTCACCCACAAAGAATTACCTATAATTTTTTTCATTACTGTTATTCTCTGCTGCGTCCAATCCCAGGAGTCATTATGCTTTCGCTGGTACTGGTTCCATCCCTGCTATGCCACTGTGTCACCTTGGCTAAGTTACTTAACAGCTCGGAGCTTCTGTCTCCTCAAATGGAAAAAGGGTTGAAGTTAGCTGACTCATAATGTCATCACAAAGATCAAATGAGAGAATGTCTACAAAGAAGGGACACACAGGATGCTCTGCTCATGTTAATTCCCTTCTGGTTCCTACAACATTCCCTGCTCATAAAGAAATCTCCACTGGAATGCTCCAGACCTGACCCACCCCAACCCCAGCCCCTTTGCTATGGGAGTAAGGTGTCTTCTATCCCATCCGCGTCCTTCCGTGGCAAGCAGTGGTGGTACCAGCCGGCTTGCACCAGCTTGTGAGAGCTCACTGTGCTTATTTTTCCCAACTCTGCATTCAATGACTTCATCTTGACAGCCTGATATCAGCCATGGTGCTCTTTACACTACAGTAATCAGCAAAGCTACACGTCAAAGCTTCCATCTCCCAGGCCACTTTACCAGCCCACCCTTGCTGGCAGGCTACCCTTCTCTGCCATCCTACCCACCCAGCCCCGCCAGAGCCCACGAGGGAGGCAGTAGGCTGAGCATTGCAGGGGATGTTGGACATAAAGCATAGCTTTCCTCCATACTCAACAGTTTTACAACTGGCCATGTGGGGGCGAGTCAGAGCCCCCCAGTAGTCAGCTGCCATTGACTTTCTAACAGGTGGAAAAACCAGCAAAAAGAACATGTACTCAGAGGCCAGTAGACCTGTTATTGCAGGGGTGGGAACCTATGGCTTGCGAGCCAGATGTGGCTCTTTTGATGGCTATATCTGGCTCGCAGAGAAATATTTAATAAAAAAAATAATAACGTTAAAAATATAAAACATTCTCATGTATTACATTCCATTCATTTCCTACCGCTCATGTTCATGGTTGCGGGTGGCTGGAGCCAATCACAGCTGTCCTCCAGGACAACACCAAATTTTTATTGGACAATGTGTAATGTATACGGGTCATTGTATGGCTCTCACGAAATTACATTTTAAAATATGTGGCGTTCATGGCTCTCTCAGCCAAAAATTTCCCGACCCCTGTGTTATTGGATCAGATGAACCCAACTGCAAACAACTGCCTAAAAGTTTCTGGCTCAAACAGTATACCCGGGGCTGTTTCTGAAATAAGACCACTCTGTTGTTTGAACACATGAAGTTGACTACTTCTTTTCTCTCTGTGAACTGAAAAGAAAATTTTCTAAAAAAAAAAAATTTAAACATAAACTATATGTAAGGAAGTGACAACAAAAATGAAAGGCCACACACATTGTTTATAATAATGCATACACTTATTTGACCCTCAAGGTTCACCAGACCCTGTTTTAAGCACTCGACAAACATTAACTTATTAAATCCTCACAATCGGCCTGGGAGATATACACTAGCATTAACCCCTTTTTGTAGATGAGGAAACTGAGGCAAAGGGAGAAACTCTCTGAGGTTGAGACCTACGGCCTTTGACACGGCAGCCCTGACAGACATTCGCTGAGGCTCGTGCTGAAGCAGGTGGAGGTGGGCTGAGAAGGGTCCTGCATGCCCATGCCTTCCCTAAGGTGCTCCTTCCCTCTGGCCGTCTTCTCCCTGATCACCCGGCACCCTTCAGTCTGGCAAACTCTTGCTTTTCCCTGACATTCTTATTGACGGTGGCGGAAGGAGGTCTGCCTTTCCTCTCTGGGCCTTCCTCCCACCCCACCCCCCACCCCCTTCCTGGAGAAGAGATTACTATCATGATAACACTGCAATGCTAGGAAAGGCTGTTGATGCTGGGAAGAGAAAGGCTTATTTGTCTTCCAGTGCTTCCTGGAAGACTCAAGAAGCTCTAAGCTTCCTGCAGGATTACACAAGACCCAAGGTTGTCTGATAGGACCCCCAGGAAGGATGCAACCCTAGAGGAGATGAGAAAAAAGAAAGAAAGATGAGGCAGGAGGGAACTCCTGGACACCCAGCAGGAGGGGCCTGTGAGCCTAACCAGTGACTGCGAGAACAAGTTGCATCCAGGCCCCGAGTTCCGAGTGCAGGCTTCATCAGCTACAACACTCACAGATGTCATCGTCAGAACTGAGAGTCTGGTAACAAAATTAAACAGTACAGTGGGATGTAAGGTGCACTGTGAAAATCGAGAGTTTATTTCAAGCATTATTTATGTAAGAAGTAAAACAAGTTGTAGGGAATCAAGGAATAAAAAATATAAAACTTTAATAAGTTACCCAAACACGGATTTTTATGTGAATAGGGAAATTCATCTAAATGTACAAGAAAATGGAAGAATCTACATTCAATGATCATGACTAAAAACTGTATTTTAAATACTGAGCCACAAGTCAAGAAAAGTAGAAATGATACCCTCATTTAGGCTATTACTTGATGATGATGCTATTTTCATGAAATTAGTAGTGTGACTTAAAAATCAAATTTTGGAACATTTTCTTATCATAACATCATTGGGACTGTTCCTATAAAGAAAATACACCTTTTACTCCTTTTCATCTTTTTTTTTGTTATTTTTTTACATTAACAAATACAACATTCTTTCATTTGAAAAAAATTAAATCCTTCATTAACCTTGCCTGAACCCCTAGGGGAACTAGTAAACTTCCAGGCTCATTTCTTTATTCATATACATATACTGTTTTCTGCATAATTGAAATCATACTCTACATATTATTTTGTGACTTAATGTCTTAGAAACTCTCCCTGTCGATACATGTAGATTGACAGAAGTCCTTTTGCCATTTCATTGCATTTAACAATATAGCACAATCTTCCCCTATTGAAGAGCATTAGGTAGGTTTCAGTTCTCTATTAATACAAACTATTGCCATGAGCCTGGATGTATTTTTGTTCACTTAATTTTTGGTGAAGGATTGATTCTTAAATATGGGATCATAAAGTCCAAAGGTGTGAGATGGTAGACATCGCCAAATTTCTTTCCGGCAACACGGTAACAATGACTCTCACACTAACAATGCATGTGAATGATTGAATCTATAAGATAATTTGAGGAGAATTGCCATCTTGAAGTATTCCCTTCTCCCATCTAGAATATGTTTGTTATCTCAACATTTCTCTTGGCCCTGGCTGGTTAGTTCAGTCAGTTAGGGCATCATCCGGAAACAACAAGGTTGTGGGTTTGATCCCCAATAAGGGCTCACACGGGAAGCAACCAATAAGGGCACAACCAAGTGGAACAAATGAACGCTTCCCTTCTTTCTCCCCTCTTTCTCCCTTCCTCTCTCCGTCTCTCTAATAAATAAATAAATAAAATCAATGAATAAAATATTAAGTCCTGAACAGATAGCTCAGTTTGTTCGAGTGTCATCCCAAAGTGCAGGAGTTGCCGGTTTGATCCCTGGTCAGGGCACATACAGGAACAGCTTGATGTTCCGTCTCTCTGTTCTGTGTCTGTCTCCCTGGCTCTCCCTCTAAAAAACAAGCAAACAAACAAATAAAAATACTTCTCTCGTATGGACTCTGTGCTTCTTTTGTCAGGTTTACTCTTAAACATTCAGACTTCTGAACCAGTTTTAAAGGTTTCTCAATTGACTTGACTACATTTTATATTAAAAATACCCATGTCAGTTCATCTTTTCTTGTATTACTATATCAACTATTTTTTCTTTTTTTTTAATGTGAATTTTTTTTTATTTAAGTAATTGTGTTTACATAGATTCTAGAGTCCCCCCGAATGCATCCCCCTTCCCCATATTCCCCTCAACATCTCCTTTGCCCCCCTCCCCACAGCGCCCTCCCCCCTTCCCTTCAGGATTATCCCATCCTATCATCCCCTTTCCCTCTGTCCTCTTTTCCTCTGGTCCCTTTGATCCCTCCTCTGTCTCAATTCCGTTCCTCAGTTCTCACTGTTCCTTGGATTCCTCAAATGAGTGAGGTCATATGGTATTTTTCTTTCTCTGCCTGGCTTATTTCACTCAACATAATAGTTTTCAGGTCCATCCATGTTGTTGCAAAAGGTAATATTTCCCTCTTTTTCATGGCCCCATAGTATTCCATTGTATATATGTACCACAGCTTTTTAATCCACTCATCCACTGATGGACACTTGGGTTGTTTCCAGATCTTCGCTATTGTGAACAATGCTGCCATAAACATGGGAGTGCATTTCTTTTTTTTAGTCGATGATAAAAGACAGGATAAACAAATGGGACTAATTCAAACTAAAAAGCTTTTTGACAGTGAAAGATAATAAAATAAAAGACAAACCACACAATGGGAGAACATATTCGACAATATGTCTGATAAGGGGTTAATAACCAAAATTTATAAAGAATTTGTAAAACTCAACACCAGGAAGACAAACAATCCAATCAAAAATGAGCAAAAGAAATGAATAGACGCTTCTCCAAAGAGGACATACAGATGTCCAATAGACAGATGAAAAAATGTTCAACATCACTAATCATTAGAGAAAATGCAAATTAAAACCACAATGAGATACCATCTCACACCAGTCAGAATGGCATTCATCAACAAAACAACACACGATAGATGCTGGCAAGGATGTGGAGAAAAGGGAACCCTCCTGCACTGCTGGTGGGAATGCAGACTTGTGCAACCACTGTGGAAAACAGTATGGAGATTCCTCAAAAAATTAAAAATGGAACTGCCTTTTGACCCAGTCATCTCACTTTTAGGAATATATCTCAACTATTTTTCTTTACAGAGCCTTCTCCAGGAAGTTGTCTTCTCTCCTGCTACTTTCTAACACACAACACTACCCCACACAGGTATCAACTGTGCACTGCTAGCTTCCAATTTGAAAGTTAGCTTCTTGGCCCTGGCCAGTTGGCTTAGTGATAGAGCATCAGCCTGTGTGTGGATATCCCAGGTTCAGTTCCTGGTCAGGGCACATAGGAGAATCACCCATCTGCTTCTCCACCCCTTCCCCTATCACTTTTTTTTCTCTCTCTCTCCCCCTCCTGCAGCCATGGCTCGATTGGAGCAAGCTGGTCCCATGTACTGAGAAGGGTTCCATGGCCTCTGCCTTAGGCACTAAGAAGACAGAGCAACACCCCAAATGGGCAGTGCATCGCCCCCTAGTGGGCTTGCTGGGTGGATCCCAGTTAGGGCACATTTGGGAGTCTGTCTCTGCCTCCCCTCCTGTCACTGAAAAAAGAAAAAAAAAAAAAGAATGATTCTCACTGCCACCATTTGTAAGCATATATAATGTGCCATGGACTGGGTTAAGAAGTTTATATTCACTGTGTCTCTTAATTCCGGTATCACACCTCTTGAAAAGATATTACACTTCCTATTTTGCCAATGAGAAAACTGAGGCTCAGAGAAGAAATGTGGCACTCCCAGGTCTCCACAGGTGATAGCTGGGGAGCTGAAATGTTAACCTCTATCAGATTGTCACAAGAAAGCAACCCCACTCTGCTATGACACCATCTTAAGGACAAGAACTCATGTTATATTCATCTCCCCACCCTTTCTGCTAGCACAGTGTGTGATGACGCATCAGGGATCCTTGCCTAATGTCACCCCTTTGATATGTCAATTATCTCAGAAAGGTTCCAAATAGTTCCCTGAGCTTGGACAAAACCCATCAGGTTCCAATGTATGATCTCCAATGTATGGATGCTTTTAATAACAACACAGGATTGGGGTTTCAACCACACAAAAGAATATTCTGGTAGGAGGAAGTATCAGAGACCCCTTGTGTCTCATCTCACATCTTAGTTGCGTGCCTTTTACTCCAACCATTAGGGCTGCCAGCAGCTCAGGCAGCCTTCTCCCTGGCTGTGTATCTCTCTCTACCCCCAGACTTCTTCGCTGTGGCCTGTGACCCACCCATGACACCATAGTCAGCCACTCTGAAGCGTGAGCCAGGCACGAAGAGCAAAGGTTGTTAATGCTGCCAGATAAGGACTCCTTCTTATGATGGCTAGGTACATCCTGGACAGCTAGCTCCGCAGAGGGTTCCAGAAGGCTTGAGCCCACTGCCCACAGCAGTGCTCAGCTCAATGACACACCTTGGATTGGCTTTCCCACCTTCTCTGTTTCCCTTCTTCCACCTTCCACTTATGCTCCATTGAATCACTTACCAAAATAAACCAACTACAAGCAAACTCTTGTCTTGGGCTCTGCTTTCTGAGGCTTTCCAATCCAAATAAACAGAGGACATGGCCCAAATGTCAGCTTACATGGCAGTGCATGTACATGCTCACCTGTACCTTTTGATCATGTGTGCACATGGACACCACACAGATCAAACGGTTTCTTCAGGGTATGCTTTTAAAAAAATCTGCATGAAAGAACTCAACTGTAGTAAAGAAAAATGAAGCATTTGTCCTTTGTGCTTCATCAGGACTCACTTTTAAATGTCATTATTCATTGTGCTACAGTAGATTACATCACTAAAAATCCAGTCTACTTAATATCACTAGGGCCCTTGTCATGCTCACTTAAGAACAATATATATTGTTTTAAATTTCTCTATCTGTACCTAATCCCTAGCTCTGTCTCTTCCTACCTACAGGAAGGAGGAAACTCAAGGCTAAAAAATTAGACTTGGGTTTGGTGATCGACAACATGGCACATCTTACTAATAATGATAAGGAACACTCAATTGGCAGCTATAGCCAGGCTCTGTCTGACCCTAGCAAGCCACACAATTTCTCTGAGCCTCCATTTTCCAGTTACTCAGAATATCGATATTTTGTGTATTGGAGGAGGACGAGGGACTTTTAAGGTGGATGAGGCGCTGAGCTAGCCATGACTTCACCACAGCTCTATGTCATTTAATGCTCACAGCAGCCTGCACTCTTCTCACCATTTCATAACGTGGCCACTGAAACTCCAGAGCTCAGGTAACGCTCTCAAAGTCGATCAAATGTTAAATGGCAACGCCAGAACTAGGACTGGTGCTCTGAGCTTCCCACTGCTCCACCCACAGCTAACTTAGAGTGTGGAACACAATAAGGTGTACAGTTAGCATTCAAATATGCCTGTGGGTCTTGTCTCACCTGCTAAGGTAAAAGCCCTTAAAGGCCAGGATCCCACAGATGAAAACTCTCACCTTAGCCCATGTATTCATTTCCTACGGCTGCTCTGACAAACTGCCACAAACTTGGTGTCTCAACACACATTTATTCTCTTAACAGCTCAGAACTCCAAAATGTTTCCGCTAACCCCAACCCAGGTGTTGACAGGGGCACATTCCCTTCAGAGACACTTTCTTGCCTTTTCCAGCCTCTGGAGCTACATCCTTCGCACTCCTTGGCTCCTGGCCCCTTCCTCCACCTCCAAAGCCAGTATCTTCTCTCTGCCTCAGCCTCCCTCTGCTCTGGCAGATGGCCTTCTTCTCTTCTGCTTGGGATACATGTAGGGGCCACTTGGATAACCCAGGATGATCTCCTCATTTTAACATCCTTAACTTAATCATATTTGTAAAAACCCTTTCTCCATATAAAGTAAGCTCACAGGTTCCAGGGTTAATTAAGGCCTGGATATCACTGGGGACCATTATTCAGCCTACCACAGTCTGGTTCAGAGAAATTCTTATGACTTTCTTTTTTTTTTTAATTCTTTTTTTTTCCTTTTCTTTATTCATTTTAGAGAGGAGAGGGAGAGACAGAGAGAGAGAGAGGAGAGACAGAGATAGGGAATGGGGGGAGGAGCTGGAAGCTTCAACTCCCATATGTGCCTTGACCAGGCAAGCCCAGGGTTTCGAACTGTCGATCTCAGCACTTCCAGGTCGATGCTTTATCCCACTGCGCCACCACAGGTCAGGCCTTATGACTTTCTGAAATCAAACAGAGCCAACCAAGTTTAGAGCTACTCTAGAAAGTAACCCAGAAAACTACTAAGCCAGAGACTTCTTCCCCCAGAAAATGCATTTTCATTACAGAAATCTTCTGCTGAGTGAAGACTCTGCTGAAGGCATGTCTTTCTTCCAGCTCTCATTGCTCACAACACCAGATACACTTGCTTAACCAACCAGGGTAGCTGGGATTCCAGCTACAGAATGGCCACCGCACTGAGCCAGGGTACTGGAAACAGCTGAAAGGTGGGGTCCTGAAGACTTTATGGTCCAAATCCAAAGGCTGGATTCTCTCTCTCGAGGGCTGGATTCTCTCTCTCGAGGGCTGGATTCTCTCTCTCGAGGGCTGGATTCTCTCTCTCGAGGGCTGGATTCTCTCTCTCGAGGGCTGGATTCTCTCTCTCGAGGGCCGCAACAGCGCCTTTCTGCCTGGCTGCTGGCCTCATTCCCAGCCATGAATGCAGAAGGGAACCAAAACTGGCCTGGGCCCCTGCCACTTCCAGGAGTTAATTCTCCTCCCAAATGGCTCTCAACTCATCCTTTGCTAAGTTTGCTAGATAGTCTAAAGCAGGGGTAGTCAACCTTTTTATACCTGCCACCCACTTTTGTATCTCTGTTAGTAGTAAAATTTTCTAACCGCCCACCGGTTCTACAGTAATAGTGATTTATAAAGTAGGGAAGTCACTTTACTTTATAAAATTTATAAAGCAAAGTTACAGCAAGTTAAAGCATATAATAATAATTACTTACCAAGTACTTTATGTTGGATTTTCGCTAAGTTTGGCAGAATAAATCTTTATAAAACAACTTACTATAGTTAAATCTATCTTTTTATTTATACTTTGGTTGCTCCGCTACCGCCCACCATGAAAGCTGGAACGCCCACTAGTGGGCAGTAGGGACCAGGTTGACTACCACTGGTCTAAAGGATGTTGAGAGACTGAAAACATTTTATCTATTTTTTTTTTGTATTTTTCTGAAGCTGGAAACGGGGAGAGACAGTCAGACAGACTCCCGCATGCGCCCGACCCGGATCCACCCGGCACACCCACCAGGGGTGCCACTCTGCCCACCAGGGGGCGATACTCTGCCCCTCCGGGGTGTCGCTGTGCCACGACCAGAGCCACTCTAGCGCCTGGGGCAGAGGCCAAGGAGCCATCCCCAGCGCCCGGGCCATCTTTGCTCCAATGGAGCCTTGGCTGCGGGAGGGGAAGAGAGAAACAGAGAGGAAGGAGGGGGGGTGGGGGTGGAGAAGCAAATGGGCGCTTCTCCTATGTGCCCTGGCCGGGAATCGAACCCAGGTCCCCCGCACGCCAGGCCGACGCTCTACCGCTGAGCCAACCGGCCAGGGCTGAAAACATTTTAAACTCAAGGGAAATAAGAACCCATGGTGACACTGGGGGCACTATGACAGACCAGAGAGTAATATGTTTGGGGGCAGAAAAGTCTCTAGGTAACCCCGAAAATAAACCAAGTAGGCGATTATACACTTTCTTCAAACATGTTCTACTAGGCGAATTCCACAGGTTGTATTTTAGGCTTTGTCTGGTTCTTATTGAAGGACAATTTTAGGGATTTGTTTCAATCAAGGTTCCCAAGATGCATTGCTTCTGGCCATCCACCAGGCCACTCCTCCAACATGCTGCTTTCTATGCCCTTGAGCCTTGTGAAAGTCAGATGTGATTAAGTGCAAGATTGCACAGTCCCAACATGAGTCTTTATAAGTCTCACAGGGGCTGTGGGACCTGGTCCCTATGGGCAAGGGCCCCAGGATGTGGCCTGGATCTTTTAGTCCTACAGTCAACCCCAGAGCTTAGCCAGCACTACCTCAGAAACTTGAGTGGGTAAATTATCTTCCTGAGCTTTGTTTTCCCATGTGGAAAATAGAAATAATGCCTCCGGGAGTTCTTGGGAGAACTAAATGACATGCATATGTAAAACTCAGCACATGACTACTATACTATACAGTGTGTCCGTAAAGTCAGGGTGCACTTTTGACTGGTCACAGGAAAGCAACAAAAGACGATAGAAATGTGAAATCTGCACCAAATAAAAGGAAAACTCCCCCAGTTTCATACCTATTCAGTGCAGTTCAATGTGGGTTCACACAGATTTTTTAGGGCTCCTTAGGTAGCTATCCCATATAGCCTCTACAGACTCGTCACTGACTGATGGCCTACCAGAACGGGGTTTCTCCACCAAACTGCCGGTTTCCTTCAACTGCTTATCCCACCGAGTAATGTTATTCCTATGTGGTGGCACTTCGTTATAAACGCGCCGATATTCACGTTGCACTTTGGTCACGGATTCAAATTTAGCGAGCCACAGAACACACTCATCTTTCCTCTGTACCGTCCACATCTCGACTGGCATGGCCGTGGGCTGCTCCGCTGTATACATGGTGTTACGTCATCATCTGTGCATGTGCACATGCTGCCACATCATCCTACAGAAACTGGGAGGGTTTTCCTTTTATTTGGTGCAGATTTCACATTTCTATCATCTTTTGTTGCTTTCCTGTGACCGGTCAAATGTGCACCATGACTTTACGGACATACTGTATATTAGACACTCAGTAAATGCCCTTATTCTTAATCTTATTGATAATAATACAAAGTCACACTGCTCTAAGATCATAATCTACAGCTATCTGAGAACAAAAGTAATGAACAAGAAATCTCTCTTGGTCAGAGGTAGATTGAGGTTGGTTGATGCCCCGGGTGCTGAAGAAAATATTGGGCCCCTTAAAGAAAAGAGAGAGACAGGGAAAATAAAAATACATGTTAACCATATTTTTAAATAAGAAAATATTGTGTACTATTAATATTAAAATTGCACATATGAAACCAAACTTAGTGTCATTAGAAAAAAGTATCAAGTTGGGGTTTTTTCAGGGCCCTTCAGAAGTCGGGGCCCAGGGTGTGCCCCTGGTGCACCTGCTGTTAAATCTGCCTCTGCTCTTGATGTTTCGCTATCACTCAGTTGTCTGAATAAGGGAGCGATGTTTTATTTGCTCTGGGACATCCACAAAAATCTACCAAGTGCTTTCTGTGTGTAGGTGACAGCAAGTTCAAGGTACGGCGTGTACCCGTAGGGGAATTGCCACCTCAATGTGGGTCAAGAAACAACAGGTCCAGAAAAATGTGGATCATCATCATATTTCTCAGTGCTCATTGAGTCAGAAGAGCTTTCAAAAAATTCAGAGGTTTTGGTTCTCAAGGCAGGAGGCACACGAAAGGCCTCTTGGGAATTAGACTGTGAAGGAAGAGTAGGACATGAACATGTGGAGAGGAGTAGAGAAGGGTTCTATGCCAAGAGCTTAGTGCAAAGGGAAGCAGTAATGGGAATTAAGGTTGGGGACCCTTTTTTGTCCCCAGCTGGCTTTGTGACTGCCACCTAGACAGGCTGGAGTGCTTGGTGACTCTGCAGTTCTGCAAACCTGCTCCAGAGACATGAGAAGCGCAGTCTGCAAACTGCTTCACCGATCTGTGCAGAACTGCTCCTACCAGCAAACCGGCTCTTCTTAACCAGCTGAGGGATGAAATGGTTTTGGGATTTGCTTTCTGAAACAGATTGTCTCAGTTCAATTAGCTACATTGGTGGTGTTAATCCCCTTGTTGTGGGATTAGAATTAAATATGCCATTGAAATTAGAGCTGGTCAGATAGGTTTTGAGGAGTTTGGATTTAAGTCAAAGTTCCAAGCAAGACGGAACTCTCAACAGGCCCTGTGGTCTTTGGCTGGAACAATGATGCCATCTCGTGGCCACAATGGCTTCTATTTGGAAGGGTTTTCCTCTGGAGCACATTTTATAAACTCCTGAAGCTTTCCTTGTTTGTCTAGGGCCCAAAATGCAATGAAGATTGACATAGGTTAACTCTTCCTTCAAAGGGCTGCAACTGGGCTTCACTAGTTCCAGTCCCACGACTCCCATCAACAACAGCGCCCAGGGGTTGCGTGGTGGACAGCATGGACTGGCCTTTCCGAAGCCCAGAGCTGCCCACCCATGTCTACCGAGTGGGACTTCAATGACAATAAATGGGTCCACCTCCTCTCTAATGACTTAAGTCCCTTCCACAGTTGACAAAAACTGTTCTTGTACTTATTCATCAGCACATACATACCTTTTGCCTCTAAGAACCAAACTCTATGCTTAGAGCTGAGACACAAATGTTTAAGGACAGCCCTACCTTCCACGCATGGCCAAAGAGATAGAGAAAGTCCTCCCCTGCGCCCCTGCAGCCCTCTCTCAGGCTGGCTGAGCCGAGCCTCATCTTCATCTCACTGTGCCCAGCACACTGCGCCCTCTGCCTCCCTTCCCACTGTCCCCTGTGCTCCCAGCCCCAGGCCTGCCACCACACCTTTTCTGGGCTGTTCCACTTAGAGAAAATGCCTTCCCTCTTTCCTCAGAGGTGGTTGCTGCTGGACGCTCTGGGTAAGGATGGTCGGCAAGATTGTCGAAGTGACTTTCGACAGCAGGTATTTACATGAGCAGCTGCACTCTGGCTGCAGCTCCGGGGAACAGATGGACTTGCTTAGAGAGAACGGAGACAGCAGCCTGCAGGGCAGGGAGGGAAGGGGAGCTTGCCGTGAGCAGAGGCTCTGCTTCAACCCAGGGGCTGTAGGAAGGACTGAAACTAGTGAGAGGGTTTGCGTATAGCAGCTATAACGCCTGGGAAAACGAGAAGATTATGTGCTTTACCCTGAAACTCAAGAGAGTAGGGAAGAAAGAGAGAGTAGTTCTGTAGGTAAGAGATTGGGGGACCCTATAGGCTAGAGCAGTGGTTCTCAAAGTGTGCTCCAGGGCACACTGGTGCGCCCTAGAAAATTTCCAGATACACTCTATGGTATTCCAGAGAAACATGTGCCTGTTGGGGACCAAAAATCCAACAGGGTTTTGGAGTTTAGATTTTTGGGGGACAGAGGTGTGGGGAATTGGCTGTAAGCTGACAGTCTGCCCAATCCCCCACCTCATTTGCCTGATTACGTTGCAAAAGGCTGTTAAGCTGTGGTGCTAGATTGTTTACACTACCCCCCATGTTCCCCAGAAAGACTGGAGGCAAGTTTCTTCTATCCTTTGTTTGGTGTAAAGTTAAGATGATATGTATGGTGGGGGGTTTGGATTGATGATTAAACATAAGGAATTGTCTCTTGAAGCCTTTTGGATTTCTATAAAAGAAGAATATGTGGCAATATCTAAAAAAGCTTTGAACATCTTACTACAATTTTCAACATCCTATTTATGTGAATTAGGATTTTCTACCCTCAACACAATTAAGAGTAAAAAGAGAGTAATTCTTCAATGTATTGACAAGAAAATGAGAGTTTGCCTTTCAAATATATGCCCAAACATTAAAGAAATCGCTAGGACACATCAGGCTCATGTTTCTCATAAACACAAGAATGAAAAAACTTAACACATTCGTGCCAGGACCTGCCGAATTTACTAAATCTTGCTAAGAATGTATCTCTCTATATAAAAAGATAATGTTTTGTCATTTTTAAAATTTTTTAACCCTTCTTTTTTACGAATTCTAAAAAGCATAACTCTAAAATGTAACATAAAAATGTTTTTTAATGTCAGAATAAATTTAATTTTGTCGTATTTCTTTCATTTAATTACCATAAAAGCACGCTTGGACTTTATATTTTTTCTTTAATATTTGACTTAATTATTATAACGTATTTCTCAGAAATTTGTATATAGTGCGCCTACAATTACTTGTAGGATTTTAAATGCACCCCCGACTTCAAGTTTGAGAACCACTGGGCTAGAGAGTGAGTGTGCATGGATATGATGTAATAAGTATGGGAGTGACTAATGTGAAACCTATCTGTATTACTGGATGGAAATCTGTCTTTTATCCACTTCCAAATCATCCAGGAAAGTTACTACATTCACATTAATGGAAAACCTTGTGTGTATAGGTTTTACTTGGAGTCAGAGAGTTAGCTAAGAAAAAAAAAATGGTTCCATGTTTAGGTCATGGAGAAAGCACCCAAGAACTGAGTGACAAGGAGACAAGGGCACATAAACCCTTTGGGATATTCACACTATTTAGAGGAGAGCTATCAGCTTCCACAGGCATAGAACTAGGTTCTCAGGCAATTTGAGGTACAAGTGGCCAAGAATCCCAGTAGATATCTGGTCCACCCATGCATTTGTACATACTTTCTCAAGCATAGAAAATATGGACACATTTTCCTGTCCATTGTTTCTCTGTTTTCTGCTAACAACCTGGTCTTGAGATGTGTTGCTATATAGATGAAATAAAGTCTTTAAATCTAGAAATATGTGAATGCCAAACCCAGTTCCCTTCTTCCTATCTGCGTGAGCTTAGCAAATTGCTCAATTTCTATAAGCCTCAACTCCGTATCTGTAAGATGGAGTTGTTGGGAGGCTGAGAGATCATGGATAAAAACAGTGTTTTTGAGAGACATCAGCTTCATCACTGTGGCTGGAAGCTCCTGGTGTGTTGTGGACATTACCTAGGGAACAGTTGGTCTGAGGAGGGAAAGGGAATCCAGTTTGGGAGGAGGGCTGGAAAATCAATAGCACAAGCCCTCGGAATGAGGTGATAAGCGTCAGGGACTTAGGTCTGATCATAGCTCCACATGGAATCAGAAGTACATGCTCTCTGTCCTTCACAGCCCCTTTTATAAGTAGATATTTACAGACTTCCCCAACCGAATGTGAATTTCAGAGTAGCGGGAGACACAGAGCTTGTTATCCGTTTGTGGGGTGAATCTGGGCTCTTGCTAACAACGTAATGGACACTTCTTGGATTGTCTTCATACAAGTGCTCCTCTGGGAACTGACCCTTCCTCACCCTTCAACCATAGGGTTGAAGCCAAAACTCCATGTGATAATACAGCCCAACCCCCTCACTGCGGACTGGTCCAGGGGCGGGCAGTGCATCTGGGGAGGAGGTCAGACTCTCTCTGGGAAGCAGGTCAACAGCGTGTAAATTTGGGAGCCAGTAGTGGTGACCATGTCCCGCCATGAGAACTAGGGAACAGAGAAGGTTGGACTAAGGGAAGGTAGAAGGACAAAGAGAGAAACATGAATAAGTAACACACAGTGAAGACTCAGCTTGGGATAGCACTCCAGGCCAGCTGTGGTCCGCTGCCTGGTTTCATCTCCGAGGCTGGGTTCAGCAACACACCCTGAGACTCTTCCAACCAAGTCCTTCTTCACTTGAAGTAGATGCAGTGCAGTTTCCAGAGCTGACATCCAGAAGGGGTCCAACAAACATGCAGACCAGGGTTTCAGTGGGAGAAGGGGAAGGACAATGATGTTGAATGCAGGTCTCCCCTGATGGCGAACAAATTGTCTCCAAGGTCAGCAGTCTGGGAAAACTTACTCAGGTATTGTCCACCTAACGAGCCGATGCTTCCCGCAGATGACAATTCCACTCAAGCACAGAAGTCACATTATACTATTTAATAGGCTGCTTATAGGAGAATTCTTTCCACAATCAGAACAGTGCCTATTACAGGAGCAAAATGAAAAAGGAGTCATTCATTCCCCATGAAAAACAGAGATGATGAAAAACGGAAACATTGTCAATCAGACTGAATCACAAGCTGTGATGAAAGCCTCCAGACTTTTGCCCATTAGTGTGAGCACATTTGAATTTTAGCCAACACCTAGCCTGTATGTAATACAGAACGTCTGATGTATTTTGCTTTGAACATAATGCCAAACATGTTGTAAAATAAAATACTTATCACCTAAGTTCAAGAAAATTTTGGTCTTTTATTCAAGAAACAGTCACAGCACCTCATTTACGACCTTGTCTCAAAACCAGGTCTTCCTAACCAAGGAAGAGAGGCCGCTGGAAACGGCGGTCTTCTGCCGCCAGCCCTCTATGGCTGTGGCCAGCAATGGGTCCATATTGCTGCGTCAGTCCAAACAACGACTGAGCCCCTGCTCTGGGGGCTGGTGATAGAATGATACATGGTCCCCGCCCTGAAGGAATTCACCAGCTCATAAACGGTGGCTCTTAATTACCTTTAACCAAGATGCTGTGGGCACATAGAGGAGAGGTCTGGGGTGGGAAGGGCTGTCAGAAAAGGCACCAAGGATGAGCAGGGTTAGGCCTCAGAACAGGGCGAGGGCCTGCGGGCACAGAGAGCAGCATGAGATGGGCACAGGTGTGCAGGCACCAAGGATGAGCAGGGTTAGGCCTCAGAACAGGGCGAGGGCCTGCGGGCACAGAGAGCAGCATGAGGTGGGCACAGGTGTGCAGGCACCAAGGATGAGCAGGGTTAGGCCTCAGAACAGGGCGAGGGCCTGCGGGCACAGAGAGCAGCATGAGATGGGCACAGGTGTGCAGGCACCAAGGATGAGCAGGGTTAGGCCTCAGAACAGGGCGAGGGCCTTCGGGCACAGAGAGCAGCATGAGGTGGGCACAGGTGTGCGGAGCAGCACACGGACGAGGAAGACCACGTCAAATGGGCCCCTCTCCACCTGGCCGTGCTTGCCCAGGAGCATTCAGTGACCCCTTTCTAGCCCCCGGGAGGCCCAGAGACTGAGGGGCATTCCTGCCCTGAGAGGCAGGGGTGTGCTGAACTGTAGGCAGGTCTGGAGACAGGAGAGGCAGACGATAACCCTGCGATTCCTCGAGGATCTGACGTGCTTCCAGAGAAGGCTCTGGTCCAGCTGGCGGGCCAAATAAGGAGGAGATTAGAGGGTTTTAGCTCAGTGCACTGATGAATTGAAGAGAAAGGCCAGGAGAAGCCTCAGCTCAAAACCTATCAGCTTTTACTGCTTTGTGGCAGGTGACATTGCTGACCATTCCGGGGCCTCGGCTGACCTCAGGGACAGTGAGATCATAGTTCCTACAAGATCAGGGCATCTTTCTGGAATCTATTTCTTCTTTTGCAGCCCTTCCCCAACATCCATCAGCAGTCCCTTCCACTTTCACCACCAGTCCCTGTCCCTCCTGTGCCCATGTCTGTCACTCTTCTCTCTGACACCAGCCCAGTCCAAGCCACCACCAGCTCTCACTCGGACAACTGCAACAATGAACACTGGATTCCATTGTAAATCAGGTCACAGTGCTTCCCCGCTCAAGGCCCTCCGAAAACTTTTCTTCCCACTTGGAATAAATCTAAGCTCTTTCCCATGGCCTACAGGCCCCACCTGCTCGGGGCCCTAGTGCCGCTCTCCAGTCTCACCGTAGACCACCCTGCCACGCTCACCAGGCCACGCCCCGTCTCCCCTCCCTGTGCCGCCTTTGCCCTTCCCTCTGCCTAGAATGTGCTTCTCCCCTAACGCTGCCGTCTCAGGAAGTCAATACAAAGCCTAGTGGACTGTCTCCACACAGCATCACTGTCTCCTTGTTGTCTGCTCTTCCTATCCTTGCTACACGCCAGGCTTCCTACCGAACTGTGTGTATAAAAATGGGTGAGCTATTTTATATACATTATGCATAGTACACCACAATTTAAAATTTTTTTAATAAAATAAAATCAGATTAATGCTGCCAACAATAAGAAGAAATAAGGCTGTTATTCCTTCGGGTCACTGAAGTGTCCTGACTGCCCAGACAGTGCAGGAAGGGCCCTTTGCTCTCAGTTCTTCAGTTTCCAGATGTGAAAACTGGAACCCGGAGAGAGGCACGGGGAGAGAGGCTCGCAATCACACAGCAGGTCAGCAGGACGGGGACTCCAAGGCCGGCCAGTCCCACTCCAGAGCCAACTCCTTACCACTGCACCACTTTGTCAACACATACCCCGTGGTGACCTTGGGTAAGTCAACTCACAGTGTTATTGTAAGAATTCTATGAGGTCATGTGAAGGGTTTCACATGGTACCTTGCAGATACTGAACACTCAAAAAATTATAAAAATAGACAGTTATGTCCACTGAGAGCCGTCAATGGATCCTAAGGGCAGGAGGAAACTTCCAAGAGGCTTTAAGCTGGGAGGTAATGGTCTCACCACTAACACTGTGGCAGGTTGTATCGTCCTCTTATCAAGGTCTTAGAACAGGTCAAATTTCAGCATGCTGCCCCTCAAAGACATGGCCAGCCAGACTCCCATCTGAGGTCGGTGCATCCCACACCTCCCTGCCTTTCAACCTGCTGTTCTCTCTCTTCATTTTCCCCTTTTTTCTTCCTGGTCAACCCTACTCACATTTCAAAATGCAGTCTGACCACCGCCTCATCTGTAAAGCAACAAAGCAACCTAACTTTCCCAGGCCTGGGCGGCAACTTATCCTAACCCCCGTGACAATCGGCCTGAGCTTGGTCCCCAGTTTGTTACCCACCCCCAGAGAGTGAGGCCGGTCTGGAAACTGAGAACAAGTCTTTAGAACCTTTTAGAGGAATTTTATAAATCGACTTTATGGCTGTTAAATTTAATAATATTTTTTAAAAGGGGGCTTAGATTTTTGTGTGCCTTTTTATTTCATTTTTTAATGACTTTTTAAAAAAATTTTCTGAAAGTATGGATACACAATGGACTGAAATTTATTTAAAATGGAGGGAGAGGGACCATCACCACAGACAGTTTAAGAAGCACTGTCCAGAGTTCCTGGGGCCCAAGTCTTCGCTGCCTCCTCCCCCACCCTGCTCCCTGACCATGGAGAAAGCAGCCCTAGTTCGCCTTCTGCTCTCAATAGAAATGAGCTAACTGGCCTGACCAGGCGGTGGCGCAGTGGATAGAGCATTGGACTGGGACACGAAGGACCCAGGTTCGCAACCCTGAGGTCACGGCTTGAGCGCTGGCTCACCAGCTTGAGTGCAGGGTTGCTGGCTTGAGCGTGGAATCATAGACATGACCATGGTTGCTGGCTTGAGCCCAAAGGTCACTGGTTTGAGCAAAGGGGTCACTCGCTCTGCTGGAGCGCCCCCCCCCCATTAAGTCACATATAAGAAAGCAATCAATGAACAATTAAGATTCCATAACATGATGTTTCTCATCTCTCTCTTCCTATCTGTCTGTCTGTCCCTATCTATCCATCTCTCTGACCTCTTTCTCTGTCCAAGAAAAGAAAAGAAAAAAAAAAATGAGCTGACTGGAGCTAGGAGAGGGGAACCAACATGCCTCTATTAGTTTCCTGTCCCTGCTCTAACAAAATACCACAGACACGGTGGCTTAAAGTGACACAAATTTATTATGTTACAGTTTGAGAGGTCAGAGAGTCTCAATGGTTTCTCTGGGCTAAACTCAAGGCGCGGGCAGGGTCACACTCCCTCAGAGGTTCCGGGGAGGAGTCCATGTCCTTGCCTTTTTCAGCTTCTAGAGGCCTACGGCACCCCCGGCTCATGCTCCTGTGTCCTTCATCTCTCGTCAGATCCAGCAGTGTAACATCCCCCAGTGATCATTCTCCCCCTCCCCACCTGACCCCGGCATCGTCAGATCCAGCAGTGTAACATCCCCCAGTGATCATTCTCCCCCTCCCCACCTGACCCCGGCATCGTCACGTCTCCTTCTCTGGCTCCACATCCCTCGTACAAGGTCCCTAGCGATTTTGCCGGGTACACCGGGATCCTCAAGGGTAATCTCTCTATCTCAAGAACCTTGACTTAATCACACCTGCAAAGTCCCCCTGCCACATGAGGTAACATTCACAGGTTTTTATTTTGTTTTTTTTCCACACTACTCCTCCCTTTCTTCTAATAATGTATGCGCATGTGTTGGTAGAAATGCTCTGTTTGGAAACATTAGAAAATAGAGAATGAGCCATGATGTGTGGGTGGAAAGTGGACTCATGCAGTTTCATTTCCTTCAGCTGTGGAGCCATCTGAGTCCCCTGCAGATAGTCCCAGCGAACACGTGGGAGCTGCCTGGTGTAGCTCTCAGCCAGACAGAGCGTCAGGAACGCCACGGCAGCTGGGGCCCGGGGAGACCTGTGATAAGTCACCGGGAGAGCACAGGCATACATCTCAGGGAAGACTGGCTTTTCTTCCGGCAAGGACAGTGTTCCTTGGCAGTGTTGAATTTTTATTCCTGGGTAGATGGATAAAAAGATATGTGATTTATATCAGCAAGAATACCTGCATGGAGTTTCTCCAGGAAGACATTAAGATAATCCAGCAGCAGCAAGCTACTGCCAGCTCCAATCAATTCTTCATGGTAAACTTTTATAAATCAAACACAGGGGACTCCAGGATCCCTCAGGAGCTTGTGATGAGTTGGTTGAGGCAAACACTGTCATAATTCATTGTGTAGGGCAGGGGTCGGGAACCTATGGCTCATGAGCCAGATGTGGCTCTTTTTTTTTTTTTCCTTATTTCTTTTTTTTTGTATTTTTCTGAAGTTGGAAACGGGGAGACAATCAGACAGACTTCCACATGCGCCCAACTGGGATCCACCCGGCACGCCCACCAGGGGGCAATGCTCTGCCCGTCTGGGGCATTACTCTGTTGCAACTGGAGCCATTCTAGCGCCTAAGGCAGAGGCCAAGGAGCCATCTTCAGCTCCCGGGCCAGTGGAGCCTTGGCTGTGGGAGGGGAAGAGAGAGACAGAGAGGAAGAAGAGGGGGAGGGATGGAGAAGCAGATGGGCGCTTCTCCTGTGTGCCCTGGCCGGGAAACGAACCCGGGACTCCTGCACATCAGGCCGACGCTCTACCACTGAGCCAACCAACCAGCCAGGGTTAGATGTGGCTCTTTTGATGGCTGCATCTGGCTCGCAGACAAATCTTTAATAAAAAAATAATGTTAAAAATATAAAACAGTCTCATGTATTACAATCCATTCATTTCCTACCGCTCATGTTCATGGTTGCGGGTGGCTGGAGCCAATCACAGCTGTCCTCCGGGACAACACCAAATTTTTATTGGATAATGTGTAATGTACACGGGTGGTTGTTTGGCTCTCACAGAATTACATTTTAAAATATGTGGCGTTCATGGCTCTCTCAGTCAAAAAAGGTTCCCGACCCCTGGTGTAGGGGCTGTTAAAGCAGTGTTTGCTCACCCAGTTGATTCCACCTTGTCCCACTTCAAGTCTCAAGACCATCAGCCCCACCTAACAGCTGTGATGGCTCCCAGGGCAGCACAGCAGAGACATTGCTAGACACCCCAGAGCCACCACTCCCACCTTGCTGTGTTCCTGAGCCCAGAGCTGAGAAGCTGTCACTCCTGCCCAGCCCTGACAAGTGGGGATGAGGTGTGGGAGCCTGGGCAGGAGCAGGCTGATGGCACTACCTGTCCGTGGATGTGGCTCAAAGAGCTGAGGAGCCATTCCAGAGTCCTCAAGGGGCCCCTAGGCCAGAACCAGGACTCACCCCGCCAAGCCAGGGCCCGGACACAAAGGCACATGGAGCTGAACCAGGGCCCATAGAATGTGCAAGAGAGAAGCTGGAATCCTTCCTGACCTTCTCAGGAGTTCTTCATCGAATCCAGAAGCCTCAGGCTGCAGCAGTCCGTGCGCACTTAAAGGGGCCTTCTGCAACAATATTAATACTGCCCTCCGTGCCCCTTTCAAGACTGCGCTCACCTGTCTTAGAGCATCACATTATTTATTTTTTTTATTATTATTTTTGTATTTTTCTGAAGTTGGAAACAGGGAGGCAGACAGACAGACTCCCGCATGCTCCCAACTGGGATCCACCGGGCATGTGCATCAGGGGGTGATGCTCTGCCCATCTGGGGCGTTGCTCTGTTGTGACCAGAACCGTTCTAGCACCTGGGGCAGAGGCCATAGAGCCGTCCTCAGCGCCTGGGCCAACTTTGCTCCAATGGAACCTTGGCTGAAGGAGGGGAAGAGAGAAACAGAGAGGAAGAAGAGGGAGAGGGATGGAAAAGCAGATGGGCTCTTCTCCTGTGTGCTCTGGCCAGGAATCAAACCCAGGACTCCTGCACACCAGGCCCACGCTCTACCACTGAGCCAACGAGCCAGGGCTGCATCACATTATTTATATGAATGTTTTTAGTTGTGTGCAGGACTGCTATTTATGGATGTTCAGACTGTGCACTGTACAAGGGCACCACTCCTAAGGAATGCCAGAGACATTTAGACGTACACTCAATTCTCTGAGAGCTCACTGATCAGTGTGCAGACTCCACACTTCCCAGCTACGTGTGCACTGGGACAGCAGCCATAAGCCACCTCTGACATAAACCCATCGTGGGCACAGCCAGCCTTGCACACACTCAGGGGAGAAGGCCTACACCCTTTCACTGGCTCACCAGGTGCGCAGCTGCGCCTGATTCCGATGGTACTTCAGACCTCTGTCTTCTCTTGCCAACCCATTGCTCTGGACTATGCAATTCCACTCCCAGCACCCCTTCTTCAGATTTCGATCCTGACTTGGTTGCCTGCTGGGAGGTTGAGGCCAGACAGAGAATCTGGACATCCAAGGGTAACAAGTTGATGTGTGTGTGCCCGCAGCCCCCAGACTGCTTGCTGGGCGCTAGAAAGTGCCCCCAGGTGGCGATATGGCTGCAGGGCATCATTGTTTAGGTAAAACAGTGCAGAAACTTACTGATTTTTCTTCAAAAAAAAAAAAACAAAACAAAACAACCTCTTTAAACTTTTCAGAAAGGTATCTTCTGCTCTAGCAGTAACCCTAATTGTCTCTCTTCCTTGAGCTGACTGTGAGTTCACTGAAAGTTTGAATGATGGAAACTACCCTGTTTACCCAGCAGCCAACAAGTGACTGGCTCCTTGACTGATTTATGGACAGAAGGAGGAAAAAAGGAAAGATGGGAAAAGGGGAGTGAAAGAGCAAAGAAGGGAGGGAGGAGGAAGGGATAAATATTTGAATGGATGGATGAATAGATGGATGGACAGATAGATGAATGGATAGGTGGATGATGGATGAGTGGATAGGTGGATAATAGATGAGTGGATAAGTAGATGGTTGATACAGGAAAGGATGGTGGATGCATTTTCTATGCCGGTTAGACACAGTGATTCAGCCTTTTTGCCCCTGCTCCTTCTGTTTTGACCATTTCAGGCCACCCCCACCACTGTCTTCTTTTCCCTTGCTTCACCCATACCCTCTGGGTTATCCCTGAGCCACCGTATCTCCAAGACAGAATCACTGGTGGGGTCCATGCACTGCCCTTCTACAGGTGTGACCTGGGCCCCCACCTCTCTTTCCCACCTCCCTACCTTGTCGAAGGAGCCCAGCCCTGGAGCCAGACCTTTGGGTAGAGGGCACCGGTGGCATGGCTGTGTGCAGCTCTATCTATCCTCAGCACTCATCTCCAGAAAGGAAGTGGGTCTTCCCCTCCCATCTCCCTGGGCAGCAGGACACTGCAAGAGGATCTTGCTGCCACCACCTCCCTCCTGGAATACAAGACACGCTTCTATTCCGCCCAGTCTCCCCAAACACTGCTTCCGCTTCCTTTTCCTTTAGGGAGATAGTGTTCCCTGAGGTGCTTAGTGCCTAGTGCTCTGAGGTTTCTTATGTAGCCTATTTCAAAGAACACTACACATTTTTAAGGCTCCAAGATGTTGACTCCAAAATAAAACCCCTCAGGGGCCTTACAATGGACACTCAACAGGCTGAAGATGGGCAAGGTATATTTTGAGCACCTAATCTGTGCTGGGCATTGTCCTGAGCCCTGGGAACAGCAGTAGACAAGAGAAATCCCAGTTCTGGAACTTCCAGTCTGGTGGGAGAAGGGAGAAATAAGAAGTAATGAATGTTAGTGCATGCTGCATCATGTCAGATAGACTTTGACCAGGCCAGGGCAGGAAGACTCTTGAGCCCACGTGGTCTCTCTGCAGAGATGACTTTAGACTTGAGACTAGAGTGATGAGGAGGAACCACTGAGTGCAGATGCAAAGGGCAGGTGAGGAGGGATGAGCTTGGACACCTGGGGAAACCGACAGAGGCCAGTGTGGTTGGAGCCATACTGAGCCATGAGAGAAGAGAGGGGATGGAGGTGACAAGTGGACAGGGACTTGAATAATATCTATTCAGACACAGCTACTGATATTCACATTGATTACCCTGTACTGAGTCCCTTTTGTGTGCCCATCACTGTGTTAAGTCCTTCCCCTGAGCTATGTCATTTAGTCATCACAACAGCCCTCTGAGATGGTGATTACTGACTCATTCAATAGATCCAGTAACGGCATGCATTGAGTACCTATTTTGGGCCATGTACTGGGCTGAATGTGTTGTGTACATTACCTCACTGATTCCTTACAACAGCCCTATGAGGTTCAAGTATTCTTAATTCTTGCATTGTACAGGTGAAAAACCTGAGACTTTGGACACTTGAGTGATTTGATCAAGGTCCCAACACCGCCTACGATTGTCCACACCACATGGGTTCTCTCTATACATCACCGTCCTCTTGTCCACTTGTACTTCTGGACTGCCTTGATGTTTCACTTTGGAAAAAACAGGGGCATTATTCCCACCAGCGGAAAACATCAGTGGCATGTAAAGATTTTTCTTTCCATCCGGGGTCCTTCAGGGGCTGTGGGCAGGATGCTGTAGAAAGGCCCCAGAAGTACATAGTGTGGGGGGCACACACTATGTCCCCTCCAGCCGGCTGTAGCTACAGGTCTCCCCAAAAGTGTGCTTGGCCCACACTCTACCTCCAAAGATTCAGTCCAATCTGTTTCTGCCTTTCAAAGCTCCGCCACGACTGAGGAATATTCCTGCTCCCAAGCAAACCTCCCGAGCAGCGGCATTTCCATCCTTCTCTGTCACGGCCCGAACCAAGCCCAATCGACTTTAAAGTGATTTGCCTTCCAGAACTCTCCCAATCCTCCTCGACAGTTTTCAGGCCAATAGATCATGTGAAATGTTGTTATAACATAAAAATCCAATCCTTTAGAGCAAGCAATCAGCAGTCTTAAAATAATTACCCATAACTAAAGAGAAACCAAAGCAAGATCAAATGAAATCTGATTGATAGTGGTAAAGACCAGTGTTCTTTAAATAATTCCTTAGAATAAATTTCAATGGGATAATCTCTGCATGAAGATATTTCTTTAGGGGCTTAAGATAAATGGCTTTTTTTTCCAAAGCACCTCACAACCAGATTACACAGTTTGGGGGGAGGTTCTGGTGATTTTTTCCTAAGCAGAGAATTTTCTGTGTGCTTCTGTTTTCCCTCAAGGCCATTATAGAAGAATTTAGAATTTATTTTTCTTCTGCAATTATGTAGTTATATTATTTTTGTAACAGGCTTACAAAGAACAAGCTTCCTAAATGTAATTCTCCGGCTAAAGTTCACAGGGTTGAATTCAAGAAACAAATCCTCTTCACTTTTTTTTTTTTTTGGTCATTGTTGATGACAATTCAGAAAACTCCATTTTTCCTCAAGTGCCACAGTTTCTAGGACACACCTGGTAAGAATTTGGAGCAGGGCCAGGTTGGTATATGAGTGAGATGGGGGCTGGGCAGGCCTAATTCCTACCCTAGCCCTGGCCTCCACGGGCCTCATGCTTCGAGCTTTAAAGTCATATAACACAAGGGTTGTGGAAACTCAAAGATGAGGAAATTGAGACGGGTGTTGCCCAGTTAGTGAGGAGATGAGAAGGCCAACAGTGATCAAAGAACCCTTCCAAGATGAGAAAAATAAGTAGTGTTGGTCAAGTAGAGAGAATAGAATATGTAAACTTCAGGGAAAAAAATTTGAGACCTCGTCAAAACAAGTGGTCCTACACCAGAAAAGTGATCTTTTTCTTATGAGACTGGAGAGAGGAAGACAACACTGGGTGGGGGTACAGGTGGTTCTGGAAGGCAGAGCAAGAATCTCCTCTGAGCAGCTACTTTCTCAGCTCAGTTGGAGGCCATGTCAGTCCCCAATGAAGGGGAAGGAAGAGGTATTGAAATAGAAGGTTTGAAGAGAGAGGAGAAAGTGTGACTGAACTTCTGAGAGCTCCACCAAGGCAATATGATCTTTCCACGAAGAGCTGAACACCTGACTCAAGTGATGGACCATGAGTTTCTGGTGGCCCAGTCAGCACATTGTGTCATTGTGCCAGCGTACTTGGATGTCCAGCAATGGAGTAGAGAGGGTGGACAGCCAGACTGGCCCAGCGCAGAGGGTGTTCACAGTGCGGGTGGTACTGAAGAACAAACTAGGTAAAAGGAGGGATGACAAGAGAGTATTTGAAGAGACTCCAAGTTGGGGGTAGATAGGGAAGGAAGTGACTAAATGAAGGATGAAAATAGAAATGAGAAGTATGGAAAGGCTCGGAATCAACAGGACGAAAGAGCAGTTGAGAGCAGGGACAGAAAAATGGCAGAGGTAGCCCGGGAATAACCATGGTTTGGGATTTCACAGTGGAGGAGATCTAAGTGACAACAAGGGCGTGGCTGGCAGTGCAGCCATGAGAATTGATGGCTGGAGTGGAGAGTAGAGGAAGGCTTCCTGAGTTAAGGATAGAGACAGACTCCCGCATGCACCCTGACTGGGATCTACCCAGCAACCCCCATCTGGGGCCATGCTGGCAACCAGTTATTTTTAGCAGCTGAGGTGGAGGCTCCACAGAGCCATCCTCAGCACCTGGGGTCAGTGTGCTGGAACCAATTGAGCCATGGCTGCAGGAGGGGAAGAGAGACAGAGAGAGAGTGAGAAGGAGGAGGGGAGGGGTGGAGAAGCAGGTGGTCACTTCTCCTGTGTGCCCTGACTGGGAATAAAACCCAGGACATCCACAGGCCAGGCCGACATTCTACCACTGAGCCAACCAGCCAGGGCCCACCCAGTCTTAAAATGCAAATCTGGTCATCTCCTACCACATTGGTGGTTCCCAAACCTCCACCACAGTGGCATGTTATGAAGAACTTACATATACAGCATATAAACCTGGAATTTCTTGGTTGAAAAGGGAACTTTAGAGACCTCTGCCCATTTAGCCTCCCCATCACTTGGTGATCCTCATCCCCATGAGTCTTTGTGCTTATCTGTATATCCACTTGCCTGAAACAAAGACCACATAGGGAGAATGGCAGTAACATCTGACACAAAATACTAGAGCAGAGCAAATAACACTCTATTAAGGACACAGTGTAGTACAGAAGTTACAGATGGAGCTTCAGAATACAAACACTGGGTTTGAAATCTGGCTTCTTCAGTTACCGTATAGTCTTCCCAATTTACTCAATCTCTTAGTTTCCCATTCCCACTGCAGTTAAACGAGAATAACAGTACTTAATAAGTGTTAATAACTTCACCTACCAACCTTTGCTACAAAATTCTTGGGCCTCCCTTTCCAGTAGTGCCAAGAAGATGCTGGAAGCTCGCTCTGCTCCCTCGGCAGAATGTAATGAACATGCCCAGAAGGACCTGGCCTCATGCTTTGAGCTTTAAAGTCATATAACACAAGGGTTGCGGAAACTCAAAGATGAGGAAATTGAGACGGGGTCTTTTGAGGAATTGAAGGGGGTAATTTTAAATTCTGGAAACTTCAGAGACCCAAGATATCCAGAACCACCATGAACTGCCTTCAAGAAACTTTTTCTTGACCCTTTTGAAAGGTTTTACTCTGACTCTCTTCCTCAAAGCCCAGGGTTGTCAAACCTTGATCACCTCACCCCGTGACCCATCCTGGCAGCTAACAGACTCACTGCTGTTCAAGGGTCAAAGTTTACTCTCCTCTCAGCATCCTTGAACTTTCTTATAATTTCAGGGCTGGCTCTTCCCTTCTGCCTCAGTCAGCTCGGGGTGCTATAACAAAACACCTCAGACTGGGTGGCTTAAACAGCAGACATTTATTTCTCACAGTTCTGAAGCTGGGGAGCCCAAGATTGAGATGCTGGCAGATTGGATTCCTGGTGAAGGCCCTCTTCCTGGCTGAAAGGTGGTTATCTGTTTGCTGTGTCTTCACATGGTGGAGAGAGTGCAAGTCTGGTCTCTCGTTCTCTTCTTATAAGGACACTAATCCCATTCTAGGAGCCTCACATTCATGACCTCACCTGAACCCAGCTAACAGGCAAAGCTCCCACCTCCACATACCATCACTTGGGGTTAGGGATTTAACATATGAGTTTGGGGGTACATAAACATTCACAACATGTTCTCTTTATCCTCCTTCCCCCCCAAATTCTCCATGAGGGGCTAATAGTTTCCACAAAGATCCTCCGTTCCTAAACCCCAAATTCTCACAAAAGCTAGCAAAAATGCACAGAAATGAAAGGTGCCTCTCAGAGTGCAAGCGTCCCTCGGGGAAAGCACGATCTAAGGGCACAAGACCGGGTGGAGCCTCGCTCAGCCAAGAGCTTGAAGCCCTGTGTCTTTGGGTAAGTCTCTTTCTGTTGTCTCACCTTCAGTAGGGGAACAATACTTACCCCACAGGGTTTCTATGAGGATTTAATGAGTTAGTTCATGTAAAGCACTTAGAATAAGGCCTGGACATAGTAAGTGCTAGATCCATATTTTCATTTTGTTGAGGTTACAAGCAAGCTATGCTATTGGTGATAAATCAACACACATACACATGGACGCATGCACACACATCCATGTGTGTGCTGCTGAGCAAAGAACATGGGCTCAGGAGGCCCCGCTTGCCACTTGTTTTAGTTTCAGTTGCCTTAGAAGCAGACCATCAGCCAAGCGGGGAAGGACAAGCCATCTATGGAAACAGGCAAAGAACAGGTAGGAGAGAGATGGGGGGGGGGGGGAGGCCACCAACCGGGAAAGGCAGGTTATTAAGCCAATCGCCACAGTGGAAGATTAAGGCTTAATCCCATGGGGAGACTGAAAAATGGCCCAAAAATACAGCTCAGAATTATTCTAGCCAAGGCTCCAGGGGGCTGGAAGACTAGACTCTTATCTGAACATCCATCAGCCAGAGGGTATGGGCTGACCCCAAAGGGAGGTTAACTCATAAGCACGTGTAACCACTTTGTGCAGCAACAGAGAGGGTTCCAGTAGCTGAAGGGAAAACCCCGACAAAGATGTCGGCGTTGGCTCCTGGGTATCAGGCTGGCATCCAGGTGCAAAGGTGAAAGCTTCTGAGGACATCTGAGCAGAGCACCCACTGCGGCTACACTTGTCAAACTTCTGTGGGCTCCCTCAGTGAGATGACGATTCCGATGTAGTTATTAGAAGCTCCAAACGTTATTCTTAACTCTCAGCCCCTGCCTTGCATTCCCACTTCCCTTGAGACCTGTGTGGTTGATTTAGTTGATTTCCTCCTGATAGCGCTCACTCTGCCCTCGCTGTGTGTACTGCTGAGAATGCTCAGCGTAAAAGCTCCAGGGGATTCCATCAGTAAAGGGGAGTGTTTGTGCAAAGAACACCGCAGCACAGATACACTGTTCTGTGCCTTGAGTGTTCAATGTCATACTCTTTGTGGTGCCAGTCATGGGAGGTGGGACAGGGGCTGAGCAGGAAGAGAGGGAGAATCCCATTTGCTGAGCGCCTACTACGCGCCAGCACTGCACTGTGTCTTTTCACCTTACTGAAGCCTCAAACAGCCCTGGGAGCCAACCAACCTGAAGGCGACAACTGATTCATCTCAGTGCTGTTAGGGCTTCAGTTTGTCTGCTTACAAATGAGCTTGTACAGAGTTTCGTGTTTATTGCTCCCCAGCCTTTTAGCCTGTGCATCACCACCTTCCGCAGCACGCACAGACCACTCCTCACCTATTTATAAGCCTGTTCTCCTGAGAAAGCTGGCCGCTAGTTTGAGATGCAGTTTTAAGGAGCCAGCTGTGTTCCAAATCTGCTTGTGCTCACAAAAGAAACAAATTCAAAGGGCAGAAAAAAGAGGTCAAGGCAGCAATTCCTCCAGTGTTTGGGGGATGGGTTCCCTCTTATCCCTGACTCTGAACTTGAAGAAGACGGAAGCCAGAGGCAGAGGGGGCTGTGCTTATTTTCCTCTTACAACCACCCTCCACTCGCGCTCTGCCCTGCCCTGCGCCCAGAGGAGAGGCTGACCTCTCGGGAACACACAGCCACTTCTTCGCCGTCCTGCTTCCGTGTGGGTCTGGCCAGTGAGAGGCACCATCATGAGAGAAGGCAGGAGGGCAGAGATGAAGCCATTGTTCCGTTCCTCCCTGGTTTGGTTCCTTAGGGCTGCATAACAAACTACCACAGACTTGGATGGCTTAAAACAACGGCTACATTTTCTGTCACAGTTCTGGAGGACAGAAGTCCAAAATCAAGGTGCCAGCAGGGTTGGGTCCTATGGGAGGCTGAGGAAGGAAGTTTTCTGTGCTTCTGGTGGCTGCTGCAATCCTTGGCCCTCCCTAGTTTGTACACCTCTCACTCCAATCTCTGTCTCCATCTTCACATGACATAACCCCCCTGGATCTGAGTCTAGGTCTCTATCTTCTCTTCTTATAAAGACACCAATCATTGGATTAGGGTCCACCTTAATGACCTCATCTTAACTTGAGTTGATCTATAAAGACCCTATTTCCAAATAAGGTTACATTCACAGATACCAGGGGTTAGTGCTTCAACATATCTTTTGTAAGGACACAATTCAAACCATAACATACCCTCACTGGCCGCTGCTCTGGCTCTAGGGGTTCCTCCTAGCAACTACATCTATCCAGTGGCCTGTCTTTCACAGTATACCCTTCCTCTCCTATCCCCTTCAGGGCACAGTGCTGGTCCTGGGAGCCTCATCTTTTGTCCTTACCCTGTCACACCTCCGTTCATAGTCCTTTTACTAAACCCTCCTTGGCATACACTGAGTGCCCACAGCCAAATTGTGAAATTGAGGAAATCCAAAAGCAACATTGTAAGTACCACTTAGGGAGTTTTTCTTGTGCCTTTAGAGTGTGACAGGTACAGAGATAGGTGCAAAATCTCAGTCAAAAGAACTATATAAGAGAGTTGACTTGAAGTGGCTTGGGAAAAGCTGCCCTCCCCCAACAGCAGGGCAAAGATGTGTGTTGGACTTTAACTCCCAAGTCCTATTGTGGAACCTGAAATTCTCATTAAAAATAATTAAATCTGAGGCCCTGGCTGGCTGGCTCAGTGGTAGAGCATTGGCCTGGCATGTAGATGTCAATTTCTGGTCAGGGCACACAGGAGAGGTGACCATCTACTTCCCCAGCTCTTCTCTCTCTCTCTTTCTCTCTCTCTCTCTCTCTCTTTCTCTCTGCCCTTCCTGCAGCCATGGCTCGATGGTTCCAGCACGTTGGCTCCGGGCACTGAGGATGGCTCTGTGGCCTCTGACTCAGGCACTAAAAATAACTCGGTTGCCAAGCAATAGCCCAGATGGGCAGAGCATCGCCCCACAGGGAGCTTGCCAGGTGGACCCCAGTCAGGGTGCATGCAGGAGTCTGTCTCTCTGCCTCCCCTCCTCTCACTTAATTAAAAAATAAAATAAAATTTTAAAATAAAAAAAGCAAGTTTGCTTTCTACAGTATACAGGGGTTGGGAACCTATGGCTTGTGAGCCAGATGTGGCTCTTTTGATGGCTGCATCTGGCTCACAGACAAACCTTTAATAAAAAAATAATAATGTTAAAAATAGAAAACATTCTCATGTATTACAATCCACTCACTTTCTACCTCTCATGTTCATGGTTGCGGGTGGCTAGAGCCAATCACAGCTGTCCTCCATGACAACACCAAATTTTTATTGGATAATGAGTAACGTACACGGCTCTCATTGTATGGCTGTCACATTTTAAAATATGTGGTGTTCATGGCTCTCTCAGCCAAAAAGGTTCCCAACCCCTGGTATATCAGGACAAGGCTACCTTTGTAGGTGGAAGCTTTCGGGTAAGCACTTTCCTACCTTTTCCAACTCAGGAGGAGTCAGAGGCAGTCGGGAGAAGAGGGTGGGAGTCAGTAAGAGCAATGCTGACTGCAGATGCTGGACACCCCCAGTCCACACTCTCCCCTTGACAAAGTTCCCAGCCTGAATTAGTCTTAAAGCTGGAGAAGTTTAACTGGGAAGTTTTTAATTTTGGTTGCTGCTCTGAAGTGAACATTGTCATTATTAAGATGAGACCAATCTTATCATTGAAAGTGAACAAAAGATTTTTATTTTCCTAAGAGTGACACACATAAAAAACGTTATGGAACTTCAGAGCAATTTCATCTAAGGTGCAAGGAAGAATGGTCCCCAGAGCGGGCTGATGGGACAGCGGTGGGAGGAAATAATATGTGTGCTTGTCTTCTGCTAGCACCCAGCTGGGACCTACTCACCCTGTATGTGTGACAGACAGGACTAGAGCTAGGGACATGAATATAAATATGCATCAAGTGAAATCAGGAAAGACGAGGTGTAAATAAAAGAGAAAGATGAATCAAGGGACAGCATGTATAAACACGGGGTTCCCAGGGTCTGACACTGCTAAAAAGTTGGACTGCAAATAGGGCCCTGAGTTTCCTGGCAGCCAAACAAGACAATTAATTGCAAAGTTGAATCTGTCCACGGAAAATAAAGCATAGTAGTTTTTCAAATGAAACAATGCCCTTCCTGTGCTCAAGTCTTAAATTTTTCATGTGACTCTTCAAACAGGATCCACTGATTTAGTGGACAATATCCTTGGCAACAAGCAACGATAAATATCGTAGAGGGTTTCACCCATCAGTTTCTTACATCGTCTATCAAAGGAAGCCAACAGAGGGGCAGAAAAAGTACATTGTGGAAAGTTAACACAATTGGATACAGGTAGGCAGCTCCTGTGGTCTGGCTTGATAGGTTTTCACTGTTTTGGTCCGAGCAGCCATTAGCGCACACCTGATGAATTTCACAAAGTGGGAGATGCGGGCAGGGGCAGATGGAAGGGTTTTCTGCAAGCAGTGGGGTCACCATTTTTCATCAGCCACCTTGCTCCGTGCCAGGGAAGGACAATCCATTCATCACTCATAGCAAACACTGGTGTAAATGGCTTAACCTGCCTGGCTGCTTGAAGCAATCTCAGGCTTTGCAGGGTACCTGGAAGGCACCGTATATAAGAATTCTATTTTCTTTCTGAGTCAATTTTAAAGGTTTTTTTTCTAGGTTTTGATTTGCAAAACACAATTAAGAGTTCAGTCATGTTAGTTCCGGCTAAAATGGACACTGAAACTGAATGGTGCCAGCAAGTGGAATGGTATTCCACCAAGATTAGCTATGTATGTCTGAAAAGACTTTCAAAAGTACAGAGTTATCCTAACAAGGAATTGATCTGGGCGTGCAAGTATACTATTATTCAAATAACTTTCAAACAGCATGGAGTTAAAGAAAAGTACCATTTCCTTCCTCAGCAGAGCACGTAATGGTTTGTTGCTGCACGTAAGGTTTAATTTGTACATAGGCTCAAATTAAAGTGTACATATGTCCCACTGCAGGCCTCCCCCTCAGAGACCCACGTGGGGTTGGCCAGCCCTTCTTTCTCCTGTCTGCCTGTGAAGCTTCAGAAAGGGTGACAGGTTAGGAGAAGGAGTACGACCAGCCGAGCTGCTTCACTTAAACTAAAAGAAAGATTGCCTGACCAGGCGGTGGCACAGTGGATAGAGCGTTGGACTAGGATGCGGAGGACCCAGGTTCGAGACCCCAAGGTTGCCAGCTTGAGCGTGGGCTCATCTGGTTTGAGCAAAGCTCATCAGCTTGGACCCAAGGTTGCTGGCTTGAGCAAGGGGTTACTCGGTCTGCTGTAGTCCCACAGGTCAAGGCACATATGAGAAAGCAATCAATGAACAACTAAGGTGTCTCAACGAAAAACTGATGATTGATGCTTCTCATCTCTCTGCGTTTCTGTCTGTCTGCCCCTATTTATCCCTCTCTCGGACTCTGTCTCTGTAAAAGAAAAAAAGAAAAAAGAAAGATCAAAGGTGATCTTTGGGAGGAAAAGGAAACTCCCAATCCCCACAGGTGCAGCTGTGGGTGGGAGCCAAGTAAAAATTAGACAGAGAAAGCAGCAAGGCCAAGGCCAAGAGACCGCAGAGCCCTGAGGGCAGAGTGCTTTTAGGAGCCGACATGCCTCCTCGTGGGTGGTGGCTCCTGGAGTACCTGAAGGCCAGGAAATGGGGCTGGTGACAGGCAGGGGTCAGATTTTAAAGGGCTCTCCTTATGTGACCTGCAAAGATGCTGAGGGTTTCTTTCTCCTGAAGGTGACAAGAGACATACCAGTGAAGGGTTTTGAGCAGAGGAGTGACCCTGACCATCGGGAAACTTGGAAAAGCATGTCCCCATACAGAAGCCCACCATCTAAAATGCCAGCCACAGTGCATGCAGGGCCAGGGGCCGCTGTTATCGTGGCCATTCACATGGCAGTTCTCATTGAATTCAGGCAGACGGTAAAGAAACAGTGGAGCCAAAAACTGGTGGACCATTCCTTTATTAAAGTCTCACAGTGGCCAATGAGCAAACACTCAGGGAAAACACTTCCTTTTCACTCAGGGCTCCCAAAGCCACTGACGCACTCTCTGGTCCCACAACCAGGAGAATCTTCTCCAGTTTCTCCTAGAATCAAAGGCCCCACCAGTCTCAGCGGAGCTTGCAAAGTCCCTCAGCTCTGGTTCCCCATCTGCACTCCTTCTTCCTTGCCAGCATGGCTTCTCCTTCAGCACTCTGCATTTTCCCTGCTCTCCCTGCAAAACACAGCTTCTTTTTTCTTCTCTTTCCTTCTGCTCTCCTTTTCAAAACTTTCTGGAGCAAAAAAACCCCAACAACTTTCTGGAGCGAAAATCTCTCCTCCAGCACACATTAACAAAACAATGGCCCTTCCCAAGCAGGAAGGTAATTTGCAATTTCACAGACCACATATACCTGGCACAGCACAGCCCCCAATGCAAACTATAAGCGAGCAAACATAAAAATCATATTTTACAAACTTATTTGACCAATAGTGCACAATTCAGTACCTCATCACTGTCCACTGGGTCATTTGCTTACATATATCTCAGGTGTGTGACTTTCTTCTCACGTGGACTGTCAGCTCCAAGAGACAGGAGCCAGGTGTTCTTCTGAGGTCCCAATGGCCCTGTCTCACCATTCACACTCCCTGAGTGTAAAGTTCTCCAGCTCTTTGTGCACTTGACTGTGAGTCACCCTCTAGCCTTGCTCCAGCGTTAGAGTACTTTGTTCTCCTCTCTGGTCCTACTAATAAGCTGGAACTTTCTCAAAGAACCAATACCTTTGTTGTATGATATTTAGGAAAAGGCATCCTTCCTTCCAGGACCCCTCCCCTGGATGCATACAACCCCGGGACATGGGCGTGGCCAATAGGGCAGAGGAGAGCCTGTGTGGCCACACCCAGCAACCCTTTGCTCCCTCTCCCCTAATCTAGCTCTCTGGGACTAGTGCAATGTCACACCAAGCCACAGGCACACACAAATGTGTCATAAGTAATTGCTCAAAATTCTTCAACCCAATATACATGGGATGAACTTGGGGGGAAAATATTTGAGCTTTATTTGTGGTTCAGTTGTTTGTGTTTAAATATAATTTTTAAAAAAGGATCTGGAAGAATAAAGAGCTAACAGTTACGAGAGGTGGTCCTGGCGAAGTGAGACTAGAGAGAAGGAATTTAATTTTATTCTGTGGGGTTTCTTTATTTTATTCTGTAGAGGCATATATAAGTTTTATCATGTAGTTTGTTTTTTTAAGTTATAAAAACCCTTCAAGGCATAAGTTCAGGCCCCAACTCCTGCAGGAAACCTCCACAGACTCCGTATCTGTTGCCCTGTCCTATCCCTGAACACTGCTTGCGCAGACTGGAGTCCCCCAGCCAAGCTCATTGCCACATTGTAAAGCCAGTAGCCACGACCACCATCACAGCTGCCTGGCCCATGCAGGTTCGCATTTGATTTGGACAGATGGTAATGAAACGACCAAGCCAAGAACTCGTGGGCCATTACCTTTCATCCTAACTCACACCCAGTGGGCAAGAAATACACACAGTGGGAAAACACTTCCCTTTCCATTCAGGGCTCCCAAAGCCACTGACTCATCTGAGTATTCCTAGAATCAAAGGTTTCTAACCTCACCAGCCTTATTCACCTCTGTTCCCCATCTCCTTCTCTCTGCACAAACTTTGCACAAACTGGCTTTTCCTTCAGCACTCCGCCATCTACAGTGCCTCTCCTCTGCAATGCCGATAGCAGGAACTGAAAGAGAGAGAGCTCTCAGTCTGCCTTATTTTATAGTGTAGAAATTAAAGCCTTTAGCCAATATACAAATAAGGAAGTCTTTGATACAAAGTCACAAATCTGAGGCATAAATGGGATTCCTCATGAGAGGGCACCACCCCACATCATGCAACAGTGAAGGGTGTGGGGAAAAGCTTAGTTTTGAAAAAATCTTAGTATTACAAGGGTGGAAAAGGCTTAGTCTTAAAACTAAGCCTTAGGCTATAATGACCTTGCCAGCTTACAGCCTGTCTCCCACACCCAATGCAAACTATAAGCGAGCAAACATACACATAATATTTACAAACTTATTTGAACAACACACATGTGCTCTGATCTGCCGCTCATCTGTGCATGAACAGAAGGTGAATGAGATTTTCCTGTCTGGCTCAGAATTGCAGCCCCATGGCTGGGGTCTTTAATGTTAAGTGCACTAATTATAATGTAAGCACCAAGGTTCTTGTTAAGAAACAAACTAGTGGAACTGTAATCCTGACCCTACCACCTCACCCTTCCTTATACACAGACGAGATCAAAGAAGGTCATGGATGGGAGAGGCAGTCCTTGAGAAAGATGGCCGTGAAACGGGAAGTGGGTGTTCCTGTCCAACCGGGACGAGTGAACAGGGCTCTTGGGGAACCACTTGTAAGGGTAAGGGACGCTGCTGAAAATGAGATTGGCCACCCCTCTCCAGTCAGACGCCTGCCTCAAGGCTGCCCCAGTGCAAAATGTGGGGAGACTGTTCTTGGGAGGCCTGGCTATGAGCTTTTAGGACTGGAGGAGAGGGGTGGCCAGTCTTTTGGGTCTCATGTGGAGACTTCTGAAGGTAAGAGTCTGAGCAGAGCAGCCCACAACAGCCCCATGAAGTGAGAGAGCCTGAGTTTGGACAGACAACCTGTAGGCAAGGGGCCCTAGGAAAAAAAAAAAAACACACAACAAAACCTGTGTGGTAGGCAGGAGTGTCACAAAGGGCTAGGGACACAAGCCGTGAGGAATGCTCTCCCAAGGGGCTTTTGAAAAACTCACACATCTATCTGCAACACAGCTGCATGTCCCTGCCTGTACTTGGAGACACCCTATAGCCAGCCCAGAGGGGACAGGAAACCATACAACAAAGCCCGTTCAGCAAAAAGGCTTCGGCCCTTTTCTGTTCTTCTCCCTCCTCCCGTTCAGCCCAGAGGAAGCAAAGATGAAGAGAAAATAACAGAAGAATCATGGGCCACAGCTACGCTGGGGAAGGAAGAAACTCTGGATGGGGGCCAGGCTAAAGTGGTGATTTGCTCAGAAAGGCTTGCTGCTGTCTGAATATGTCTCTGTTGTGAAAATGACCATTCCTGAAGCCAAAGGCACCATGAAATTGTAGAGTCTGCAGAGCTGTTGTCAAGGGTGAGAAGGGAAAACACAACAGAGCGTGTGTGGACACTGTGGCTGGGAAAAGAAATTCTTGTTTTGTGCTCCTGTGCTGTGCAGGAGGCGAGGTACAGAGCTGCAATTACTCACAGATGGATTTTACAGGGAAATTTATTATGATTCATAACAATTAAAAATAAGGCAAAATTCAAAAGGGTTTTGAACTTATGTACCCTAAAGTAGCATAAAGAAAAAGAATCAACACAACAATAAGCTACACAACATCACCAAAGAAATATCAGTGTGGGTTCTAGAGTAATAGCTAGTTAAAGCAATAGACTAAGAAAAAGAATTATGAGTATGTACAACTATCACCAAACCATGGAGGAACACATCACCACACCAGGAAGCTTCAGCCTAGACTCCAAAGTCGGCCACCCACCATGCGCATCTACAAAGAAGAATATCTAGAGCAGCGGTTCTCAACCTATATTTATAGGAAAATTTTGGCTGGAGGTTATTACAGGAGAGCACTTTGTACATTACCTCTGGGAACAAAGAAAGGTCACCACATTCTGAAATAATTAAGGCCAGCAATCAAGGGTTAAGACCACCCTTCCTGGCTTCAGGGGAAGCTGCAGCAGGACTGTCTCATCCTGCCCTGAGTGAATGACTCGGTTATTCCTGCAGCCATTTTTCATGACCCTTTTTGTTCATGTTAGATTGTGTTCAAATCTATCTATCTATCTATCTATCTATCTATCTATCTATCTATCTATCTATCATCTATCTATCTATCTACCTATCTCCCTATCTATCTATAGAGAGAGCCCCCCCCCCCCCAGTGTTTGAACTACTTTAGATTCCAGTTATAGACAGGTATGTGTATGCCTGACAAAATAAGTTCTTTTGATAGGAAAGGGTTGTGTAGCCTATGTGTTTGGTGTTACCTTGTCCAGAAGGGGAGCCCAAGAAACACCTAAGAAACTGATGTTGGTCAGGTCGGAGTGGGAGTGAGGGAAGGGGAGAGATGATTGAATTCAGCAGAACTCACAACCCAAATAGCCTCCCTTGCCCGGTTTAGAAACCTTGACCTCAGTTAAACTGTATTTAACATTTTTAATCTGATCAGGCGGAAGCTTTACTATAGTAATGTGCATCTCAGCTGTCCTGGGGGGGAAGGAAGTATGCCACTTTTTGAAACTTCTTCACCCACCAAACATTCTCCCTGTTAGAATCTTTAATAAGTTCTCTTAAAACAGCTGAGGAAGTTTAGAAAAGACTGTCCTACACGTCGCTGACCCGGCCTGTGCCAGGGACAGTATCTCCCAGCCCCCAGCATGGGAGACTCCTTTCTCCTGCTCATTCATTTACTCCAGAAACATGTTGGTGTGTGCGCAGCAGCAAGGTGCTAGGCACCGGAGACACAGGGCCTAGTGTCCGCACAGCGCCAGTGAGGGGAGCAGCAGTGCACTGGGACCACAAATGGGAAAGGAGACATACAATGAGGACTGCTACGGGCTATGGGGACCTGTGACAGGATGACCTGATGCAGGCAGGGGTGTCAGGGAAGGGGTCACTGAGGAAGGGACATTCAGACATTGAGAACTGGAGGACGACTATAAGGTAGTAGAGAGGAGAGAACCAGAGGGAGGGAGTTCCAGGCTGGAGAAGAGGCAGGAAAAAGCTTGGCTACATGCCAGACATGTGTTTCAACCCCTGAACCCACTGACAATCAGGTGGAAAAAATACAAAAAAGAAAAATTGCTTTTTATACGTTTCTTGAAAGTTAAAATATGCATCACCAACCCTTTTGTGTTGCAGAAACCACTAACATTTCCCTCCCATGCAGAGCCTACTGACTTTAAATTGCTTAACAGCACCCTCCCCGCCGGTCTGGGCATCTCCCATCTCCTTGAGTAAGAAGGCATTGATGGGTGTGCCACGGTTTTCCTTTATTGCACGGCCCAATCTATCATAATGTCTTTCATAAATTAGTATTCTTAAGTTCTCATCATGCATGATGTCTTTTGATTTATATTTATGTAATACAGGTCTAATTTATGAATCATTGCAGTAATTTATAGCTCAGATAACTAATTTGTTGACCCAACACCAAAAAGTGTAAGTCACCTAGTACTTTTCTCGGTGACCCAGATGGGTCCTAAATGATTCGGCTGATTTATACTGACAGGGCATAAAACCATGGAAAGCCCTAGCTTTGGATCACTCTGAGAGTTACTCTTCCCAGAGGTCCCAAAAGGAGGATGGTCAAAGGCCCTTGAACTTACCACACTCCACTTTCAGTAACTTACTCTAAAGCAAATAAATAGTAGATAAGAAAGAAATAGCTATCAACATGCATCTTGCAGTGCAATTTGGAATGGCAAAATGTTGGAAATAATATAGATGTCTAGTAATAGAAAATAACCTGATAAAGTATAAGTTTTCAACTAAATGTATATATTGTTGGGCAACAAATAAAGAATATTTCTAGAATTCAGTGGTTCTCAACCTCCCAGCAAACATTTGGTAATATCTGGAACCATTTTTGATTGTCACACTAGAGGGTTGGGGTCAATATCCTATAATGCAGTAGTCCCCAACCCCCGGGCCACACACCGGTATCAGTCCATGGGCCATTTCGTACCGGTCCGCAGAGAAAGAATAAATAACATATTATTTCCGTTTTATTTATATTAAGTCTGAACAATGTTTTATTTTTTAAAAATGACCAGATTCCGGCCCTGGCTGGTTTGCTCAGTGGTAGGAGCGTCGGCCTGGTGTGCAGGAGTCCTGGGTTCGATTCCCGGCCAGGGCACACAGGAGAAGTGCCCATCTTCTTCTCCACCGCTCCCCTTCTCCTTCCTCTCTGTCTCTCTCTTCCCCTCCTGCAGCCAAGGCTCCATTGGAGCAAAGTTGGCCCGGGCGTTGAGGATGGCTCCATGGCCTCTGCCTCAGGCGCTAGAATGGCTCTGGTTGCAACAGAGCAACACCCCAGATGGGCAGAGCATCGCCCCCTGGTGGGCATGCCGGGTGGATCCCGGTCAGGCACATGCGGAAGACTGTCTGACTGCCTCTCCATTTCCAACTTCAAAAAAATACCCCCCCAAAAGACCAGATTCTTTCTGTTACATCCGTCTAAGACTCACTCTTGATGCTTGTCTCGGTCACGTGATACATTCATCCATCTCACCCTAAAGGCCGGTCTATGAAAATATTTTCTGACATTAAACCGGTCCATGGCCCAAAAAAGGTTGGGGACCACTGCTATAATGCACAGGATAACTTCCTACAACAAAAAATGAGCTGGTTCAAAATGTCAGTAGTGCCAAGGTTGAGAAAACTTGTCATAATTACATGCAACACAAACAAGGTATTTTACTGATATATGTGAACCACAAGAGCACAAAATTGTATCTGTGTTATAACTTCAGCTACAAAAATTGTATATGCATATGAACCAAGACCACAGAGAGACAAGATAGAAAGAAAGCAGATGTATTGTTTAAAGCTATGGACAGGTATTTAAATTTTATTTTATTTTTGCAAATCAGTTTTTCAAGAAATAAACATGGACAAAGTGTCATTGAGACAATGACTACTCGGAGACCAGATGAAATGCTCCAAGATGCCCAGGCAACAGTACAGGTCAACAGATGGAAGGACTGAGGCTCCATCTCCAGCCTTACTCAGATATTTATTAGCCAGTACAAATAACTCAAGGAAGCAGACAGCAGAAGTTTTCAGGAGGTGAAGTAAAGTGCAAAGAATATGCTGACTTAATCTCTGTTCTGAAAGCCTAAATATTTTCTTTGTTGCTAAATCTTATCCTGCTGTTGTGCTGTTTCCAGCACACACTGCTTCCAGTACTGGGTCAGAGATGCCCCTCAAGTCTCCTCTGCTCAGGGCATTCGCCCTAGAGAGCCTAGAGCACCTCCCTGTCTCTAATTGTTGTCCTAACTCTGCAAGTCTGCACAGAATATTCCTATAACAAAGCACTTCATGGCAAATGAATAATATTAGAGAGAAAGGAAACAGATTAGAGGGTGGAAGGAAGAGAAATGAAAAATACAGAATTCAAACACAAAACAGCTGAGTTAAGCAAATTGTTTACCAACCTGACTGAAACTCAGAATCTTTATAAAGATGTTTAAACCAAATGCAGCCCCTCAGGATGAAATAACCCTTTTGTCTCTAGGAATGATCCTTATATGATATTAATACAGCTATAGCCGGTTTTTTATTCTTAGTATTTACATGGCATATATTTTTCTTCAATTTATTTTAACCTGCTTGTGTCTTTGTATTTTAAGTGTATTCTCTTAAACAGTACAGGTTTGTGTCTTGTTTTGTCATCCAGTCTGAATCTCTGCCTTTTAAACAATATGTTTAATCCATTTACATTTAATGTAATTCTTATTTTCTACTTACCTCCTCTGTTCTCTCTTCCTTGTTCCTCCTTTCATTTGGGTTAATCAAGTATTTTTTTAGTTCCACATTCTATCTCTTTCAGTGGCTATTTAGCTTTAACTTTTTTAATATTTTGTAATTGCTCTCATAATTAAAACATGCATCTTTATACAGTCTATCTGGAATTCATATCACACCTCTTCCTTTATAATGTAGAATTCTCTTTTTTTTTTTTCTTTTTCTTTTCACTTTTCTGAAGCTGGAAACAGGGAGGGACAGTCAGACAGACTCCCGCATGCGCCCGACCGGGATCCACCCGGCACGCCCACCAGGGGCGACACTCTGCCCACCAGGGGGCGATGCTCTGCCCATCCTGGGTGTCGCCATGTTGCGACCAGAGCCACTCTAGCGCCTGAGGCAGAGGCCACAGAGCCATCCCCAGCGCCCGGGCCATCTTTGCTCCAATGGAGCCTTGGCTGCGGGAGGGGAAGAGAGAGACAGAGAGGAAAGCGCGGCGGAAGGGTGGAGAAGCAAATGGGCGCTTCTCCTGTGTGCCCTGGCCGGGAATCGAACCCGGGTCCTCCGCACGCTAGGCCGACGCTCTACCACTGAGCCAACCGGCCAGGGCAGTAGAATTCTCTTTATAGCCCTTTTTGCCTTGTTTTGCACATTTCACTTCTATATATATTTTTTCATTCCACAATACCCTGTCATCATTCTTGCTTTAAAGAGTCCATTGGTTTTAAGGAATATAGAAAATGAAGAAAAAGAGTATTTTCTATTTACCACTTTCAGTGCTCTTCTCATAGATTCAGATTTTCATCTGGTATCATTTCCCTTCCACCCAAAAAAACTGCCTTAGCATTTTGTGTAACCTAGCTCTGCTGGCAACAAATTTCTCAGCTTTTATCTAAAAATGTTATATATCACCTTAATTGTTTCACCAACTTTTTATTATAAAGGCTTTTAAACACAGAAAAATTGAAAAATTTTATACTATATAATCACTATTTGGATTCAACACGTCAACACATGTGCAAGGCATGCATCCCAAATCCTCACTCCATTCCCTTTCAGTGCTGGTGGTCCCAAGTCTGCCACTGGCCACTTCTTCAGAAACTACCAGGATGTGGAGCCTAGCTCTGCCACTGACTGGCCATGTGATTCTGGTTAGCTTCTTAGCCTATGGATCAATTTTCTCATCTGCAAACTCAGTATAAACATAACACCTTTTCCTTAAGAGTGGTTCTCCAGATTAAATGAGTTATTTGTAAAATGTGTTCTGAGTCAGGGGGTGTGCTAAGAATTCCCTATCCATTTAAATTTACAACAACCCTTTGAGATGTGAGCTATAATAATCCCTGTTTAGCTGATGAGAACAATGAGGTTTAGCCAGTTGAGGTAACTTACCCAACATCATCGTATGTCTGTCTAATAAGTGAGAGTCTGCATTCAAACCCAAGTCTGACCAGAGCCTAATCTCTTAACTACTCTGTAAATGTTCCCTAGATTTACCAAAATGTAAGAATTGCTTGAGCACAGACTAAAATCAGATTCCCAGACCTAATAACTCATCTCTGTGGTAGGGCATAGAAATCTGTATTTTAGTGAGGGCCCAAGGTGAATATTAGTAGAAATCTTGGAGGCATTGTATAAGATCTACTTATATGCACCTGTACAACTACCACTAAGGACAGCTGTCTCTTATTTATTAAAACAACGTGTGCTACATGACAGCTCATGGAAAACCAGGCAAGTACGCGTATAGCTAACTCTGCAAAGTGTCTATAAACTTCATTTATAGAGCTAAGTGTGGCCATTCTGGGAGCACAGAGAAGGGACACCCAGCTCACAGGGAGGGATTCCTAGATAAAGCAGTACGTGAGCCAAATCTCAAAAGAATTATAAACTTTATCCAATAAAGGAGGCATAGGCACTCTAGGTCAAACTCACAGTACAGGTAAAGGGACAGAGACACAGAAATGTGCTTCTATGTTCAGAGGACCCTATGTTCAGGGAATGCATGTGGATAAGTCGCCGGAAACCTGGTGGAGACAGAGGTGGGGCCCAGACTTGCACCTTGGTTTTGCAAAGCCTGTGCCTATCTCTTGTTGTTTCACACACTGCAAACACCAGAACTCTCTCACGGGAATAAGGCCTGCATCTTTTATATCATTTTTCTCTCCTGCATTAGCTTCATATGAAGTTGGAACAGGCTTCACCATCCCTGCCTTCCCATCCCAGGCCAGGCCCCGACTCTCACTTTCTTTCCTGCCTGAGAAAACCACTGTTACTGAAAAACCTCAATTAAATCTTCCAATGAGACCCTATGTTGTCACTATGGCTTGGTTTTTCCTTCTAACTCGAAAACTGATCAAATTAATAAACTTAGGCTACTTTTTATAGCTCTTACATAAAACTCATCATCAAAGATCTGTGTGCTGATTCCCAGGAAACTAACAAGGCAAATGCAACATAGAAAAGGAGCATGTGATGTTGGCCAAGTCTATACAAGCCATGCCTTTTTACCTAGTGCTGCAGAAAGTAGGAAAATGTCAACTGGATATCACCAGTGACCAGAACCTCTGCCCCAGAAAAGCAATAAGAAGAATGTCATCCCCTTCCAACCAACTTCGAGATGGTTGCCCAGGAGTGCTGGCAAAGACTTGCAGTAGATAGCAGGCACCCACTCCGGTGCCCGCCCTGAGCACCAATAACAATGAGAGCAACCCTTCCACAGTACTCACTGCATTCCAGGTACTGTTTTAAGTACTCCACACGTGCGAGTTCAATCAAGCCCTTCAACAACCCTAAGAGAGGTGTAAGTGTAAGTGTTTCTAGTTTACAAAGAAATGGATGCACAGAAATTAAGTGATTTTCCCAGTGCCACCTACTAGCAAGTGGCAGATGTGAGATTTGAGCTCCGAGTCTCTACTGTGAGGCCCTGGACCAACCAACCGAGTGAGTGATTACATGGTAACACAAAGGAGAGCCAGTTATGACCTGACTTGGTTGCTGGTGTCTGTCCCTCAGCTTAAATGGTCAGAATGTGTGATGTGACCAGGACCGGGGAGGTGGGAGGACCCCACTGAGAGGTGAATAACTGGCAAACACCAGGCGGAGTGTTTGCTCTTTAACAAGCGAGAGCAGGAAGCTAAAGCGATGAAAGGAACAGAAGGATTTCAGATGTGATCCAGAAAGTCTGGAAAGATTTGGAGTTAAGCAGGGGAAGGAATGAAGGTCTTACCAGGCCTACTGCCCAAGAGGGCAGGCTGACAGCTATGTTCCGCATGGCTGCCTATTTGGGATCCTTTGATGTTCGATTTAACTGAATTACATTTGCATTACTGAGCATCCACAACATATTAAACACTATATTATTTGTTATGAATAAGGCCTGGAACATAGTCCTCATTGTAAGGTATTTTTCCCCGCCGAGAAGGAAGGAAGAGGCCAGAGCCACAAAGTGTGGAATAGCAAACGGCTTTATTGAGTACAGAGCATGCATCCCGCCCGGCAAGGTTCCCTGGCCTCGAGGAAAGATGGAGGCCAGGGAAGTTGCAAAGATTAAACCGCGTGGGAGATATTTAAAGGGGTCCCTCTAGGGAAGTGGAGCTAACATGATGTGGTGAAATCTCACTGGCTGGCAGATGGTAGCTTTTTTTCCAAACGGTTCCTGTGAAGCCTCCTTTGGCGCGCTTGGTTGTGGGCGGTCCTAGCCAAAGTTCGCGGGTCTGAGTTCCCCTTGTAACCATCCCCCATTATCCACTGACCTTACATTCTGACCTTTTGTGTTAAATAGAAAAAGGGGCGCCGTTTATTCGTCTGGCTACTTCCTGCTGAATAGGGGCGTCATGGGGAGGAGGAGATCAGAAGGTGGCGGTGGCTTTGAGGGGTGTCAGGAGGAACATCTGTGTGGCTGTGACTGGAGAAACTTCGCAGATGCGGTCCTATAAGGATTTAAAAAAAAAAGAGAGAGGAGTAAAAGGGGGATTTGTAGGGTCCAGTCTTTTGGTGAACTGGATGGAGTCCAATGGTTCTGACTGCCAGTGGTCCTGTAAAGAGGCAAGCTTGAGGCAGAACTGCATGTCAGGAGTGGTGTAAAAAGGGGGAAGGAAAGGATCCCATTCATTCCCATAACCGAGACCTGTGAGGGAACTAGAGGTCCAGAGTGTGATGGCAAAACAGAGAAGGTAGCCCCCATGTCCACAAGAAATGAGATGGACTTACCCACTTGTTGCAGCATACCCTGGGTTCTCCGAGTCCAGGCCGTGTCCTAGGAGTTCGAGCGATGCACCCACCTGGCTGGATTGGCCTTCCCATTCGGGCGGCTTGTCCTCCACGTAGAGGCGCTGAGGAAAAGCCTGTTGCCCAAAGGGGCAATTGCTCCACCAGTGACTGGGCTGCTTGCAGTCAGGGCAGGGCTCAGTGGGCAGCCGCCGGCAGGGGCCCTGCCGGGACCAGTGGTCCTGCTTGCCACACTTAAAGCAAGCTGCTGGTGGCTCTGCTGGTCTCAGAGTTGCCACAAGAGTTGGGGTTTAGAGCGTTACCTTCTGCTGCATGCAGGCCTGGCGAACAGCCTTGGCCTGCTTCTACTAGTTGGGACCGTTAAAAACTTTAAATGCCGTGTTCACAGGTTCCGGATAGGGGTTTGGGGGATGAGAATAAGAGGAGGGGGGCTCCTGGGGAGCCCGGCACCCAGATCCCACAGGAAATGCTGGAGCCAAAGGCAGGACAGGGCCAGAACTTCCTGCAAGAAAATTGGGGTTGGACGTCCTGAAAACCAGTGTAAGAAGAGCCAATGCCAGGCTGAGAATGGCCTAATGGAGGAGGGTTTTAAGAACACAGTGGAGAAGGGAGGGGCCCCTGGCCAGCAGGGGAGGAGAAAGAGATGGTAGTGGTGAATAAGAAACAGGTTTTTTGCAAAAGGAGGGGAGGGGGCTCTCAGAGGGAAGAGACCTGAGCACAAAAGAGGTCCACAGAGGGACCAGAGAAAAGTCCCGAGAGAGGGGCGCCCCCAGGGGTCAGACAGGAGGGAGAGAGGGTTGGGAGTCCGCGAAGGAAAGATCAGGAGTGGAGGTTTTAGGTGAGGTTTCTCTGGCCAGAAAAAGGCCTGCACGGTGGAACAGGCAGCACAGAGATTAAGGACAGGTGCGCGAATAATTAGAAGCCGTGTATGTAAGAGATCTCCAATCAGTTCCCAGCTTTTTTGGCGATAGTTAAATTGGTGAGGGTGTTAAAACTGAAAGTCCCTTCAGGAGGCTAATTCAGTGGGTTCTGTGGCCTGGCCACAGTGGAGAAGAAGAACAGTTTCTTCTTTAGGGAGGGAGATTCCTGTGCCCCCACAGCTGCCCTCAGTCCTTGGAGTGGTCAGATTTGAGTATTAGCATCCTAAAAACTCAAGGTCTGGCCACGGACATAAAAGGTAAAGTGGATGTGCTTGGGGAGGTCTCCACAAGCACACACTCACTCGAACAGAAAAGAGTTCCCTGACATAGCTACAGTTTCGGACAGGGAGTCTCGGAGGAAAGAACTGAGAGGAAAGCTGGAGGCAGGGGACTTACCGCACTGTGCGCCAAAGTGGGTGGAAGATTGAAGATCCTGGTTCTTTCTCCTGGTTCTTTCTCGGAGGGGATGAGGAAGAGGAGTGGTCCTTGCAGACTTCTAACTCCTGCCGGGTTTTCGGCACAAAAATGTAAGGTATTTTTCCCCCGCTGAGAAGGAAGGAAGAGGCCAGTGCCACAAAGTGTGAAATAGCAAAAGGTTTTATTGAGTACAGAGCACGCATCCCGCCCGGCAAGGTTCCCTGGCCTCGAGGAAAGATGGAGGCCAGGGAAGTTGCAAAGATTAAACCGCGTGGGAGATATTTAAAGGGGTCCCTCTAGGGAAGTGGAGCTAACATGACGTGGTGAAATCTCACTGGCTGGCAGATGGTAGCTTTTTTCCAAACGGTTCCTGTGAAGCCTCTTTTGGCGCGCTTGGTTGTGGGCGGTCCTAGCCAAAGTTCGCGGGTCTGAGTTCCTCACGTGACCATCCCCCATTATCCACCGACCTTACACTCATGGACCTCAAAACCCATGGAGGGGGTTGGGCAGGGAGTCAACATACCAATCAATGGCACTTATTTGTAGTATAAAAATACTTGAAGCCCTGGCCGGTTGGCTCAGTGGTAGAGCATTGGCCTGGCGTGCAGAAGTCCCGGGTTCGATTCCCGGCCAGGGCACACAGGAGAAGCGCCCATCTGCTTCTCCACCCCTCCTCCTCTCCTTCCTCTCTGTCTCTTTCTTCCCCTCCTGCAGCCGGGGCTCCATTGGAGCAAGGATGGCCCGGGTGCTGGAGATGGCTCCTTGTCCTCTGCCCCAGGCGCTAGAGTGGCTCTGGTCGCAGCAGAGCGATGCCCCGGAGGGCGGAGCATCACCCCCTGGTGGGCGTGCCGGGTGGATCCCGGTCGGGCGCATGCAGGAGTCTGTCTGACTGTCTCTCCCCATTTCCAGCTTCAGAAAAATACAAAAAAAAAAAAAAAAAAAAATACTGGAAATAAAGTAAGTGTCCATGGTTTGGAAAGGGTATGGAACAGGCTCCATGATATATTAAATGTAAAAAGCAAGCTACAGAATATAGTATTTACTCTCTACATAAAAATGAAGGAAAATTACAGTATATATATATTAATGTTTGCTTATATAAATATAAGCACAAAGACACTCTGGAAGGACACCCAGAAATCTAATAACAGTGGTTCCTGTGGTTGAGGTTGGAGATTGGGAGTACTGGGCATGGACTAAAGGTAGAGAAGGAGAGATTCATTTGATTTGATTTGATTTTAGAACTGAATTTTAGAACTATTAAAAAAATAAATTGAAAAATAGACATGATCACAGCCCATGAAAACGGTCTTAGCATTGCCTCCCCACATGAAGAATGCCCCTGCTCTTTCTTCCTTTGTCAGGACCTCAGTGCTGGGTCCCTGAAAGACAACGATGAACAGGGGTGGGGAGAAACCGGGGGGTAACAGGGAGCCTGCCAGGCTCCTTGAACGAGAGGTCAGATTCCCACCCGTCTGACACCCACTGAGCAACTTGCAGTCAGAAATGGCGTTGTGCCAGCTCCCTCAAAACCGCTGTTGCATCTCCTCCCCATTAACCCCCTGCCCCCATCAGCAGCGTTAGAGAAAGATTTCAAAGCACACCCTCAGAGCCTGCTGGACTCTCAAAGGCAACAGAGGACTGAAGGCTGTGCTCAGCTAAATGTTTTTGCTTCTTGCCTTTTACTCTTTAATTACTGCACAATTTGCATTTATATGGTTTCATTCTGCCATTTTGTGGGCAGCGTTGATGATGATAGGCACTCCATAACTTCCCGTCATACTGGGAGAGTCAGGAGGGCGGCTGCAGTCTCCGATAAAATCCTTTCTAATCAAACAGTTCATTGGACATGTCATGGTTTGGGGTTCTCGTTATCCTCTGATGTGCGTGTCTTGTGGATATTTCTTTACACTCATCATCGTAAGAAGGTCTTAGTGCAGAGGACGCTTGGAGAATTATGCTTCCCTGCGAATGACTGTAATGGCATTGACTTGAAAATGAGCCTCCTTAGACTTGCACTAGAAGTTGAGCCATTCTCCCTTTATTGAAGTGTTCCAGGCTCTACTTTCCTAGTCTTGTGTCCAAAATGGTATCAGATGCTCCACAAGATGAAACATGGCCAAGACACTGACTGACAATGTCAGACCACTAACAGGGTACATCTGCTGATGTACTGGTGTCTGCAGGTTTCTCTAGTCAACACCTCAGAACCTGCTTTGAATAGTGTGGCTCACCTGGCTGACATGGTTTACCTGGCTAGACTGGCTCACCTGGCCAGCTCCTCTGGTTGAGAATACAAGGTCAAAATTGCTTGTTTATAACCAAAATACTAGGAAGAAAATTTACCAAAATATCAATGTTAGTTACCACTGGGTGGTCTGATTACTGGTGTATTTTTATTTTCTTCTCAATTCCTTTTTTGTGTTCTCCAGGTTGTCAGAGTTTTTTAACCATTTATTACATTTCATTTTTATAATAAAATATTTTAAAATAATATTTAGGCCTTGGCCAGTTGGCTCAGCGGTAGAGCATCGGCCTGGCATGTGGAAGTCCCAGGTTCGATTCCCGGCCAGGGCACACGGGAGAAGCACCCATCAGTTTCTCCACCCCTCCCCCTCTCCTTCCTCTCTTTCTATTCCCCTCCCGCAGCCAAGGCTTCACTGGAGCAAAGTTGGCCCAGGTGCTGAGGACGGCTCCGTGGCCTCTGCCTCAGGCACTAGAATGGCTCAGTCCACAAGGGAGCAACACCCAAGATGGGTAGAACATCGCCCCCTGGTGGGCATGGTTGGTGGATTCGGTTGGGCGCATGCAGGAGTCTGTCTGACTGCCTCCCTGCTTCTAACTTCAGAAAAATACAAATAATAGTAATAATATTTATAGCTATGGAAGAGGGAAATAAACTGAAAATGTTGTTATTTACAACTGATTCTATAGCGACAACATATAGTGACAAAGAGAAGGGAAATAAACGAGGCACTTTGATAGTGCCTGGCCGGATTCTGTACCTTTAGGGCCACCGAACAAGCCTAACTACATCAGTCCTCCCTACTACCCCCATCTCCACTCTACCTTGCCCAACAAACGTACACTGTGGGTGCACCAATGCCAGCAGCAGCCACCAGGCCACAGCACTGTGTTCCAGAACCACTCCCATTCTTCCGTGTCCAGCCCAATTCCTGACTGTCCATCCAGCCCTCCTGTTACCTCCCTCCTCCTGTGCCAGGTCTTGCTATTGCCTTTTGCTTTGAATCAGACACTGGTTTCTGGTTACTTCTACCCCAGACCACATCAAGAAGCCCCTTCCCAATGCTGGTCCTCTGGCTTTTGTATAGGTAATATTGTGCCTAATGGCTTGAGCCAGGCTGTTCTGGGACCCTAATTAGTGAACTGCTTAATTTAAAAAAAAAAAAGAAAGAAAAAAAAAAGGCATGAACACAGCTTTTCTTAACTTCTTCCTCCAAACACTCAGTATGGCTCTTCTTTATTTTATTTTTTGTTTGTTTGTTTGTTTGTTTGTTTCTGTATTTTTCCGAAGCTGGAAACGGGGAGACAGTTAGACAGACTCCCGCATGCGCCCGACCAGGATCCACCCAGCATGCCCACCAGGGGGCGATGCTCTGCCCATCTTGGGGCATCGCTCTGCCGCAATCAGAGCCATTTTAGCACCTGAGGCAGAGGCCACAGAGCCATCCTCAGCGCCCAGGCAAACTTTGCTCCAGTGGAGCCTTGGCTGCGGGAGGGGAAGAGAGAGACAGAGAGGAAGGAGAGGGGGAGGGGTGGAGAAGCAGATGGGCGCTTCTCCTGTGTGCCCTGGCTGGGAATCGAACCCGGGACTCCTGCACGCCAGGGCGATGCTCTACCACTGAGCCAACCGGCCAGGGCCTAGTATGGCTCTTCTTTAAACCTGAGGCCTCAGTGAGAAGGATCACCACAAGAAAGTCTTGACTCGGGAGGGACCCCAGGGGGAGAATGAAAAGTTTGTGAGTGTTAGACATGTCTAATGCAGGGGATTGCCCCTCTCCCTGAACCAAATGATACTTCAGTTGTTTCTAATTAGGAGAAAAGGAAAGTTTTCAAAACCCTAAGTGACCGAGACTGGCTAAAGGGTATCCCATGTCCTTTCATTCCGTCAAATGCAAAATCTAAGCATGATGTCTTGCTATCACCAGTATTCTGCCCAACCATTTCCCTAAGTGGAAGAGTGCTCCTTTCTCTAACAGCCCTTGACCCCGGTCTGACATCTCTTCTTCAGTGACAAAACAAAGGGGTTGCCTGCAACTCTGAGCTAAATGCCCATGGGTCCAAGCAAGCTGCCCCCCAAAAGGCAAACTTGAATGTCAAGACCCTTTGCATTTTTTTTTCTGGGCAAAAATTGTGGCAAACTCTAATTGCAACTTCCTTTCTATTTATTTGGGAGTCAAAGAAACCCATTTCTCTTTAATTCATTTATTATTTTCTGCAGGATAGTAAATGCCAAATACAAATTACTTTTTTTTTTCTTCTTATGGAAGAGACAGAGTCAGAGACAGGGACAGATAGGGACAGACAGACCGGACGGGAGAGAGATGAGAAACATCAATTCTTTGTTGCGGTTCTTTAGTTGTTCATTGATTGATTTTTCATATGTGCCTTGACTGGGAGAGGGGGGCTACAGCAGACCGAGTGACCCTTTGCTCAAGCCAGCAACCTTGTGCTCAAGCTGGTGAGCCTTGCTCAAACCAGATGAGCCCGTGCTCAAGCTGGCGACCTTGTGGTCTCAAACCTTGGCTCCTCCACATCCCAGTCCGATGCTCTATCCACTGCGCCACTGCCTGGTCAGGCACAAATTACTTTTGTTGTAAGGAATTTTTGGTATTTACGTAAATTATAAACTACATACATACCAAAAGATTAAATAAGTAGGATTTCTAAACAAAGGAACTTTAAAGAAGAGAATGAGCATGATCCTCTCCCTCCCACGGTATGGACATACAGCAAACCTCCCAAGCAAGAATGCAGTGGTTGTGGCCTCCTTTAGTTAAAGACAAGAGTTTAAAAGTATTATTTGCTCTTACAAGAAGGAAAATTCATGTATGGCCATGGAGATTAGGGCCCCATCAAGGACTCAACTAAAGACCCCATAATACTAACGACAGCCGTTGGCAACGAGGCACCGCCATTTACACCTCTGCAGACACAGACATCATGAGTTAGGCAACAATCTTGTATTTCCAAAGTATCTGGCAGCAAATGACATGCATGGAATGTTTCAAAAACAAATAGAAATTTTCTTATAAATGATCAAGAAAGTCAGGGCTAGACCTTTTTGTGGAAATCCAGTCCTTCTATTTCTCGGTGGCATACTCCACCCAAGGTTCCACTCACCAGTCTGTTCTGCTCACCAGCGTCTGAGCACGAATACAGTCACTCAGCTCTCAGGCAGCATACTCCAATGCCCTAGTGATACCTCTAAAAACACAGCTGTCTGGAAACTCCAGTGCCAGCCAGAATGGATTAAGTTCACCTTAACTCTCTCTCCCACTGTTTGCAACTAACCTTAACCCTCTCTCCCACTGGTTGCAACTAAAAATTTAGGCCAAATGCAAAAAGCAACTACTTGCAGACTCCGAAAAGTTAACAAAGGGAAGTAGATTGGAGAAGGGAGCCAATACTTGAAGAGTGATCCGTATCCGTGAGTGAGAGTCCTAGTTTTCCCTCTTCTTCCTTCTGGCTTTGAGCAGAGGGCAGTGCCACTGCAGAGCTGCCCAGCAGACAGGGGTCTTAAAACACAGAGGGAGAGAAACAGAGCAGGAGACGCGGGAAAGGGCTCCTGTAGATGAAAAGAGCATGGAAGAAATCTACCACTGAAATCAGCCATTGACTTGCGGCAGTAGCAGGGCACGTTTTTCAGGGAGAGTGGCTCAATTTGGCCAAAGGTGATGTTTTAGAAAAGCGGACAGCTGTGAGTTGTTAGCAGCAAACACGCAGAAGCTGGGAAGTGGCACCAAAATGAAAAGCAGATTCGGGCAGAGCACCAACAGCATCCACAATAATGACCTTCCCAACAAACTTACCTGATCTCCTCATGTCTCTGAGCTGAACTGTCAGATGATTCCAACTGCAGTGGGCTGGGGTGGGGCATACAGCCCAAGCTCTCCATCTGCATGTTAGACCATCACAGTCTAACTCAAACCAAATCAGCCTTCCTTATTTCTCTCTCTCTCTCCCTCCCTCTCCCTCCTCCTTCACTTACAGAGGTGTATTAGGCTAGTGAGTGAAAGCAACCGTCTCCTCCAGAAAATTCCATTTCCTAATCAGTTCACCTTAGTGTGATCCAAACCGCCTCTATGGGTTGATCAAACAAAGCTGACGAGAACATCCCTTCCTCTGTCACTCTGGCTCTGAAGATGCTGTCACTCAGGGCCTGTTTTCTTACCTCCAGCCCTGAAGGGCTTGAAGAAGATGGCCTGATATGTGAAAAGACCATAAAGCTGCCAGGTGTGACACGCAGCCAGATGTGCTTTTATCCCACATGTCTAATTGGGCTTCATCACAGTCACAGTCCTCTCAGGAGGACAGGAGCGAATGCGGTCTGATGGAAATCAGGAGGCACTGCCAGCTGCTGTCTCTGGGGCCTCAGGATCATGTCAACATGCTGATTCCAGAACACAGCCGCAGCCTCACACAGGAACATCAGGCTGGAAGCAGAGACGGTTTCAACCGAGCAGAGACACCACTTAAAGATGACCACATGCCACGCAGCAAAGTGCCGGTGCCCTGCATCAGGGGGGACAGCCCTGTCCCTCAGCCCCGCAGCCCCGCACCTCTGGATCGATGCCTACAGAGCACTCCCCAGATGGTGACAGTCACGGTGTCCCTCTCGCAAACTGTGGTTCCAGATCGATGCCTACAGAGCACTCCCCAGATGGTGACAGTCACGGTGTCCCTCTCGCAAACTGTGGTTCCAGCATCTTTACACCATACCGGGCAGTAGGTACTGCTCTGCATTTTTCACAAGGTGGAAACCTGAAGCTTGAAGAGATAAAGCCACCGTCATAAAGCCACCTGCTAGCACCCCACCCCCAGGGCCTGAGATTCACATTCAAACCTATTTTTCTCTCCTAACCGTTCCACCACAGAGGAAAGAAAACAGAACGGAACAGGAAACAGGCTCAGGTGAGAAAGACTCCGTTTGTGTCTTTCCTCTTAGCCCAGGTAAGGAGACGTTGAAATGAGTTTTAATGACCCCATCACTGCCTTTTCCACGTTGATCTTCAGGAAGCAGGAAGGAGAGGGAGTCTCTTTGTACTGCTTTGGGAACGGGCCAGCCACAGGAGGAGAGCAAAGGCCCAAAGGGCAGCATGAACCCGTCGGTGTAACCAGAGGGAGACCGGAGAGCAGGGTGGGTGAGCAGGGAGCAGGACTGTGACGTGGAGCCGGCAGCAAGGGGTGTGGAGGGAAGTCTTTGACAGGAGCCAGCGCAGGCTTTGGAAGTGGGGGTACTGACCACTGCTCTGTTCCCATCACCCAGAATGGCACCTAACTTACAGAAGACAATAGATGACTAAATGAGTAATTAAAGGGAAAATTCTGAAGATATGGATAAAGATGTGGTTGCTGAACAGTATCCTGCCAAGAGCCAACCCCACTTATCACACCATTTACCAGAGAAAACTCCTCTCCAGAGCAGGCAGAACAGGGCTGTTGTCCCCCCACCCCCACCCACCCACCACCGCCCAAGCCAGCGGGTCTGTCCTGCGAGCCAGAGCCGGGCCAGCTGCTGGCTCAAGAGTCCTCTCGGCTGCCTCTTACCACCCTTAATGAGACGTGATTGCTGAAGGGAAGCAGCTAATTGCATGATGTTTTATTAATCCTCTCTCCATGAAATATTAATTACAAAATTTTGCAAATACAAAGATATGTCTGCTTTTTAATGGCTTGGGTTTGCAGTCTTCCCAGATGAATGTCTGAGAGTTTCCTGTTGAGGGACGATGGTGACAAGCATGATGACAGACCGTGACAGGAGCACAGCTGACAGCCCCAAACACAGGGGATGTCAGAAACGCCTCCCTCCGCCCAGCAGCCAGGGCTCTGTCCAGGGCGAGGGTGGGGGGAGCGCGGCTACCTGGTGCTATGGCGTGGACGAGACTACGGAGGGATTCATGTTCAAATAATGGCCCACTGTGGACCATAAGGAGGTGGCACATCTGCGAGGAGAAGGCGTCAGCACCAACGTGGACTTTATTGGTGACTTACCTCTTCCTTCCCCTCTTTTCCTGAGACTGTTTCACCTTGGAGGGACCGGGGAGGGGGGTGGAGCATCAAAGAGAAACATGAGCCTTAAGCCAGCTGTGTTGAAGGAATTTTAAGGGTGGTTGGGTCCTAGAAGTAGAAGGGAAGAGTTTGGCTTCCAGGGATGGAGTGGGACAGGTGAGGGAGCGTTATGAGGACCCTCAGCCCACTTCCTACCTAGTCCTGGAAGGCTTCAGCGGATGTCTGCTAGCCTGGAGTCGATACCTAAGCATTGTACTCCCACAAAGGGGCTTCTGCATGAGTGGGAAAAGTAGGCATGGCCACTCCCCAATGATCCTCATAGCCAGGACCCAGCACCAGACTCAGAGGCTGGTTCCACAGAAATAAGAGAAATGGTTCTGAGGCCACATGAGAGGTTGCCCAGCCTGGAGAGGAGGTTACTGGACCCAAAGGGAATAGGGCTGCCCTCTAGCGGGTCCCTTAGAGGTGGAGGGGCCGCTGCAAGCACTGTGCCCACCCCCCACTCGGCACCGTCATGGAGACAAAGAGCAAAGGCCCCCGGGGAAGGCTGCAGCCGGCCTGAAGCAGCGTGGGGTCTGCAACACTTCCCATGGGCGATGTGCTGGAGACTAAAAGAGGGGCCCTCACCTCCCCTTCTCGCGTCCCTTCCTGCGAACCCGATGAGAAGCGCTTGGAGAAGGGGGTAATCCAAGGACCAGGCTGCCCCCCCCCCCCAGTCTAAGAAGTCACGGCCGCAGTTCTAACCTGCACTGGAGAAAGAGATGAATTTGATCAAATAGTTTGAACCCGAAGTAGACAGTTCACTGTAAAGATGGGAAACTGTGGCACAGAGAGACCAAGTCACTTCCCAAGAGCCCACAGCACACGGCAGAGCAGAGACGCACGCTCTTAACCAGGCCGTCCAGCCTCGGCCCGGCAGCGCTGCTCTGACCAGAGCTGACGGCGATGACAACGAGATAACCGTGACCAACTCCTCGTAGGCAGGCGAGACTCAATGAAGACTTTTACATGTTTTAAGCAGTGAAAGATCACAATGCTTCTATCCTCATATATCATTAAAATAAAAATTATAGTGAAAGTAAGTCACAAAATTTTCACATATACTAAAATTAAAATAGCTTTTCTCTATCTAGATATGGCTGCAAAATTCTGAAGTCTATTCAAGCTGAACCTTTTGAAATATTTTTTCCATGACCCTACTTGGCTGATGACCTAAATACAGGCTTGGTACCTCCCGGCCCTGAGGGCAGGGTCCAGGCCTGGTGCTTCTGTCTCCCCAGTATCCAGCACAGGCTTCACATGTTCCTTCTCTATGAAGGCTTGTTGAATGAATACTTAACTGTGTTTCCCTATCTAGCTGGGTTGCCAGATTAAATGCAGGCTGTCTAGTTAAACTTGAAAATTCAGATAAACAATCATTTTGTCTTATAAAGTAGTCCCATGTAATTTTTTAATTGATTTTAATTTATTGTGTTTACATAGATTCTAGTGTCACCCCGAATGCATCCCCCCTCCCCCGTATTCCCCTCAACATCTCCCTTGTCCGCCTCCCCACAGCGCCCTCCCCCCTTCCCTTCAGGTTTATCCCATCCTATCATCCCCTTTCCCTCTGTCCTCTTTTCCTCTGGTCCCTTTGATCCCTCCTCTGTCTCAATTCCATTCCTCAGTTCACATTAGCCAAGATCTGGAAACAGCCCAAGTGTCCATCAGTGGACAAGTGGATTAAAAAGCAGTGGTACATATACACAATGGAATACTATGCGGCCATGAAAAAGAAGGCAATCTTACCTTTTGTAACAACGTGGATGGACCTGGTCCCATGTAATGTTTAACCGGCATCCTTTATTTTCCTTAGCTAAATCTCGTGATCCTACCTGATAAGAGAGGAACTCAGAGAAGGGAGAGTTAAGTGGGGCCTGGAGCCGAGGGCGAGGCTGTCATTGGGAGAGACAGGCTGAGCTGACTCAAGAAGGAAACACCAAGAACAGTGTGAATGCCACCTCCAGGAGTTGTGCCACCCAGTGACCCTGAGAGATGGAGGGCACTTCTGGCAGGAAAACCAGCATGATTAAACGCCTAGAGGCTCAGGTGAGCACAGCAGGGTGGAGGACCGTGAGCAGGACAGCCCCCTGCAGCGCCTACGATCCAGCGTTTCCTAACAACCTCCATTTCCCCATTGCCCATTTTCCTGCATGCACCTTGCCATCAGCCTTTGACCTTGCAGTCTGTCGCCTGAAGTCCTTGTCTTCTGTAGGAACATGCTGTGAAGACTTGCAGAGTTAGGGCAAACAAGCAGAGACAGAGGCAACCTAGGGTGAAAGCCTTGAGCAGACGAGAGTCCAGGGGCCTCTCCGACCCTGTGCTGGAAATAGCAAAACAGAAACAAGAAAATGTTTAGGCTACTAGTCAAGATGTTCCCTGTCCTTTACTTCACCCCTGAAAACTTCCTCTGTTTCCTTGAGTTATTTGTATTGGCTAATAAATATCTGAGTAAGGCTGGGGACAGGGTTTCAGTCCTTCCGGCTGTGGACCAGGGCTGTTTCCTCCCTCGGCCCCTCAGAGCATCTGGTCTCCGGGCAGTTCATTGTCACCGCCAGTTAATTGTCGCCATGACAAGTGGTGCCCCATGTGAGGATCGGGAACCAAACTTCACTTACTTTGAGTCGTTCATTGTCGCAGTGACACCCCTCCTCTCTGCCTGGCCACCCACTTGTACACTAATGGGTTTTGGTGTGTCAGTTGCCACATCTCTGCCCCAAATCCTAAATCCTGTCAATGCTTGAATGACTTTCCTACCATCTTCCAACATGCCTCCAACAATAGTTAAAGTAAGTAGAAGGTGAATCATGCAATGACCATGTGTAGCCACGGGTGGTCTTGCCTGCCCATGTGAAGTCTCCCGAGCCTGTGTCTGCTTGGATGGCCACAGCTGGAGGTCGCTTATTGAGTGTATAGCCCTGCTCTTTTAACATGAAGCTGATAGCAATGGGCTTTAGGACCATCTTGGGAATCTTTCTTCAAAAAATGAACTTTGCAAGGGTTTTTAATAAGCCCAAGGTCTGGCTTACTTAATTAAACATTGCCCTGAATCATTCTGACTGGACTATTTTATAATTCATGACCACTTCTCTAAAGGGGGCCATGGTGCTGCCCCACAGTCATGTCTCACACCCCAGTCCACACGCTCCTATTTCCTGGATCGCCACCTCGCACCTCCTCCTCTTTCCTCACACCTCCAGCACTTCCTCCCCATCCTTATGCCCATCTGAAAACCTGGCTTCACAATGCACTGAAAAAATAGAAACCAGCAGAAAAGAATTCCTAGTCCGCCCCACTCCTGTCCACTCGGTTACTGGGTCCCATGTCCTCTCCCTTGTTCAAGGACATTGCTCCTACCATTACCACTCTGTCCTTCATCACCATTTTGCTTGTCTACTGGATCAGCCCTGCCCCAGCCCTTTGTAGCAAAACTCCATGAAGAGGTGACTCTAGTCGCTATCGCCACTTTCCTCCTGTCATCCTGTCTTGAGCCCACTCTATCAGGCCTTTGTCTCCACAGCTCCATCACATCTGCATGGCGGGTCCACAATGACATCTGGACCTCATTTCCACAGACATCTCAGCAGCAGCTAACAGGTGGTTATTCCCTGTGACACACTTCTGTTGCTCGGATTATGGGACAGCACACACCCCTTGTCTTTGCACCTTGCTGGCTGCTCCGTCTCCTTTGCTAGAACTTTATTATAATCTCCTGAACCTCTAAATATTAGAGCCCCCTCAAAAGGTTCAGACCCCATTTCTTCTATCTCCAGATCCATCCAGTGGGTGATCTCAACCTGTCTCATGACTTTAAATGACAACTTCCCAAACTCTGCCTTGAAAGCCATACTCATGTAACAATCTGCTTACATTAAATCTCCAGTTGGATGACTGCCAGACATAAGAACCTTATATCTTTGCTTCTCAGATCTTGTTCTTCCTGCCATCTCAGTCAGTGGCAAATCTGGTTGCCAAAATCCTTTGAGTCATCATCGATCCCTTTCTTCTTTCACACGCCCATCCATATCATCAGCAAACCTGTTGGTTCTTTTATTGATTGATTGATTGACTGATTTTAATTTATTGTGTTTACATAGATTCTAGTATCTTTTAAGTATACTCAGAATCCACCACCTCTCCCTCTCCCACCCTGGCAAACTACTATCATTTCTTGCTTGGGCCATTGCTACAGTCTCCTAATTGGTCTCACTCTTGCCCATCTGCTGTCAGATCTTCACACCACAACCAAAGGGATCCTCTTAAATGTAAATCTTGCATGAGATAGACTCTACCAGGCCCACGGGTACCTCCGCATCCTCATCCGTGACCTCTCTCATCCTGGAGTTCTAGGCACCTATCCTTTCATTGGTTCTGTGAGTACTCTTAGCATATACATCCTTCAAAGAGACTTTGCTCTAATTGACTCCTTAAATGCTGCCTTCTCAGCCTGTCACTCAGATAGCCACATGACAAATTCCCTCAATTCATCAGTTCCCACTCGGATACCACCTTAACAGAGAGGCTATACCACCCTATTTAAAATAGTAAATATGCACACACACACATAAGTACATACACTTTATGTCTTACTTGGCTTCATTTTTCCTATTATACCTAATATATGATATATACTTATTTTTATTTTTATTTTTTGTATTTTCTGAAGAGAGAAGCAGGGAGGCAGAGACAGACTCCCACATGCACCCGACTGGGATGCACCCAGCAAGCCCACTAGGGGGCGATGCTCTGCCCATCTGGGACATATCCATTGCAACTGGAGCCATTCTAGTGCCTGAGGCAAAAGTCATAGAGCCATCCTCACCGCCCGGGCTAACTTTGCTCCAGTGGAGCCTTGTCTGCGAGAGGGGAAGAGAGAGACATAGAGAAAGGAGAGAAGGAAAGGTGGAGAAGCAGATGGTCGCCTCTTCAGTGTGCTCTGGCCAGGAATCAAACCCGGGACTTCTACATGTCGGGCTGACGCTCTACCACTAAGACAAACAGGGCCTATTATATATATATATATATATATTTTTTTTTTTATTCATTGTCTGCTTATCCCTATAGAATGTATGCTCTATGAAATTAGATGCTTTGCCCAATTTGTTTTATAGCTGTTTAGTTTACAGAGCCTAGGACACTGTTTAGACCAGAGGTCTCAAACTCAACTCAGCATGTGGGCCGCAGAGCAAGATCACAGCCATTCGGCGGGCCGCACTAGGTCTACAAAAGGCAACTGTTACGCAACACTTTTCTCACTGCAGTTGAAAACAAAAAAAAAAATCAGTACAACAAGCACAATCGTACATGCAGTTTACTCAGTGTCACAAAACGACCAGAAACTGTAGTTCGCATCACAACTGCTGTTAACTAAGCTAATATCTAGCTAGGATGCTAGAGAAATGAAAAATACAAGTAGGCCCCTAGGCTTACTTAATTTTATCCAAAATATTTTGAACTTCGTGAATTAGTCTGCTGGCCGCACAAAATTGTTCGGCGGGCCACATGCGGCCCGCGGGCCACGAGTTTGAGACCCCTGGTTTAGACCATAGAATCAGTCAAGAAATAGTCACTGGTTGAATAAATAAATTGATTTCCTCTGTATGATGGCAATGGCAGCCAAAGGCAACCCAGTATCCTAAGTGCCTGGCAGCTTCCCAGATCAGACAGGGTACCTTGTCAACAGCCTCACGTAGGGTTTAGAACATCTCCAGTCCCACTTTTAAGTCTCATCTTATAGGTCACTTCTTCTTTGACGCCTGCCTCCACTCAAAAACATTAGGGGCTTTTGCTATCTGCTCTCACAGTACCCTATAGTTCTCATTTCAAGGTACTTGTCACATCATATTATAATTGTGTGTTAATTGTCTTCCTTATTAAAGGCAGAAACTGCAGGACGAACCAAAAACATGAGGCTAGTGTGTTCCAAAAGGAAAATTTATTTTAAAAGCTCCGGGATACAAGATACAAAGAGGGCTGAGACCAGCAAAAGGATGACAGCCCCAAGCTGCAGGAGCAAGAATTAGATTTAGGGGTTCAGGCTTTTGCTGGCATGGGATCGTTTGCACCTGGACAAACTCAGATGAGTATATTGGGGTTTGTGGCCTTGGTTACTGACTTAAGGATGAGCAGGAGGAAGGGAATTCTGCTACAAAACCGCAAGTTCTCTTTTTGTTTTGGCTTAAGGTTTAATCAGCCTGATCCTATCTGGTGTCCTTGGTAAATTCTGAAGATAGCCAAGAGGTCAGAACCTCCCAGGAACAGCGGGGACCTGGCTTCTCTGAGCCTGTGGCTAGGCTTTCACAAACAACTATAGTGTTAAATTCCCCTAATGGTCAGGTCCCTCCCTAATACAAGCTTTTTCTTGACATTCCTGTTAAGATAAACTTTTTGCTACATTTCAAAGTGAAGGCCACGAAGCCATTAAGAGAGAGAATAGCAAGGAAATTAACTACAACCTTACAGTGCTTTCCCAGAGTGGGGGGAGTTGCTTAAGGGGAGGGGGGGTTGGGTGAGAGAAATGTTTACTGAAGAAGTTGCCCTAATGGGAGTTGGGTGAGGGGAATTTTTAAAGGACCTAATTTAACCCTAACACATATAAGATTGTGTATTTTCTGAAGATACACATAGAATGCTCAACAAATACTTGTTGAATGAGTACATAAATGAAGTTGAATGAGCACTGTGTGGCCAAGAAGTTGGAGATAAGGGAACTAAATTTGGCATTAAGGGAGAAGTGAAATTGAAACAGCAGAGTGCTGAACTTGAAATATTCCATAATAATAAAGGAGAGAGGGAAAGAGAAAGGGAAAGTGAGGAGGGAGAGAGGAGAGGGGAAGGAGTGGAGGAAATATTGTTTTAAGTTTCTGCCAAATGTCCACAAACTAAGTTTGGCCCCTCGGTGTCTCTACACACAAGCTGGCATAATCTGGTCAAATGACAGCACCTGCCTGTCTAGCTGGACTGCATTCACCTTTCCACCTGCCATGTTGATGAGATGTTCCCATGGGAATTCTCTTCCTCTATGCAGCCTGCCCAGAGGAATGGAACTAACTTGAAAACACGGGGGCAGAGCAAGAGACTCTTGCATGTTTTCTGGTTCTGCTGGCCACCTGCATGCCTTTTCTGGTACTCATTCACTGCCTGTCTAACCTCATCAATCTCCTGCAATCTACTCCCTCACACTGGGAAATGCAGCCTGGCCCACCTCACCGAAGCTTTCCTACTGACAAGACCCAGCACTGGCCTAGCTTCTATAGGGATCTGCCACACTAATCCAGACAATTTGAATCTCTCTTTTCTCTGATCTTCTAAGTATTTATTTTGAAATATATTCTATGAATAATTCCTTAGTATATTCTATTGGTGTGCACATAGTAAGTGCTAGATAAACAAAAGCAATTAGCAGCAATGTCACAAAATTAGAATTAATGTGGCCTTTCTCCCCAACTAAACAGTAGGCTTATCAAGGGTAGGAATCATATAGTTTCTTCCTTTCGAATCCCTCAGAGAACTTACCAAAGGGCTAAACAAAGCTAAGTACCCAGAAAATACTTCTTTAAACATGTATTGTTTAAAATTATTGTAGAATAAAGCCAAGGAGCATGTAAGAGATGGAACGTTATCTCAAAGAGGTCTTTAAAATGCTGTCTGTTGCCCTGGTCCTATCTGAGGAGCACATGGTATATTCCAGGAGAGAACCCATAATGGATGGAAGGTACGTTTCTGCTGAGTTAGGGGTTATCATGTTCCCTGGATCCAGGTGCCAGATTGATGGGATATGCCTCTATGATTTATAATACACTAATCTCACTGGAGAGTAAAACACAATTAATCTTAGAATCTTGCAGCTTGCACTTAACAACTTTAGAATCTTCCCTGTGTACTTGGCTTGCATAGCAAATGTCTGCGCCTCCCCCAGATGCTAAGACCACTAGGCAAAGAGGATACAAAACACCCTTCTCTGCAAAGGAATAGAATGTTAGGGCAAATATTTGATTGGAAATTTCCATAATATTTCCACACAAAAAAGACAAACGATGGTACAAGATCTATGATATTCATTACACTATCGTTAAACATATATAATCAAAACTAAAAATATATATGATGTGTCAGAAATGTAACTATTCAACTCCCTTTCCCTTTTGTGGTATGCCCTGCCAAACTGCAGCAAACTAACTTTGACCCTAATAGTTGCTACATACAACTCAGCTGGCAGAGTCTGGTCAAATGACTTTGTTCCTGTAGCCTATAGCTCCTGTCTGTCTAGTGTATTGTATTATTCACTTTTACATCTGCCATTTTGATAAGATATTCCCATATGAATTCTCTTCCTCTAGGAAGGGTGTCCCAAAGAAGAATGAGCCTACTGAGATCCAAGAAACAACACATTTCTAAGCAACTAAAGCAGTATGACAAGGTGTGTGCATGAGTGTCACTTTGCTCATGGAGAGTCCTGCATGTCATGTCCAAAGTATATTTAAATTTTAGTTTATTTATAACTCAGCAACCATTGTCCAAATCATACACCTTCATCAAGTTCAAAAAAGACAGGCAGATACAATAACAGCTACAAGAAAGCGCCCCATAAAGGAAATCTACACACAAATAAAAAGAGGATTGCCCTGGCCACATAGCTCATTTGGTTTGAGTGTAGTCTGGATACACCAAGGTTCCAGGTTTGATCTCTGGTCAGGGCACATATAGGTTTCAACCAATGAATGCAAAAATAAAGTGGAACAACAAATCAATGTTTCTCTCTCTTTTCCCTCTCTCTCTACAATCAATCAATAAAAAAAATTTTTTTGAAGCTAAAAATGCAAAAAAAACTCACAAAAAAACTATATATGACAAAAAATCCCAAACATAAACTTTGGAGCCTCTTCTACTCATTCAATAAAATAACTGTGTTTTGGTACAAAATACTAATAACCCCTAGTATCCAATCACCCACACAGCAAGTTCTTCAAGCTCCCCAAAACAGCAAGAAACATATTAATGTTTAGAAAGTTTCTTCCAAAATGATTCGAGTGAAAAGGTTTAGTTCTTAAAGCTCTAACTCAGATTTAACTAAAATAATGTATAATTCTTCAACTTTCTGGATAACCAAAGTGATAAGTGGTTTCTAAAAACTGTAATCGCCTTTATAACTAACTTGGAGATGGGAGACAATCTTCCCAGGACTCTCAAACCACAGCTCTTCCATGCTTCACAAGAAAACCTCATAATGAAAGATTACTTTAAAATCATTTTAGGAGCTTTTTGTACAAACATGGCTGCATATTTCAGCTTGTTTGTTCACCCTCTCCATAAAATCATGTGGAAGGAACAAGGAAAATTGAAAAATATCCACAAACTGCATTTTCAGTGAAACTAGAAGCCAGATATAATCTGTATACTCCAAAATACACACGTAGGGGATGATAAAAATAACTGAAATCAGACAGAAACAACATGGGAAAAAAGAGAAAAGAAGAAACATTGAGTTGTAAAAGAACTTAACGATGGCATGTCTTAAAACTCCTGAAGGCAAGCAACTCACCACGAAGTATGTCAGCCACATGCCCTATTTGAGGCAAGGTACAGGAAATAACAAAAGCAGCAATCACAGGAGTCCCCTGGTGCTCAGAGGAACAGAGGAGCTAAAGCCACACAAAGAATAATTGCAGTCAAACCATATTTCCAGCAATCAGTTTTTTGGATGAACAAAAAACAGAAAGAGAACGCTTTGATTTGTGCAGTGTTACATCAGAAATGTTATGTAAATAGCTGGAACTAAATAAACTCAACACATTTAATAAGCAATTTTAAAAGATGAACTGGCATAGAATCTATATAAAGTTACTATACAGTAAAAGCTTGAATGGAGGAGCAAAATTTACCAACAGATGAACATCATTCATCAAAAAAAAAAAATGTTGCTTTGAGCAAAAAAAGGTATGTAAATGTTTAGCATGAGTTTTAAAAACCCAATAACACAACTATCTAAAGAATACCACGAACCAGAAATGCCAACGTTCAGGGAAGTTGTAGCAAGAAAACAGGAGGAAGTGAAGTGTGAGTTTGCAGAACTATAGAAAGTACCGTAATTCATAAAAAGTTTTAAAAGCTGTTGTGGTGCAACCCGCACTGAGCGGAACCAGAGCCCAAATTGATTAGGAATTTGGAAAGCTTTTTCTTCACCGGCCGGTGGTCTGTCCACTACGCGGGAAAACAACGAACAGCAATGAGCTCGGGGGGAGAGAGGTATTTAGAGGCAAAAACTACAAGGATACAGTTGTTCCAGCATGTTTGTACAATATCTTGAAAAGTACACACTGTTCTAAAATAATAAACTGCCTTCCTGTAATATCTGCAAGGCTGATGCATAAGGAGTGCATCTCGCCTCTGTTAGCAAGATTCGACCTGCTGGGGTTTGTACAAATTTGCTACTGCAGCTGTATCTATAAACTAGTTCCTCTTACACGTTGAGCTAAATTGAGTCAGGGGTCCTTAGCATGGGCTGGCACGCCAGCACAAAAGCCAGCAGAAATATGAAGAGAAATTTGGAAAGTTTACAAGAGAGATTTATGGATTCTTGCTGTATTGGCCAAGAGTTTGCTTAAAGGCTTTAATCACTGTAAAAAAAAAAAATAGAAGGCTGGATAAAGAAGATGTGGCACATATACATCATGGTATACCATTCAACCATAAGAAATGATATCATCGGATCACTTACAACAAAATGGTGGGATCTTGATAACATTATACGGAGTGAAATAAGTAAATCAGAAAAAAACCAGAAGTGCAGGATTCCACACATTGGTGGGACATAAAAACGAGACTAAGAGACATGGACAAGAGTGTGGTGGTTACGAGGGGCAGAGGGAGGGAAGGAGGGAGAGGGGGAGGGGGAAGGGCACAAAGAAAACTAAATAGAAGGTGACGGAGGACAATCTGACTTTGGGTGATGAGTATGCAACATAATTGAATGACAAGATAACCTGGACATGTTTTCTTTGAATATATGTATCCTGATTTATTGATGTCACCCCATTAAAATTTAAAAAAAATTTAAAAAGAAAAAAAGGAAAAGATATTAAAGAATATAAAAATATAAAGAAAAGATATGAGAGATGGAACCAAGATTAAAATAATGATGGGATTAAAGGGGATTAGAGAGAAAATGATAGCGACAGTGGGCAGGTGAAGGAGATCCAACACACCCCAGATCAGGCCCATAGAAAGAAAACAGAAACAGTGATACTAAATAAATAAAAAGAAGACTTGCCTGACCTGTGGTGGCACAGTGGGTAAAGCATTGACCTGGAACGCTGAGGTCACCAGTTCAAAATTCTGGGCTTGCCCGGTCTGACCATGACCAACTTTTTACAATGAAAAGGAAGACAAAAATAAATTAAAGAAAATAATATCGTAAATAAAAGAAACATTTTATTCATTGCAACAATAATATACTATAATATGATAAATGTATAATAAAAACAGTTGTAATATTTTATATTGTAATTATGCTTACATGTCTATTAATCTTTAATAATTGTAAGAAAAAAATAATATTATCTAAATGAGTACTTTTCCATTGGATGAATATTTTTTGTCAACATATCATCTTGTAACAATATATTGGAAATATCTGAACAAGAAATACCCTTCATATTGAATTTTACAGCAGGTGCTGCAGCTAGAGTATCAACATTCAATCTCGATTTCTCACTTGTTCAAAAATCATTAGCAATTGAAAAAACTCTTTCAACTGCTGCTTTAGTTCCAGGGCAGCACAATGTAAATTGAACAAGAATAAACAAATTTTCACATGGAATATGTTCATTTTTGAAATGGCTGAATATTTCCATCCATCTTTTATCAATTTTGACATGTTCGTTTTCCCATTGCATTAATTTTTCAGAATTTAAATATACATTCAGTCTTCTAATTTCTTCAAAGAGACGACTGTCGTCTATTTTGATGTCTGGCATTTCTTTAGATAAAAACTAAGACAAGATTCAATATCTGTCCAATATACTTGCGATAATGTAAAAAAAACACCATTGAAAACTATTATTTCCTGTCATGTTTATTTCAGACCATTCTTCGATATACTGAAAACATATCTGGTAAAAATTCTGCAGTTCTTTGATAAACTTTTCTGTTTTGCCCAGATTTGATTCCTCTAAGTCTTACAATTTTCTTTTTATAATTAAAGGAAGAAATTTTTCTTCAAAACGAGATTTATATTGAAGGAGAGTCATTCAAAATAAGACTAACTTCTGTAGCTAAAATGTGTTCACCTTCAATTTTTTGAATAGTTTTGTAAAAAATAGATGCTTAATTATGTACAAAATATAAATTATACATTAGTATTTCAGATATTTTATTATTGAAAAACAATTCCAGGATTTTAGGACTTTGTTTAAACTTAAAAAATATAAATGGAGAGGCTCAAATAATTGTAGAACGCGCTATAGAGCAGGTGTTAGAACAAGCCATCTAACTCTTGAATATCCTAAAAGTTTTTTGTATTCAACATTTGCTACTTTACAAAATTGTTTTAAAGTAGCAACACGAATGGTAAAATGACTAAAATGCAAATAAATTGTAGTTATTATTACTTCTACATCAATTGGCATGGCACATGACGCTGTGTTGATTGCATTTGACAAGATATGTGCATTACAACCTATTCCTAGTATTTTCTTTTGGAGTAACTCATAATTTTACATACACATTATTCATCCCTTTGCGTCTTCGCCCACCAAAATTTGTCTTTGCATTACCAGCCGTTAGTGCAACAACTTTGGATTTCAAATTGTTTTCATTTATTACTCTGTATAGATGGTTTGACAAAATTTCAGAAGTTTCGCACTCAATGGATTCTAAATTTGAAATTTTTACTTGAATGCCCGTGGTAACATTAAAATATCTTACTATTATTGGATACAATTTAATTTCATTATGATTTGATGCATCAGATAAAATCGTTACAAATACTGCAGTTTCCAAGTCTTCTGTAAGTATTTTGTCACAGTAATTTTTAAATTCTGATTTCAAAATAACCTCGTATTTTGTCCTGACACATGAAAATTTTGCATTGGGAAACTTTTCCAATAACTTAGTTGTACAATCCATACTACGAAAACTTTGATTGTGAATTATAGTGTGAAATGCAAATGTTCCTTCCATTGCAGCGAACTGTTTTTCATCTTCAGAATAATTTGAAGTTTTAAAAAAAGTTGTTACTTTACAACTGGAAGCTGATGCATCTAATGATTGCTTATGTTTGTTGGTGGTCAAGTGTTTCGTTATTGCTGCTCTGCCCCCAACTACAATACAAAATTCCTCGCTGCAAATATTGCAGGAAACAATGGTATCTTTCTTTGATATAAGGAATGGAAATTTCTTTTTCAATTTATCATTGAAATGGCACTTTCTCTATTTTGATTTTTCCATCCCTTAAATGAAATTTAAAATTAAAAATAAAATATAGAGCTACAGGAATGATGCAAGCACATTTAGAACTGAAAACGTTAATGGGGTAGTCAACCTTTTTATACCTACCACCCACTTTTGTATCTCTGTTAGTAGTAAAATTTTCTAACTGCCCATTGGTTCCACAGTAATGGTGATTTATAAAGTAGGGAAGTAACTTTACTTTATAAAATTTATAAAGCAGAGTTACAGCAAGTTAAAGCATATAATAATAATTACTTATCAAGTACTTTATGTCGGATTTTCACTAAGTTTGGCAGAATAAATCTTTATAAAACAACTTACCATAGTTAAATCTATCTTTTTATTTATACTTTGGTTGCTCTGCTACAGCCCACCATGAAAGCTGGAACACCCACTAGTGGGCAGTAGGGACCAGGTTGACTACCACTGCATTACATCATGGTAGGTGAATTTTCCGGAAGCTAAATTAACAAAACTAAATATTATATCAAACAAAACGATTAATTTGGAGTGATATTCGGGTGTATTTATCATTTTCTAATTAAAAAATGTCTTTTATGCAACTATTTAATTAATAGATATGGTTTGAGGTTAGATTTCCACTTTAAAACTCGAATTTTGGGAAAATACTTGTAAATAAAATTATACGTATTTGGAAATTATTAAATAGATACTGAATTAATAAAACGTGAATTGTGCTTACCTATGTATGATTGAATATTCACTGAGAAAGAAATGATCGTGAGTCTACAATGTCGTATATACCATGTCATGTTTTAGTAAAAAGTACACAAAGCCATTTACGCACTCAGTATATCGAGTGCTCTCTCAAGGTCTCCCACGAGAGTGCATGTGTCTTATAATCGCCTCTCCCCGCACTGTACTGATGATCCTTGACGAATTATCATGTCAAATACAAATACGTCACATCATGCAATGGATTGACTCTGCATTGATCGAATACAGACATTTACAGATTAGTCTTCCAATATCAAAAAGGAGGACATGTAGAAGGACATTTTTTGAGGGAGGACGGAACTTACAAAAGAAGGACTGTTCTCCCTAAAGGAGGACGATTGGTCACCTTACTGGTCAAGACACATATGGGAGTTGATGCTTCCTGCTCCTCGCCCCTTCTCTCTCTCTCTCTCTCTTTCTCTCTCCCTCTCTCTATCTCTCTGTCTCCTCCTCTCTAAAATGAATAAATAAAATCTTAAAAAAATAAAGGCTTGACTTTATAGGGTAGAAGAGCACACCATGAACCAGGGAAAACTGAATCAGAACAGTCAACCATGAGACATCCTGCAAGGCTAGAGGGAGAAATAGACAAAGAAGGGGGAAGAGGGGCAGGGATAACAGGAGGGGAATGTGATGAAAGGAGGGATAAAGGAAGGGAAAGGAGCAAGGAAGGAAAGTATCTTCTGGGCTTCCAGGCACAGGGATAAGCCATAATTAGGGGGGAGGGGAATTTAGATGTGCCTCAGAGTTCTCTAAAGCAACACTCAAAACAAGATGTATTTAACAGCTACAAGATAGGCCAAGAAAGAGGGCTGGATTTCCTATCCAGCAAAAAGTATCTTTCAAAAAGCAAACTTAGCTAACACTTGTTAAATCTCTGAATTTATGTAATATTGTCCCATGAAATTTTCTTGAGGAATTTACAAGAGAACAAATATCCATCAACCAAGAGATAATAGAGGAAACAAGCTACAGCAAAAAAAAAAAAAAAAAAAAATGGGTGAAGAGCATTATACAATATATACCACAGCTGGAAAATTAAGATTAAGCATCAGATGTTAACTAGACTTATTGCAGTGATAATTTTGCAATACTTACAAATAACAAATCATTATGTTATACATCTGAAACTAATATAATGTTATATGTCAATTATACCTCAAAAAAATTAATTAGCCTGACCAGGCAGTGGCACAGTAGATAGAGCATTGGACTGGGATGCAGAGGACCCAGGTTCGAGACCCTGAGGTCACCAGCTTGAGCGCAGGCTCATCTGGTTAGAACGAGGCCCACTGGCTTGGACCCAAGGTCGCTGGCTCGAGCAAAGGGTTACTCTGTCTGCTGTAGCCCCACAGTCAAGGCACATATGAGAAAGCAGTCAATGAACAACTAAGGTATAGCAACAAAAAACTAATGATTGATGCTTCTCATCTCTCTTCATTCCTGTCTGTCTGTCTGTCCCTATCTATCCCTCTCTCTGTCTCTGTTAAAAAAAAAAAATTAAAAGATTAAACAAAGCTGAAGATTGAGGTGACAAAAGGTAAATGTTATGTACCCAGACGATATATAAATGATATAAGTAATAAAAAATGAAAAAGGTAAGGAGTAGATGAAAAAATAGTTTTGCAAATTGTTGCAGTTGTAGTAGTGGGCGTCAAAGAACATGATTCAAAGTTGACAAACCAAGGAGTACCTGTAAGCAACCTGAACAAGATAATGGTAATCACTGAGATGAGCAAAAGTGGGTGGTGGAAGAGAGGGTGGGAAAGTGAAGCATATCAATTTTATCATTATTCACACAAAAGAACTAGTCAGTCATGTCTAGAGAAATACAGCACTAACAATACTATATAAAATTATAATTACAAAGGTAGCCATGAGAACAAAAATACAAATCTTTCTCAATATTGAAACTGCAATTGTTTTAAAAGGCAAAGAAAACTCATTTTGGAACAACTTTCTAATAAACAGTAAAAGAGAAACCTAACATAAAATACTAAACGGGCTAAACTTATGTGTTTAAAAATATATTGCAGATAAATCACAAAGCAAAACTAAGCCCTCAGTTACATACAAGAGATACACACACAAAATATAATGATTCAGAAAAGCAGAAAATAAAAGGATGGGCGAAAGTGTAATAAGGAAACTCAAACAAATAAAGCAGAGGGCAGGATATAAATATTGGGAAAGGTTAAATTAAGAGCACAAGGCATTAAACAATACAAAGAAAGGCACTGTTTATAAGGCTTAAGGGTGTAACTTATACTGAATACATAATAGTCGTGAATATCTATGCAATAAGAGACATTAGAGGCAACAGTCAAAAAACAGTAATTATAGCAACTGCAAAGAGAAATAGGTTTTTAAAATCTGACCGGTGGTAGAGAATTTTTAATTCCTCTCTCCCTTTATGAAAATCAAGTAGATAAAAATATTAAATAAGCTTATAAATGACCTAAATATAACAAATACTCGGCAAACCTGATTGATAGATATTAAAAGGCACTATGTCCTGAAATGCCTTTGGAATAAACACCAAAACAACCAACAGTTAAGTCACAAAGAAAGGAGCACTAAATTCTACCTAACAGATCGAAATGAACAGACAGTATTCTCTGGTCAGATATAAAACTAGAAACTAAAAACAATATCAGAAAAGAGATTTTTAAAAACTTAACTCTTGATGGCCGTCGCATCACTTCCGGGAGCGCCTGGCCGCTGAGGCCACCGCCTGCTTGCGGTCCGGTCAACCCGCTCCGGGGGCCGCGGAGCCGGGTGACCGCGCAGCCGGGTGGCCGCGCAGCGGGGCCGAATCCCCGCCGTCCGCACAGCCGGCCTCTCCCTGCGGCTATGGGGGCGACCGGGCGGCTCCTGCGCGCGGTGACCATGGGGGCGCCTGGCTCCGACAAGGGACCGTGTCCTAGCGCTTCACCGAACACCTGTGGCTGAAGCACCTTTCCAGCAGGGATCTGCCCCGAGGCACCATACTTCGGGGCACAGAAATCAAATCGGTGTGTTAGCCAAGACTTTCATTGAACAAGGGACGGTCATCTAAGATGATGTCATGAGGCGGCTGGCCTTTCATGAGCTGAAAAACCTCACCCAACATAGCTGGCTAGTGGATGGTTTTCCAAGGGCTCTTCCTCAGGCTTTTCCCCTGGATAAAGTTTATCAAACAGACACAGTGATTAATCTGAACGTGCCCTTTGAGGTCATTAAAAAACGCCTCACTGCTCGCTGGATTCATCCAGCCAGTGGCCGAGTCTACAACATCGAATTCAACTCTCCCCAAATTGTGGGCATTGATGACCTGACCAGAGAGCGAGCCTCTTGCGCAGCATGAGGATGATAGACCAGGGACGGTTGTCAAGAGACTGAAGGCTTAGGAAGAAGCCAGTCTCGGAATACTACCAGAAAAAAAGGAGTATTGGAAACAGTCTCCGGAACTGAAACCAAGAAGATCTGGCCCCGTGTATATGCCTTCCCACAAATAAATCAGAAATCAGTTACTCCATGAAGAAAAGTGCGTATTAATAGCAAGGTGAGCAGAAGGACCTCATCCAGTGCATTTAGCAGCTCCATGTCCTAAGACTGACATGTATGAATCCTTTGAAAATTATCTTTCATTTCTACTGATTTTAGTTTGTAAATTAAGGATGTGCCAAGTGAGTCAGATACTAAGATTCATCTTTTGAAATCATCTGGTATCTTTCATCCAGGTCTCTCCCATGGGTGCTTATTTTGAAAACATTAAAGATGTCTTAACGAAACTTTTGAAAAATCATTTCGAGAATAATTAAAAGAGAAATTGGTAATAATCTAACTTTTGTTCAGAAGAGTAAGTGGTTGATAAAGTTTACTTATTTTCCTGGGGATGTAAAAAAAACAACAACAAGCAAACAACCATGTTGTTTGGGAAAAGTATTTTATCAGAGGCTTTTGCTTAGACTGATGTCAAAAAAATCTCATCTAGCACTGTGGTACATGTTTTTGTGGTACATTATTTCTATAAAATTCCAGAAAAAAAGCAACTGGATTTACAGTTGAAGGGTGCAAATTCACTGCTGCCTCTACACTAAGAAATTTATAAGCTAGCCATATGTGTTATATTTATTTTGTTGTTAAATGAACCTTCAGGTTACTCAGAAATTTCAAATTGCTAGAAAAACGTATTAATTAGCATATAGGAAAGTACTTTCCTGTATGATGATTTGTTAGAAATTGACATTATAAATAGTCTTGAAAAGGACCAGAGTTGAATTTTCTAAGAAAAATATAAAGCCTATGTTTTCCGATGTTACTTGGGGTAAGAGATGTACTTTTGGATCTATTTGCCACTTTCTCTTCTAGATCAAAATGTAACATTTACCTTGATGGGTAACATATTAAAGTAGAAAAAAAAAAAAGAATAAAAAGAAATCCATGGCACCAGGTAAAGTAAGCATGCTTTGTCATTAGGAAAAAGATGAGATTTGCCCGGGGAAAATTCCCTTGACAAATATAGCAACCATAATTAGTAAACAGGTTGGGCAATGAAAAGGATATACATGCCAGGTTAAAAAGGACTAGGAATCTAATTGAGTTTGCTGAAGAGTTTATTCATAATCAAAGAAGTTGACACCTACTTGCATTCACTGTTGTCCTGTCTTGGGGTAAAGTCTGTTGGTGAATGTAAACTAAGCAGTCATTTTAAACCAAAATGATTACTCAGTGGGGCAATAGAGAGAGTGCATGCTTATGTACTGTGGCCTGGTAGAAAGACTGGAGCAAGATGAGAAATGGAGAAAACTGACTGTTATCTTCAGTGGGATACTCACTCTTACTTTACTTGTTGCCAAATCAAGTGAAACAAGTCCTTGGACAAGCTTTTATTAACTGCCTTTGGAAATTTGGCCCATTTTATTCTAGGCATTTAAAATGCAATTGCCAATAAATGGTTCTTATGTATTCTGTGGGGAGGGATCTCATTTTCCTTTCTTTTGATTTTTTTAAAAATTCAATATGATCTTTCAAAATAGACTAAGGCTTTTAAAAAGGATTACAGTAAACATTCCATTCTTTATAAAACTTTCTATAATTCCTTATTTGAATGTTAATATTAGGTGCTTTCTAAAAAGGTTGTGAACTATTAAACTTATAAACTATCACTAAGTTATCAGGCATATGTTAGTAAGGAATACAATTATGTTGTGGAACTGTGGGTGTCAATCACTTGGTCACTGGTAGTTCACAGGGCCCACTCCACTCCACCTTCTGGTCTGCTGCCCTGATGACTCAGTGGCTTCTGAATTAGTGACAGGTTTCCAATAATTGTCTTAAAACAGTGCACAGGCTGGTTTCATTTCATGTTGTGTATACTTTATCTCCTGATATAGTATTGTAGCCATATGGCCTCCTTGACACCCTTAGATTTAGAATTAAAAACAGGGGAACATGACTATGAATTTAAGACTCTTCTTCCCAGTGACCATTACCTCCCCACCTTCAAAACACTTAACTCAAAGTATTGCACAAACATGCATTCCACCTGCACTATTGCTTTTTTCTTTATTAACTCAAACAAAAAGAGCATGTTATGCTGAGTTATTGTCACAGAATTTTTTTTAAACTATATTTTAATATTTTATTTTTTATTTTATTTATTCATTTTAGAAAGGAGAGAGAGAGGGATGCCAGGGTCCAGCCCCGGGGGGAGGATCCAGGGGTCCCACAGGAGGAGACGGCGTCGGCGAAATTCGAGTGAGAGAGCCGAATTCTTTTCTTTCTCTTTATTCTCTAGTTAGCATTTACTGCCAGGCATCTCCGCCAATGGCTGGTCTAACATTACTTTTTATGCACACACACTAAGTTACAATCACATGGTATTTTGAATACATCATTGTTTTAGTTTCACTATGGTTACATATTTTTAGATAACAGTTAATTCATATCTATAAGCTACAAGTCAGGTGGTAAGTTATTCAAAGTACAGTTATACAATAACTTGAATAGTAATAACAATATCGGTACAAACTTCTAAAAGATTAGTACTAATTAATAACTCTATTTTACTGTTGTTGTGAGTCAAGGGCACAGAAAGAGATAGCAGACAAAATTATCAAGGACTAGCAAAGGACCACCGCTTGCTCAGGCAAATAGCCTGAGTTCATGTAGTGTCCTAATTCTTTTTTCACAAGACTACAAAAGGCTTGCTATTTAAGAAACTGACATAGTATTAAGAGTAATTTTTACTTAAAGATACATAGAGTGCACCTGCAAGATAGCTAGTAGCAACATAATATCAGAAGGCATTAGTTGCTATTGCTGCTATGAATCCCACCACATTCCTCTCCTTATTCTTGGAAAATGCAAAAATCTCATGAGAATGTTTTACTGAGAAAAGCCCAGTGACTGTCTTCAGTGACAAAACAAGTCTTTTAACAAAACATTCTTTACTAGCCAGCTGCACTCCTATCCAAGGCCACGCAACAGGCCACTCCACTACACTTTACCTAAGATTCTAATGTCTAGTTAAACTTTATTTATTTATTATATTCATATACTAGCTAAGTTCTAACTTTATTCTTTCTAACATGATTAATAAGAAGAAATTCTCCTACAAACTTAACCCTTTATGAGGGATATCATGGCCAGCCTCTTATGTTTATGAGCCCAGTTCAAGGGGCTTACAGGCTTTTCTGTGGAACTTACACCTTCTGTCTCATTTCCAAAGAAATTACTACAAATCTACAGGGAAAGCACGGTACTATTATCCCTGTGCCATAAATAATAGCACACACCCAGAAAAGGGGGGAATATAAGGCCAGATTAATTCAAAAGATTAAAGGGGGAAGTATCGTTGTGCCTTTCCTTTGCGGTGACTTTGTCAACCTGCAGCTGTTGGTCTTCACTGCAGTGACTCTATCTTCTTTTGCTGTGACTTTGTCAACCAGCAGTTGTGGATCTTCTCCTGCTGTGACCTAGGTTAGCCAGCATTAGTGGATTGGCTCCCGACAGAGGGAGAGAGAGAAGAAGAGAGAGAGAAGGGGGGAGGAACAGGAAGCATCAACTCCCATATGTGCCTTGACCAGAAAAGCCCAGGGTTTCGAACCAGCGACCTCAGCATTTCCAGGTAGACACTTTATCCACTGCGCCACCACAGGTCAGGCGTCACAGAAGTTCTGATGAAGATTATCAGTGCTGAGGAGTGCATATTCTAAAAAAATGCTGTAACGACCATTACTATGATTTATGTGCCACATGGAAATATGTCTGGAGCTGAATGCCATGGCTAGAAGCTACTATGTCTTAGTTAAAGGCTAATGAGAACAGTACTTAAACCCATTACCCTATTTTCAGGAATAACATAGTTATTTCGGTACACCTTTCATAAGCACAGTATGTTATGGGATATGAAAATTGGCAGTACCATCAGAAATTTTACTTCTCAGTTCCATTTTAAATAGGTTAAATACTGGCTTAAATTTCTGACCCTGGCTATTTGGCTCAGTGGTAGAGCCTTAGCCTGGCATGTGGATGTCCCACGTTCAATTCCTGGTCAGGGCACACAGAAGAAGTGACCATCTACTTCTCCACCCTTCCCCCTATCCTTTCTCTCTATCTCTTTCTTCCCCTCCCGCAGCCAAGGCTCCATTGGAGCATAGTTGGCCCAGACGCTGAGGATGGTTCCATGGCCTCCGCCTCACGCGCTAGAATGGCTCCAGTTGTAACAGAGCACACCCCAGATGGGCAGAGCATCGCCCCCTAGTGGGCATGCCGGGTGGATCCTGGTTGGGCACACACAGGAGTCTGTCTCTCTGCCTCCTGGCTTCTCACTTCAGAAAAATACAAAAAAAAAAAAAATCTAACTGCCTGCCCATAGCTACCCGCCCCGCACCAGCTATTCACAATAGCATTCCAGCAAAGAAAAAAAATGTTTTGGACACTCATTCTTTGTGACAAAACTTACCTATGTTAACAACAAATCATAGTAATTACAGACATTAGATTAAATTGTTGTAATACTTGCAACTGACAGCAAGAATAAATTTGTATTTTAAAACATGAAAAAAGAATTTAACTCTTAATCCCTGGTTCAAAGAGGAAATGAAAATTAAATTTTCAGAAAACAAGAAATATAAAATATGACATCCAGCAACTATGGGATGAAACTAAAATAATATTCAATACAACTTATAAATAAATTATTTACAAGTAGAACATAAAAATTAAAATAAATTAATTAAGCATCTCAAATAACTTAAAAATAAAGTAAATTTAAAGAGAGCAAAACATGGCATTGTCAATGATATAACGCTGAAATGAATTTTTGAAAAATAGTAAAACATATTACAACATATACAGAAATTAAAATGTATCACAGACTTACATGTAAGAGTTACAACTTCTGAAGTTTTAGAATAAAGGCATAAACTTTTACCACCCTAAATTAGGCAATAGTTAACAAAAGCACAAGAAATTAGCCCTGGCCGGTTGGCTCAGCGGTAGAGCGTCGGCCTGGTGTGCGGGGGACCCGGGTTCAATTCCCGGCCAGGGCACATAGGAGAAGCGCCCATTTGCTTCTCCACCCCCCCCTTCCTCTCTGTCTCTCTCTTCCTCTCCCGCAACCAAGGCTCCATTGGAGCAAAGATGGCCCGGGCGCTGGGGATGGCTCCTTGGCCTCTGCCCCAGGCGCTAGAGTGGCTCTGGTCGCGGCAGAGCAACGCCCGGGAGGGGCAGAGCATCGCCCCCTGGTGGGCAGAGCGTCGTCCCTGGTGGGCGTGCCGGGTGGATCCCGGTCGGTCCCCGTTTCCAGCTTCAGAAAAATACAAAAAAAAAAAAAAAAAAAAAGAAATTGGACGTTATCAAAATAGAAAAATTATTCCCAGTGTGTTTCAAGCCCGTTGGCCAGCAGGCAAGAGGAGAGGGTTTCTGAGTCCATGTCTGGTGCCCACAGATCTCTCTAGAGGCACCATGCTTTCCACTCCATCCCCCAGCTGAACTCAAGAAACTCACAAGTCTTTTGGCCAAGTTAAATGATATGTGTCCATGGCTTCCACCTGCTCACCTGGAAAGTCCCTGAAAAGAAAGTGCACGGTTTTTTTTTTTATGCTGAGCATATAGTGGGTCTTAATAATTGCCTTATGAATGAGTGTTACAGACTGAACATTTGTGTCCCCAAAAATGCATATGTTGAAATCTAATCAATGTGACAGTATTTGGAGGTGAAGCCTTTGGAAGGTAATTAGATTTAAATATCATGAGGGTAGAGCTCCCATGATGGCATTAGTGCCTTTGCAAGAAGAGGAGGAGAGATCAGAGTTCTCAGTCTCTCCACCCTCTCCACTGTGTGAGGACACCGCTGTCTACAAGCCAGGAGGAGGGTCTCATCAAGAACCGAACGTGTCAGCACCTTGAGCTTAGACTTACCAGTCTCCAGACTATGAGTAGTAAGTGTTTGTTGTTTAAGCAACCCAGTATATGGTACTTTGTTATAACCACCCAGAATAACTAAGTTAGCATGTGTTGATTAATGTATGAAGGCTTTGGGTCCTTTGAGAGTTTTTGTGTTTCACCTTCAAGAGACATCATATTAGGCCCTGGCCGGTTGGCTCAGTGGTAGAGCGTCGGCCTGGCATGCGGGAGTCTCGGTTCGATTCCCGGCCAGGGCACACAGGAGAAGCGCCCATCTGCTTCTCCACCCCTCCCCCTCTCCTTCCTCTCTGTCTCTCTCTTCCCCTCCTGCAGCGAGGCTCCATTGGAGCAAGGATGGCCCGGGTGCTGGGGATGGCTCCTTGGCCTCTGCCCCAGGCGCTGGAGTGGCTCTGGTCACGACAGAGCGACGCCCCAGAGGGGCAGAGCATCGCCCCCTGGTGGGCAGAGCGTCGCCCCCTGGTGGGCGTGCTGGGTGGATCCCGGTCGGGCGCATGTGGGAGTCTGTCTGACTGTCTCTCCCCGTTTCCAGCTTCAGAAAAATACAAAAAGAAAAAAAAAAAAAAAAAAGAGGGACATCATATTAGACTTCAGTGGAGTTGTAGCAAAAGTACAGGGCTATTCAGACAGTGCATCAAGGCCACCTAGCCTGGTAAGATAGAGAGAGAGAGAGAGAGAGAGAGAGAGAGAGAGAGAGAGAGGGCTGGAGCTTAGCTCTCCTGATGTCCAGGGCAGAGCCCTTCCCATGTCACTGTGCTGCTTGCAAATGACTCACTAATGCATGTCAGATGCTACCAAGATATCCTTCTGTGAGCCAAGTGCCTATGTAGGGAGCCAATGAAACCCATCTGGGCCCTGGTCCTAGCTTCACTGCTAGAAGCTCCCCATCATACAAGTCACACCCTTCCTGAACCTCAGTTTCCCCATCCTGTACAACATAGATATAAGACCACAGAAATGTGGAGATTTTTGTCTGCTCTAAATTTTTCTAATTCAGAGACTGACTAGAGAAGAATTATTATAATCAGCATTGTCACCTCTTCATTAGCCCCTACAGATGAGTCAGAGTGTTTGGAGTGGGTAGTTGGATGTGTAAATGATTGAATGGGAGCCTTCTCAACAAAGAGAACAGAGACAAATTCAAAGATTACTTCTGAATAGGCTGTTTCTTGAATATACATATCTGTCAAAACTGACAGATATAATCAGAAAAGAGAGAAAACCCCTGAAAGCCTCCCTGAGTAAATCCTAGAGCCACTGTGGTCGACCCAAATCAGGAATTCCTCCACAGGTTTCTAGAGAGAATTAGCCACGAGACAGTGAGTCATGCCTCAGATCCCTTCCCATCATTCCCCGGATATCAATAAACAACTAAGGGTGCTACTAGCGCAAGAAACTCAACATCGCCAAACTCCCTGGGCCTGTGGGGGCAGATAGAGCCATATAAACAGAAATGACTACAATTTTATGGGCTCCTATCACCTCCAGTCTGCTCATACAGGAACACCAACGCCCTGCGAAATTACCCCTGACCAGACCTATATCATATGTGGACTACTGTCAGGTGCCACTGCTGCCCCACTCACGTTCACCAGGCATCTGCCAGCTGACTCAAACAAACAGGCTTGCCAAGGTGTTGCATCTCATCTGGTACGAGTGAGAGAGACCAGAGTGCACAGAAATTACTCCATTCTTTCAGAAACCAAGGGTCCAGCTTATCGTGCCTGCATCCTTCCTCCCTTAGATGAATCTGTCCAAGAATCTCTAAATCTCTAAATGGGCTGCTGGCAGGCCTGTCTATCCATGTTCTAGTCACACTTAATTTCTCATTGAAACTCTGGCTATAAAATTCCCCTATCTGATTCCCCTGGTCAGCGTTTCCAATGGCTCCCTGTGTCTTCAGGTTAGATATCAACTCTCTGGTGCAGCACATAGAGCCACACTACCTGCCTGGAAGCATCCTTGGCACTAGAGGTTCATAGAAGGTGAGAGGTATTCTCTGGGAGACAGTGTGATGTGGGGTTATAACCCCATGTAGGCATTGATGGAAGAATCTCAATAGCTGCTTGGCCACAAGTCCTTTGCTTGTTAGGAGATCATCCTAAGTTTTATCGTCCTGCTTCCCATTGACTCCTGCAGGTCTAGGGGGCCACCCTTGACCAGCTTAGCTGCTCACCCACCAGTTTCTGAAGGAGCAACCTTCAAAGCCCAAGAAGTCAGCCACTGAAGACCTGCAACTTGGATTAAAGCCAAGGCTTACTTTATCTGTCATCATGGTGGCCTCCATGTGGAGTCTAACCATGTAATACCAACAATGAACGGATCTCAACCAGATACTCTTTTTCAGCTCACCTGACATATGATTCTGTGTAATCAATCAGACTGTCAGTCCTCCTCCAGTGTCAGGTCTGCTCCTCTTCCACATCTTATCCACTGGGGAATGGTAGAAGAGGGACAACAGGACAATGGCATGCAGGCATCGTGAATGTGGTACTACTCAAGTGTCTCCTGAGGCTTGTGTTCGTGATGCTACCTTCACATCCACTTATCTAGTCTGTCATACATCTATTATATATATATATATATATATATATTATATATATATATATATATATATATATATATATATATATATATATTCAGTGAGAGGAAGAGAGGCAGAGACAGACTTTCTGCATGTGCCCTAACTGGGATCCACCCAGCAAGTCCACAAGCCCACTAGGGAGTGATGTTCTGCCCATTTGGAGTATTGCTCCATTGCTCAGCAACTGAGCTCTTTTTAGCACCTGAGGCAGAGACCATGGAGCCATCCTCATGCCCCGGACTAACTTGCTCCAGTTGAGCCATGGGTGCAGGAGGGGAAGAGAGAGAAGTGAGAGGGGGCAGGGTGGAGAAGCAGATGGGCACTTCTCCTGTGTGCCCTAACTGGGAATTGAACTCAGGACATCCACATGCCAGGATGACGTTCTACCACTGAGCCAACTAGCTAGGGCCTGTCATACATTTATGAATCTCAGATTCTTCATCAGTAAAATAATTTTATAATACAAACCATATCAGCCTATCCCAAGGAAAATATGAAATAATATGTCAAGTCATTAGGACTCAGATCATGGGAAACCCCATACTTTAAACCTGTGCTGAAAATAGAAATATAATACAAATCACATATTAATTTTAGATTGTCTTATAGCCCTGTTAAAAAAGTTAAGTAAAAATTTATTTAAATAATATTTTATTTAATTCAGTATATCCAGAATATGATCATTTCAACACATAATTAAAAATCTAATTATCTCATTGGTGGTTTTGCTTTTGTACTGGATCTTTGAAATTTGTTATGTATCATACACTTACCATATATCTCAATTCAGACTGAACACATTTTATGTACTCAGTTGCTACATACATTTAGCCATTGGATGCCACACTGGACAGCACAGCTGTAGTCTAAATTTGGGCTTCATTCTATGGAGAGCAATGATGGAATTTTGCCAGAGGAGTAAAATGCATGCATGCACACGCATATGCGTGCCCGCACGCGCGCGCGCGCGCACACACACACACACACACACACACACACACACAGAGTTTAGGGAGCTTTAATGAGGCCTTGGAATAGGGACACCATTGTTCTGCCTCAGTGGTTCAAGCAATAGACCAAGAGAGGGCAGCTCTATTTTCTATCTCCTTGACACTTACACAGAACCTGACAGAGAGCCCTTGGTAACTGTGTTGGGTGAAACAATCAATCAACAAATCACTAAAATAGGCAGCTGCCTGGATCTGTAGAGAAAGTTAAATGGAAGGGTCAAGATCAATCTGAAGGTCAGAGCCTGGGATTGGGGCAGCAGGATGGAGTGCTATGAGAAATAAAGAGACTGGGTGAGAAACTGGAGAGGTGGCAGATGACTCTCACTGTAGACCTGCATTCAAAGTGACAAGAGGCTGCTGAGACTAAATGACCGGTTAGGGAGAATGTGGCACTGGGGTTGGACGATGAAAGTCACTTGGGCAACGATCACCAAGTAGCTGGGAGGTGTCAGGCACTCCTGAGCCACTGGGAGAGTGGTGGTCGTAATAAGTAACTGAGACGACAGTGAAGGCTTAAGTACATGTGACAATGAAAAAAAAAATCATGTTCATGTGGACGTAGGTTTCAGGCGCTTGGAACAGCTGGGAGGGTAGCTGGACACAGGAAAAGCAGATTGGACAAGCAAGGAGCTGGCGTTAGACAGCCCGATTGTTGACGCAGCAGGCAGCCATCTTCCAGCGGCAAAGCCCTGGTCAAACCGTTTGCATTTCATTATCCAGTCTTGCTCCTGGGGGACCTGGGGTGAGACTGCTTAGCACAAGCAGCTGCTTTCACTTTAAACTATTTTAGATCAAAGCTGGAGGCATATAAGCTCTCTGTGTGACACCAGTAATGAAGAAGAAAGTCTCCCAGCAGCTAAATAAATAAATAAAAACAAAAGGCTTTGATACTCACCCGGAAGAAACTTGCTTCTCAGTATTTGTGACTTCCGTTGTGCATGTGTGTCAAGGACTGGAAATGTCAGGGGCAATAAGGTAATAGTGCTGGTCATTCCAGGACTGACACATGCTTAGGTTGCTGCCTAAGGCAGGGACTTGGCCTTTGGACCCCAAAAAGCTTCCTAAATGACCCAGCCCAGGCGCTCACGCTAACTCCAGACATCGTCCTTGGGGAGAAGACGAGTGAACTGCTCCAGTAATAAAAAATGCCTGTTTCTCTGATCACAGAGATGGATCTCAAAGAACTTGTGTGGACGTTCTCTCCTCTGAGCCTCGTGAGAACTCCTTCAATCAATGAGATTTGACAGGTGAAAAAACTGAGGCTCAGAGAAATTATGTTGCCATTGCAAGTGAAAGAAAACCGAAACCCAAAAGGAATTGACAGGCACACCAGAAAGGCAGGGGTGCCTGGCCTGAAAGCCTGGACCCAAGGACTCGACCACCATCAGGAAGCCCTCACTCTTTGCCTCTTATCTCTGCTTCTCTGGCTTCATTCTGTCCAGCCAGCTGCCTCCGCAGCCCCAAGCTAACATCTTTACAGCCTCACAACAGGTGAGGAAAGAAAGTCTTTCCTGCCAGCCTCAGTTAGCACAACCTTAGGGAAGCACTCTGGTTGGCCAGGTTTGGGTCACATGCCCATTCCTGGGCTACATCTGTGGCCATGCCATGGAGAACCATCAGTGGCCTGGCCAGGTCAACACCCTTCACCCACTTCCATGTGGGTGTGTTTTTAGACTAAATAAGAACTGTTGCTGGGCAACCAAGAACAGTAGCCTTTACAGTCACTAATAGAAAGACCACAACAAAAGGCCGGAAAGCCAACCTTCTGGCTTGGACCTCATCCATTATTATAAATTCAATAAATATATATTGCATTAGCTAGGCTTCAACAACCAAAACAGATATGGTTCCTGTCCTTGTGGGCACACAATCTAGGGATAGAGGCAGACAGTAAACAAATAAACAGATAAGTAATTTGCAAATTGTGACAAGTGCTATGAAGAAAACCGACAGGGTGAAGTGACACAGAAAATTGGGGAGCTATTCAGATAGGATATTTAGAGAAGGTTCTCAGAGGCCGAGTAAGTTGTAATCAAGACTCTGAAAAGGAGCTAGCCGGAGAGAGTGAGGGGAAGATGATTCGAGACCCAGGGAGGGAGCTGCGTGTGCAAAGGCCCTGAAACGAGAAAGACTCTGTCCTGTGCGGGAGACTAAGAGAAGTCCAATGGGACCCGAACCCGGTGGGCAACGTGGGGGTAGACAGACGTGCTGCTGCAGAGCATGCAGGTGCACACACAGGGCCTGCCGTGACCTGGAAAGGAGACTTTACTCTGAGGCACTGCAAGGCCATTAAAGAATATTTAAACCTTAGAGTTCTTTCAAATGATTTGTATTTTACAAGAGTAGAAACAGACAGGTTGGGTAAGAGGCTGTGATTGCAGTAATCCAGCAAAAGTTGATGTGGCTGAAATTACAGCGGCGGCAGTAGAAACAGGAAAACTGAAAAGATGAGAAATACATTTAAAGAGACAGGGCTTGTCTGATTGGGGGCTCGGACTGAGGAGAAGGAAGAAGCACAGAGGATGCCCTCGCGGCCTGGTGAGGTCATTCCCTGGAGGAGGGCAAACTGGAGTTAAACAGGTGAAATGTGGTAGAGATGGAAAACTTAGCCGGGCAGCTAATTTTTGAGGTGACTCTGAGATATCAAAGTATTATTCAGGTAGTTGGATATTTAAGTCTGAGATTCTTTAGGAATTTGGGCTGGTGACAGAAATTTAGAAGACACCAAAATGATATTGAAAACTGACGGCATCAGTGAGATTAGTTAGGGAGTGACTATAGAGATGAATGAGAAGAAGCCCTAAGACTGACTCATAGGAAATTCAAAACCACTAAGGTAGAAGAGGCGAGCCAACAAAAGAGGTGGGAGAAGATGAAACTAGGAGAGAATGATTCCATAGACACAGGGGATGCAGTGGTGTTAAAGCCACTGAAAGGTCAAATAGGATGAGAGCAGAAGAGTGCCATTGAATTTGGCACCAGGGAGACCTTGGAGAATTTTGCCAGGAGCAGTTTTGATAAAGGATAGACGTGACATCCAGATAGAAGGGGGTTGGAAAGGGAGCGGGGAAGTGTGGAGAATGAGGACGGAATGTCTACACCCCGCCCCTAAGGTTTTGTGAGAGAAGCACAGAAGTGGAATGGTACCTGGAAAAGATTCAAAGTCAAAGAACATTTTAATGAACTGGAGACAAATATGATACAAAGAAGCACTTCTTTTATCTGCTTTATAAATTGGTTGTCCTTAGTGAGTTCTCATTTGAACAGTGTTCTCAGGGTTTACAAAGTGTAGCCATGAAACTGGATGTTCCTCAAGGTCCCTTCCATACCTGTCATTTTAAAATTCTACAAGAATTCTATTTTCAAAGTTCAGAAAGAAAATATGCCAGGCTGGTGCGTTAGTCTACTTGGGCTGTCATATTAAACTGCCATAGACTGGGGGCTTAAACAACAGACATTTATTTCTCACAGCTCTGGAGGCTGGGAAGTCCAAGATCAAGATGCCAGGAGAGTTGGTAGCTGGTGAGAGCCCATATCCTGATTCATAAGTGACCATTTTTTTGTTGTATCCTCACATGGTGGAACAAATAAGAGAGCTCTGTGGAGTCTCTTTTATCTTTTAAAAAATATATTTTTTCAAAACAACATAAAAAGTGAGTGTATTTAATCATTCTAGGCTCAGAGTAAATGGATGAGTGGAACAATAATTCATACTATAGCATGTTTAATAAACTGGTCACAGAGAAAGTTAGTTGAAGGAAAGTAGAAGAACTTTGTCTTTTAGAAACTGGACCCAGCCCTGGCCGGTTGGCTCAGAGGTAGAGCATTGGCCCAGCATGTGGATGTCCTGGGTTTGATTCCCAGTCAGGGCACACAGGAGAAGCGCCCACCTGCTTCTTCACCCTTCCCCCTCTCCCTTCTCTCTATTTCTCTCTTCCTCTCCCGCAGCTGTGGTTCAATTGGAGCGAGTTGGCCCTGGGCACTGAGGATAGTTCCCTGGCCTTGCCTCAGGTACTAAAATAACTCAGTTGCTGAGCAACAGCCCCAGATGGACAGAGCATCGCCCCATAGCGGGCTTGCTGGGTGGATCCCAGCTGGGCACATGAGGGAGTCTGCCTCCCCACTTCTCATTTAAGAAAAATAAAAATAAAAAAAGATTTGGACCCGAGGGAGTCCATAATCATCTAGCATTGCTCAATGTTGTGCCTATGGTTAGAAATGTACGTGATGGGAACTCCAGGGATCTTCTTGAGTCTTCTAAGGTCTGTCAACTATGGCTACAGTGTAACCCTGCATTGAGTTACTCTCTGTACTATGCATCCACTTGCGTAAGTTCCTCTGTGTGTGCATGGCAATTGTTCAAACCTTGAATGCTTGGCGACCTTTAGAGCCAGTCCAAACTTCTGCCCCAGTTTCCCAGTTTCATTACACAGTCAGTTGTACATGGGATACACTTGGCATAGAGACAGTTTGTTATTGACTGAAGTCCAGTTTGGCCTTCATAGGAAAGTTGACAAAGTTAGTATCAACCAGGATGGGCCCAGCTACGAGTTATATTGAAAGAATAAGCAGGGTGTTGGGAGGCTTCTCTTTTCTTGAGTGCGCTGGGATCTTTCTTTTCTTTCTTTTTAGGTTTTAATCTATTTGTTTTTTTAAGCTTCTGATCTCTGAGACTAAACATTCACTTTATGGTCACATACTTTCTTGTTCTGCTTTCCTGTGTTCACATTGCACTCTTGTTTCTTCCAGAAAAATTCTGGTGTCTCTTTTATAAGAGCACTAATTCCATTCAGGAAGGCTCCGACCTCATGACTTAATCACCTCCCAAAGGGCCCATCTCCTAAACCAGTGGTAGTCAACCTGGTCCCTACCGCCCACTAGTGGGCATTCCAGCTTTCATGGTGGGTGGTAGCGGAGCAACCAAAGTATAAATAAAAAGATAGATTTAACTATATAGTAAGTTGTTTTATAAAGATTTATTTTGCGAAACAGCGAAAATCCGACATAAAGTACTTGGTAAGTAATTATTATTATATGCTTTAACTTGCTGTAACTCTGCTTTATGAATTTTATAAAGTAAAGTTTACTTCCCTACTTGATAAATTACCATTACTGTGGAACCTGTGGGTAGTTAGAAAATTTTACTACAAACAGAGATACAAAAGTGGGTGGTAGGTATAAAACTACCCCTGTCCTAAACCATCACATTAAGCATTTGGTTTCAACCTGGGAGCTGAGGGAAGGAGGGCACACACAGCATTGTCAGTAGTTACTGGCATCCAATCAGCTCCTTCTCCTTGTCTTCTCAATTCATTTGGTCATTAATTTAGTCATCCCTTTCCCAACAAGGTGAGCAACATAAGGGCAAGGACTTTTGTTGTTGCTCACAGACAGGTACAGAGAAGGTGCTCAAAAAAATATTTGCTAAATGAATAAACAAATGGATGAATTCAATAATTAGTCACACAGTGCCTACATGTGTGGATCTCATTCAATATTCACTCAACAAACATGAAGCCGCTGACACGTGCCAGGCCCTATGCTAAGCACACCTTATCTCATCCTTAAAGTGTGAGAAATAAGATTCCGTTCAACCTGCTTCACAAGATCATTATTACGGGATTCAAAAGAAAAACATGGGTGAGAAAAAACCTTTGCAAATAGTAGAGTACCTTAGAATCATAAAACATTATCATGAAACATGACTTTCGCACGCAGGAGCTCGTAGTGAAATTGGGGAAACGTGTAAGAAACACGGGAGAGGGATGGAATCACCGTTCAACGGGCCCCAAAGTCTGCATCAGGCACTGGGGCGCTTTACATGCCTTCTTTCATCTGTTACACCCACACCCTGTTACTCTCATGATGAAGGTGCAGAGACATGTTTGAGAGGTTAAGTAAATTGCAGAATCTATTCAGATAGAGTCAAAAATGGATGAAAAGCTAGATCTGTCTATTTTCAAAACCCTACCCTTTCAAAAATATTTTCTTTCACCTAAAAGTAAATCCTGGGAAGCATTCAAAGTCATGTCCCTGAATCCTGGGAATGGGATGGGTGAGGGAAATGGGAACGACTATTTACTGCGTGCTTACTGAACACTAAACTCTGTGTATTACATCAATTCTTATTTGTGATATAATGTCTACCTCATTTTTTCACACTGATTCAAATGTCAACTGAAGTGCCCAGTCCACTGATATTTACCTAGATTTGGCTCAAGAGGTTCCCAGGGAGTTCACACAAACACACCTCACCACACTCAGCACCTGTGAGTTGGGCACCCCATTCTCTCCCCATTCTGTTGGGCACCGATCCAGACATAAGATACCGACCCCTTCATTTCACCCAAATCACTCCCACAGGCATTAAAAAACATGTGGCAGGCTTTGCAGTATAGTTGGGGAGACAGAGTAGCTTGACATGCCAACAAAGCCAACAGCTTATGTCTGACTATCAGACGCCCCTGCTCATCAATCTTTTTTTTTTTTTTTTTTTTTGTATTTTTCTGAAGCTGGAAATGGGGAGAGACAGTCAGACAGACTCCCACATGTGCCCGACCGGGATCCACCCGGCACGCCCACCAGGGGGCGACGCTCTGCCCACCAGGGGGCGATGCTCTGCCCCTCCGGGGCGTTGCTCTGTTGCGACCAGAGCCACTCTAGTGCCTGGGGCAGAGGCCAAGGAGCCATCCCCAGCGCCCGGTCCATTTTGCTCCAATGGAGCCTTGGCTGTGGGAGGGGAAGAGAGACAGAGAGGGAGGAGAGGGGGAGGGGTGGAGAAGCAGATGGGCGCTTCTCCTGTGTGCCCTGGCCGGGAATCGAACCCGGGACTTCTGCACGCCAGGCCGACGCTCTACCACTGAGCCAACCGGCCAGGGCCCTCATCAATCTTTTGTTCAGGTGCTTCTCAGGGCTTCTCACTGCCCATCTTTTTCTGGGGTCCCAGCCTTCCCCTCATACCAACAATCACCCCTTAGTTTGAATCCCCACCTCCTTCTCCATCCTTATGGGTCCTGAGGGTGTGGGGGCTGCAGAGTTCTTACATGAACTCAATCAGGTGATTGGTCAAGGTGTGGCCATCTTATTCACGTTCATCCAGTGAGACCTTTCCCTGGGAATTTTGGAATTCGGACCAGAGAAGCGATCAAGTTGTCCCTTCTCCACTCACAGAGCTTGTAACATGTAACTCTCTGCAGGCGCTGGCTGCCATGTTTTAGAAGATGAAGAAAGTCACTTTGTAAGAAGGAAATGAAGCATATGAACAAAAAGGAGCCAAGAGGAGCAATAACAGGAGACTAAGAGAGAGTCTGACCAGGCAGTGACACAGTGGCTAGAGCTTTGGACTGGGACACTGAGGACCCAGGTTCAAACCTTAAAGTCACCAGCTTGAGCATGGCTCATCCAGCTTGAGCGTGGGGTTGCTGACTTGAGCGTGGGATCATAGACATGACCCCATGGTCACTGGCTTGAGCCCAAAGGTCACTGGCTTGAAGCCCAAGGTTGCTGGCTTGACCCAAGGTCACTGGCTAGAGCAAGGGGTCACTCGCTCTGCTGTAGCCCCCCCCCCCAGTCAAGGCACATATGAGAAAGCAATCAATGAACAACTAAGGAGCCAAAATGAAGAATTGATGCTTCTCATCTCTCTCCCTTTGTGTCTGTCTGTCCCTATCTGTCCATCTCTCTGACTCTTTCCCTCTGTCTCTGTCAAGAGAGAGAGAGAGAGAGAGAGTTTGGTGATGGCTCAGGAGAACCTGGAGCCCAGCTACATTCCTGCTCATCAGCTCCATCTCTGGGGCTTGTGCACTCTAGCAGCAGGAACTGTGAAAGGGCTCGGAGTGCTGGTGTTTCTTTCTCCTCCTCCCCCCCCGCCCTACATCCCCCGCCTTGTACGTGATGACAGCAGTACCTCCTCCCCCACTTGAATTACTATGCCAATCTTGTTAGAAGACAGCATCAGCTTCTCCAGATGAAGAACAGGCAAACACAGACCACCCTGCCAAATTCTGAGTAAAGCAAAGGCACATTTTAATGCTTCCCATTGGGAGTCCCTGCCCAGCCTCTGGGAGGGCAAGTGTCAGGTTCTTACCACCACGCCGCCCCCAGGTAGCTGCTGCGATGGCCGCATCTGTCATCCATGATACACAAAAGGGAACAGAGTCTCAAGAAATTAAAAGAACTGCCCAGGTCACAAGAAGCAGAATTTGACGTGTGTGTGTGAGTTTCACTAACACCCTGTTGGGACAGAAATGCAGACCCAGGAGAGCAGGCTGGAAGAAACCCATCCATCAGGGGACTACAGCGCTTTGCCTTTTCCATGATTGTTATTCCTTGTTCCCCTTCTCCTTTCCTCCCCTCCCACCTTTCTTCCTCCTTTCTTCCTTTCTTCCTCCTCCAAGACTTCTGGGGCCCCAATCAGCAGGAAGAGACACAGGTGTCCTCACACTGACTGCTCACCGTCCCTCTGAGGCCTGTCAGGAGACCTTGACCTCTGGCTCCTCCTGAAAAACAAGACAGTCTTTGTGCAGAGGCCCCTGTGCTTTACTAAAGACAGGTCAGCACAGAGAAAACTCTGAGTGAGAAGCAGAGGGGCCTGGAGAGTGGGCAGCACTGTGCTCTCTGCATCCTTGAACGGCTTTCCCTGGCCTTCTCTGGATTCTCTCTCTTCTCATTCTTTAAAAAGTGAAAGCTAATAAGTTACACCACAGCCTACTAGTTATTATTCTTAGTCCCACACACTATAGTCCTACCACCCATCCTGGTTTCCACAGTGACAATCGGTGTGGCCTTTGAAAAGTCACTTAAGAAAAAACCAAAAAGTCAAAAAGTGTATGTATGGACATGTGCTTGCACAAAGAAGAAAGCCCATGATGAAATGCATCAAAATGGCCCATGGGGGAAATTCACATCATTTCTTCTTTAGACGTTTCTGTGTTTCCCACTGTTTGTACAATGAGTCTGTACTACTTTTACAATTAGAAAACCCCTCAGTGAGCATCTCTGGGCATCAGTGTCCAAGGATATCAAGTGTGGATCATGCCAGCCACACTTCCGTCATAATGCTCCTTTTGGAATAATGAGATAAGGCCTAAACCCGTTTGATGCACATCAGCAGCTGAGGTTGCAAACACGAGCACGTTTCTTTCATTTTCCCAGTTAATCACTTGAGCAGCTGCAAGCCCTCATTATTAAGCAATACAGCATCTGCCCCCATAGGCCGCTCCCCTGTGGCACTTAAGAATGGGTTTCACTACATATAAAAAATAAAACAAATGAACAAGCAAAACCAAATAGACACAAGCTCATAGATACAGAGAACAAGCTGATGAAAGTGGGTGGGAGAATAGGCTGAAAGGTAAACGGGAATAAGAAGTACAAACTACTAGTTAAGTCAAGTAAGTCACAGGGATGTGATATACAGCACAGGGAAGAAAGTCAATGATATAATAACTCTATGTGGTGATGGATGGTTATCAGACTTATCATGGTGATCACTATATAAGATATATAAATGTCTCATCACTATGTTGTACACCAGAAACTAATATGTATGTCAACTATAATTAAAAAAAAATTTTTTTTTAAGTGAATGGTTTCCACTGCAAGCAACAGCAAATCCAATCAACAGTCCATTACACAAATGAGGTGTAGTTCCCTCCCATAATAGGAAATCCACACCCTGGCCAGGTAGCTCAGTTGGTTAAAGCATTGCCCCATACACCAAGACTGTACGTTTGATCCCCAGTCAGGGAACATATAAGAATGAACCAATGAATGTATAAATAAGTGGTATAACAAATCGATGCTTCTCTCTTTCTCTTTCCCTCTCCCTCTCCCTTGCTCTCTCTCTAAAATCAATGAATTAAAAAATATATAAATCCAAAGTTAGGTAGTCCAGGGCTGCTACACTGCTCAGAAATGTCCTTAAGGACCCAGGCTTTTAGTTCAGATTCATTTTTGTGGTCACAAAATGCCTGCTTCCTCTTCAGGCACGAAGGGGGAAGATCAAAGGGCTAAGAGATTTTGTCTTGTCACTTGAATGGGAATTCTGTCTACATCCTATTGTCTAGAACTAGATCACATGACCACCCTAGCTGCAAGGGAAGCTAGGAAATTAAGTTCACTTTCACCCTCTATAGTAGAGAAAAGCAACTTGTGAGTGGTTTTTAGTTATCTAAGCCCCCGAGAGTACCATACCACTGGAGTTTATTTGACCTGAGGGCTTCAGTTCCACTTCTTAAGACCAGGTGAAGTGAGAACTAGAATGTCTGACCTGTCCACAAGGAAGCCCAAATATTCATTTGTCACTGAGTGTGTTGCTACCTTGCAGGGTTGCTGTTAATAACTGGTTCTACATAATCAGTTGACCTCTTGTTCTCTGCGGAGGTGATGCTGTTATTGTGCCAGTTCCCTACACAAGGCATGGGGGGCATTCACGTTTGTTCTCATGTTGCAGTCACTTAGGTAACACTGACATGGACACAGTACTCCTCAATTATAATTCTTATGGAAGACAGGCTGAGTCATAAAAGGCTTCTTACCTCAGCCATTCCTTGTATCATAAATAGCTCCTTTGTGATACCTTAGACTGCTCTTTTGAACCTGGATCACTAGTCCAGACTCCCCAGAGGATGTTATTTTTCTTATGGGAAAACCTCAAATTAGATTATCCTACTCCATCAGAGAATGTCTAGTATAGCTGAACCTCATGATGGTAGTGACCAAAGTCTCAATACCTTCTCCAGAGAAGACTCTTTAGCCCTTATGCAAATTTGCATGCCTTTTCTCTGAATACAAATCAGTTCTGAATACAAGAAGCATTTATCACACTTGTCTCCATCAGGCCCCACCAGGTCCTATTCTGTCCTTTCACCAGGTCACTGGGGGACTTGCACTTACATAACTAAAAGAGCCCACATCAGGGGTTCTTTCTGAACATAAATCTGCCCCAGTGTTAATTTTTGTGAACAGTTAGATAAAGAAACAAGCCCTGGCCGGTTGGCTCAGCGGTAGAGCGTCGGCCTGGTGTGCGGTGGACCCGGGTTCGATTCCCAGCCAGGGGACACAGGAGAAATGCCCATTTGCTTCTCCACCTCCCCCCTCCTTCCTCTCTGTCTCTCTCTTCCCCTCCCGCAGCCAAGGCTCCATTGGAGCAAAGATGGCCCGGGTGCTGGGGATGGCTCCTTGGCCTCTGCCCCAGGCACTAGAGTGGCTCTGGTCATGGCAAAGCGACCCCCCCCCCCCGGAGGGACAGAGCATCGCCCCCTGGTGGGCAGAGCATCGCCCCTGGTGGGCGTGCCGGGTGGATCCCGGTCGGGTGCATGTGGGAGTCTGTCTGACTGTCTCTCCCCGTTTCTAGCTTCAGAAAAATACAAAAAAAATTAAAAAAAAAATTAAAAAAAAAAAAAAAGAAACAACTATGCTAAAAATATGCTGTACTCTGCTGGATGCACCCACTACATACACGTAAAAGTGGTTTACACAGAAGGATACTTAAGACTTCTAGTCTAGGTCTGCAATATGGTGGACTCTGTGAGCCATCCTCAAAGCAACAGCAAGAACACTGGAAGACATATCACAATATTCTTTACATTCTCAGCTGAACTCAAAAAGGAGGAAGAAAGGAAGGGAGGAAGGAAGGGAGGAAGTGAGGGAGGGAAGGAAGAAGGGAGAGAGGAAAGAAGGAAGGAAGGAAAGAAAGAGAAAAAAGAGAGAGAGAAAGAGAGAAAGAGAGAGAGAGAGAGAGAGAGAAAGAGAGAAAGAGAGAAAGAAAGAAAGAAAGAAAGAAAGAAAAGAAAGAAAGAAAAGAAAAGAAAGAAAGAAAGAAAGAAAGAAGAAAGAAAGAAAGAAAGAAAGAAAGAAAGAAAGAAAGAAAGGCAAATTTCCAGGGTCCAGAAATAGAAACTCAAAACTAGAAAGGCAAACATGTTAACTATCTTATGGCTGCTTTGGGGGGTCTTAGTTTTTGTTTGTTTGTCTACTTTTTATTGAGGTATAATAAACATATAGTAAAGTGTACAGTCCTTAAATGTAGAGCTTAACAAATTTTTACACATGTGTACAACCATGGAACCTCCTCCCAGATCAGAAAATAGAATATTTCCATCACAGGTCCTCTCATGACCCTCTTCAGTCAATATCACCCTTCAGGGGTAACCACCATTCTGACTTATCAGCAAAGATTAGTTTTGCACCAAAGATTAGTTTTGCCTGTTGTAGAGTTCTGTGAGAATAGAATCATACATTGGCTATTTTTTTATGTTTAGTTTCTGTGACTCAATTACAAATCTGCATCATTCATCCATGTTATTGCATATATCAACAATTTGTTCTTTTTCATTACTGTGTAGTATTCAATTATAAAACTATACCATTATTCACTTATCAATTCCACTGTTCATAGTCATTTGGGTTGTTTTCAGTTTTGAAAGTATAAATAAAACTGCTATGGACACTCTTCTACATGTCTTCTGCAGGACATATGTAGGGCTTGGGTTTTAATGGTCATCTGGAGAAACTATGAGATGAAACCATCAGCTCAAGCAAAGTAAGGAAATGACGTTTCGAAGCCCATATGAAGCTAGGACCATCAAAGGACTACACTCTGGGTGATAGTGTAGACTAGGGGAAAAATCTACTTGTACGTACAGAAAAAAAAGAGGACTCCTGTCTGCCTTTGTCTGAGATCTGAATGGGAATAAAAATCCTTCCCTATGAATTTATAATCACAGCGCCATACCTCACATTGCTTTAAAGTTAAAATTCCCTCTATCTATATAATCCAGAAACCCCCATGCTGATGAATTAGCATAGAAATTTGTTTTAAGCTGGTAATATCCCTGGGGTCCCTGTCAGAAGTGAATGAAAAGCCAGTGCAGAAGGACACAATTACATCCCACACTGTGAATGATTCCAACAGATAAACGTCCACTGAAGATAAGTTTAAAATTAAAGAGCAAATGAGGTACCAAACCACCCTGACTGTGAGTCAGCAAAAGTACACAATTTAAAGAAGAAAAAAAGATGCTTATATCCACAAGAGCTTTAGACAACATAATAGAGATTATAAATAAGTGTGTTTAAAATAGTAACTCCAAAATAATTGGAGTTATAGGGAAAAAGGCACTATGAAGAAAAGAGCAGGCAAAATTTAAAAATAAACAAATGGAATTCCTAGACAATAAAAATCCAGCCATTTATACTAAAAAACCACCTAATTGTACACTTTTAATTGGGCAATTGTACAGTATGCAAACCACATTTTAAAAAATTAAAATAATGTTTAAAAACACTTGAGACAGGTTTAGCAAAGTAATACTAGACAAAGCTGAATAGAGAAGTAATGAACTGGAAGATGACCTTGGGGAAATTCCACAGATTCAGCACAAAGAGATAAAAAGATATAAAAAGTGCATTTAAGTGAGCCAAGGATATAAAGACAAGGTCCACCTATATCTAATAGTATTTCCAGAAGGAGAAGATAGAATAAATGAAGGCGATAATATTTGAAAAAATTATAAGAAATAATGGCTGAGAATTTTGCAGAATTAATGGAGACATGGCTTCTCAGATGTAAGAACCATAATATGTATGAAGAAAATAAATCTAAACCTAGACACATAGCCAAATTACAGAACACTCAAGATATAGAGAAAATCTTAAAAGTAACTAGAGCTAAAGGACAAAATTCCAATAAAATATTGACAACTAGACTGGTACAGATGTCACAACACAGATTTCCTACAAAATAATAATTATTTAACTGGTACAATATCAACAATGGCATCAACAAAAGTAAGAAGACTATGGAACAGAATCTTCAAAATGCTAAGAGAATAGAACTGTCAACCCATAACACTATACTCAGCTAGACAAGTATTTCACAATGAGGACATTTCAAACAAATAAGGACTGAGTTTACCACTTAAGGCCCAACTTGAAAAAAATTTTTTAAACTACTAAAGATGAAGGCAATTAAACAGAGGAAGAAAATACAACAATTAATTATGCTTATTATATTTCCCATGTATTTATAATGTTTTATTTTAAGATTAAATGTGTGTGTGTTTATGTAGAGAGCATGAACGTGTGCCATACATAAAATAGTATAATTATTAATATTGTCCATTTAGTTTATAATATATTTAAAACAAAATTAAAAGCACTTCTACTACTTTCTACATCTAAACACAATGCAGAACATTTTAAAGACTCCCTTCTTATTAATAATACAGTATATAGCCTGAATCGAGCTATAGAGTTTTTAATACAGTATAGCTCTAGATCAGGCATCTTCAAGCATGAGATCTCTTTCTGCAGCTCTACCCCTTCTGTCTGAGCGAGTGGTGGTTCTGGGTAATGGTGGACGAGGTAGACAGATTCCCCGGGCAAGAAGCTTCAGAGAGTGCCCATCGCACCTCTCCACACAGCCTCTCTCCCCTGCTGCTGACTGGCTTCCTCTACTCCGGAAAAAGTTTTCATTCTGTAATTAGAGAAGGGAGTGATTTAAATGCATGTCTTAAATTATTCATTGAGAGCAAATTGTGATGAAGTTAAGGAATGAAGTATTAAACACCTAATTTGTATGAACTCCAAATGAGGTAACGTTGCTACTGAATGTTGTGTCCTCCCAAAATTCAAATGTTAAATCTTAGTCCATAATGTGATGTTAGTAGGAGTTGAGGTCTTTAGGGGTTATTAGATCATGAGGGTGGAGTCCTCATGAATGAGACTAGTGCCTTTATAAAAGAAATCCCAGAGGTCCTATTTAGTTGGCTCAGTGCTAGTCGGCCTGGCAAGTGGATGTCCTGGGTTTGATTCCTGGTCAGGGCACACAGGAGAAGCACCATCTGCTTCTCCATCCCTCCCCTCTTGCTTCTCTCTCTCTCTCTTCCTTTCCTGCAGCCATGGCTCAATTGAAGTGAGTTGACCTTGGGCACTGAGGATGGCTCCATGGCCTTAACCTCAGGTGCTAAGAAGAGTTCTGTTGCTGAGCAATGGAGCAACACCCCAGATGGGCAGAACATCACCCCCTAGTGGGCTTGGCTGGTGGATCCCAGTCAGGGCACATGTGGGAGTCTGTCTCTGCCTCCCCTCCTCTCACTGAATAAAAAAATAAAAAAAAAATAAAAAATAAATAAAAGGCATCCTGGAGAGCTCCTTCCCCACTTTTGCCATGTGAGAGCTCACTGAGAAGAAAGCCTTTTATGAACCGTGAACAGGCCCCCCACCAGACACCAAGTCTACTAACACCTCGATCTTGGGCTTTTAGCTCCAGAACTGTGAAAAATAAATTTCTGTTGTTTATAAGCCATCTGGTCTATGGTATTTTGTAGCATACATGCATTGTCTTTTTTTTGGTTCCCACAAGCATATAAAGTTAGCAATTGTAGGAATATGCTGTGAAGAATTAGAGACAGAAAGGCACCCTAGGGCGAAAGCCCTGAGTGGACGAGAATCCAGGGTCGTCTCTGACCCTGTACTGGAAACAGTGCATGCTGGAAACAGCAAAACAGCAGGATAAGACTCTGCAGGAAGAAATGTTTTAGGCTCTCAGAACAGAGATATAAAGTCAACATGTTCCTTGTCCTTTACTTCACCCCCTGAAAACTTCTGCTGTTTGCTTCCTTGAGTTATTTGTACTGGCTAATAAATAATCTGAGTAAGGCTGGATCTCCTGTCTGGGGCTGTTACCTCCCCTCAGCCCCTTGGAGTATTTCATCTGGTCTCCAAGTAGTTCATTGTCACCGTGACAAGCAATATATATATATTTGTATTTTTCTGAAGCTGGAAACAGGGATAGACAGTCAGACAGACTCCCACATGCGCCCGACCGGGATCCACCTGGCACGCCCACCAGGGGGCGACGCTCTGCCCACCAGGGGGCGATGCTCTGCCCATCCTGGGCGTCGCCATGTTGCGACCAGAGCCACTCTAGCGCCTGGGGCAGAGGCCACAGAGCCATCCCCAGCGCCCGGGCCATCTTTGCTCCAATGGAGCCTCGCTGTGGGAGGGGAAGAGAGAGACAGAGAGGAAGGAGAGGGGGAGGGGTGGAGAAGCAGATGGGCGCCTCTCCTGTGTGCCCTGGCCGGGAATCGAACCCGGGACTTCTGCATGCCAGTCCGACGCTCTACCACTGAGCCAACTGGCCAGGGCCGACAAGCAATATTAATAATCTAATTTTATACACTAGGACAGGGGTCGGGAAACTTTTTGGCTGAGAGAGCCATGAACGCCACATATTTTAAAATGTAATTCCGTGAAAGCCATACAACGACCTATTTACATTACACATTATCCAATAAAAATTTGGTGCTGTCCCAGAGGACAGCTGTGATTGGCTCCAGCTACCCGCAACCATGAACATGAGTGGTAGGAAATGAATGGATGGTAATACATGAGAATGTTTTATATTTTTAACATTATTTTTTTTATTAAAGATTTGTCTGCAAGCCAGATGCAGCCATCAAAAGAGCCACATCTTGCTCGCAAGCCATAGGTTCCCGACCCCTGCACTAGGACCTCAAGGTTAGAAATGTTCAACAACTATTTCTACGTTCCACAGCTAGTAAAGAAAGAGTAGGGATTTGAAGCCAGACAGCCTGAATTTAGTTGCATTGCTCTTAGCTATTATGCTTGGACCCTGAGAAATAGAACAGGAAACAACAAATGCAAACTGATCCTGTCCAGGCTGGGCGTCAACGTGTTGAGAAGGTTCAAGGTAAGTGTGGTGGGGCTGATCCGGAGGGTTCTCTCGATCATCTGTACTTATACTCTGTGTCTGCTTCCATACTCACGACCACCAACTCAGAAATGCTTTTCCTACATTTTCATTTCAATATCATTCAAATTTACAACCATCAAGGTCACTGATTGCTTTGTTTGCCTAGCCTGAGCTTCCTGAAAAGCAGCTCTTTTTCACCCCACCTAGGTGCCCTGAAAGGTCTCCTCCCTGACCCACAGAATGGGAAGTAATGAGGTAAGAAGAGGTGCTTTCCTGTCTCTAGGTTTCATCATTGAAATCTAAAACTGAGCAGAAAAGGCAATAAATTTGCCCACGTTGTCAGTTCAGAAAGTCCCCAGCAGTGGGGGCAGCGCTCCTCACAGAGCCTTCAGTTCAGTTCCAGGGTTCCAGCATTCCACTACTTGCCTTACTTACCCTTGCCGCTCCCACCCTCCCCATTCCAGTGGAAGAAGAGAATGAGTGAGACGTGCAGGGTCCTCAGCTTTTGGACACATACATACAGTGAGCACAGAGAGAGGCTAATTCATCCCTAGCCTTTGAGTTCACCTTCTCTCGTGAGGCTGCGGGGGAGGAAGGCTTCTGCTCTCCCTTTCTGGGATCTTTCAGCTCATGCAATAACTAAATCTGCATGAATCAAATTAACAAGAGAAAAGTATCAAGTGCAATTACACACAAACATATGGGAACCCCACATTCTTGGAGGGGGACCCCACGTAAATGAGAAGTTCAGAGACAGGTATATATGACATCCTGAGCTAAAAATGAGGAAAGCACCTGAGGCTCCAGAGCAGGAAGGTCATTCACAGGACAACAAGAAGAGCAGATGTTCAGTAATTAGAAGTTTTTCCTGCCCTGTGGGTAGGTCATAAAAAGTTATTGCTGGTAATTACTCTTATTATGGGCAAGGTTTCCAATTTGAAATCTTTAAGGGAGAGGTAAAAGTTTATCTTGAGCCCACAGAGTCTTGATGGTTTCAGCTCAAAATAATACACATGCCAAATTATCACATCTTGGGGAGGCCTTCTCTGAACCCTCTCAAGACCAAGGAAGGAGACTCCATTAGGAGTGACAAGCTGCAGACCTCTGTAGGAAGGAGCTGTGAGGTGGGCTGCCTGGGCAGGGTCTCAGGGTGTGTGGGGGAAGCTGTCAGCTGGAGCCAGGTCTCTAACACCTGGGAGGTGTTCAGTGAGAAGATCCCACAGGATGCACCCCCTTCAAGACAACCTGCCTTGTCTCTGTGGAGTGTTCTCCACACAGAGGGGCTAACAGTCAGTTGTGTTGATGGAAAGAGCAGCACTGACCAGCAGAGACCTGCAGTCTTTCCACCACCAGAGAAAGCCAGAACTTAAAACAGAAGAGAAGAGGGGGGTATTGTTAGCAGCAATGCTGGATTGTGGGAGAATGCAAGGTGACAAAAGTCCTCGCAGTTTAAGACTTAAGCCAAAGGGCTAAGCTCTTCCCCACAACCTCTGATTGTTTAAGTTGGTAAAGGCAATTTACACGTCCTTCTCCACAGCTCCATGTTAGCTGTGATGTTGATGGTTTCTATTCATCCCATCCCCTATGCCCCTTGAAGAGACTAGAGGCAATTTTCTTTTTACCCTTTGTTTTGTGAAGCTAAGATGTTATGTATAGTAGGGGGTTTTCTGCACTTGGGAGAATTTTTGGTTTGCCTCAGAAATGCAACTTTGTATCTGAGCTCTCTTTGATTTGCTAATGACTTTGCTCTCTGCCTTATAAATAAAGAGTTTTGGGGGTGGAGACTCACTCTTGCAAGCCATCAGCTTGGCAGTGGGTCCTCTCGATCCCATCCTTTTTCTTTCTGTGTTTATTTTCTAATCCTCCACCGTTCCCACCCGAGACCTGAAAAATTATGAATCGCGCTGGCTCACAACATTGGACCTCAGTTCTTGAGATCGGCAGAAAAGGAATTCAGAGCCAACAACTCTGGTGCAAGAATAAGTTTATTTAGCATGAAAAATGGAAGTACATTTGAAGAGAAGATTTAAGCAGTCTGCTCAGAGAGCTGCCTTGGTCTTTTAGAAAGAAAGTCAAAGAGGCAGAAGAAGTGAGCCTGTTGGGCTGTGTGGGCTCAGGAAACAAGTTACAGAGGTAAAAGAAAGCCTTGGGTAGAGGCTCAGGGGGTAGCTGAGGATAAACTGCCATTGCTCTCTGCTCCTCTGGTTGCAAGTCCCCTAGGAACCCTTACAGCTTAGGAGAAAAAGAGCAAATACTGGTATATATGCCTGAAGGAAGTAGGCATACGCATGCTCCAGAGAGAGCATGCACTGGGTCCTTCGTCTTAAGGGCCTTTTTTCTAAAGGTGGAAATTTCAGGGAAGGTCTTAGGGGAGGACCTCAATAAACTATTCATCAGCTTTCTAAGTGTGTCCTTTAACATGCTGATGCATCAGAATGATGTTCTACTGATTGGTTGGCACTAGGGTAGGGGATCATTGGTCATTGCATCTGGTCCTGATGTTGGCCGTGGCATCACTTCATCTGGTTTTGCTGATTTTCTGGGTTTGAATCTGAAACACAACTGAGATCTAGATGTTATCTCTAGTTTGACCAAAACTCTGTCTCTGTGGTCAACAAATTTGAAGAGTTGTTCCTAAGATTATTTGTACGAATAAGAACCTCATTGTCCCGAGTGTTTAACACTTAAGGGAGTGGTCGTGCAAGGGAGAAGGGGGCAGGTGAGGCAGGGTGCTGGATGAGGCCAGTTTGAATCAGCTATCTGCCTCAGTTTCCCGATTCCACTTACCACGCAGCGTTCCTAGCTTCTTACTAGCCTGCTTCAGTATAACGGCTACTGACACAGTCACTCCTCCACCCATCCCCCTCCCCAGATAAAACATTTAGAGACACAGCTCTTGGAGGGAGAGTTTAGAATCAGACATGAATTTGCATTCTTTAGGTGAATAGCATGAATCTTTAATATTGGAACAATATCTTTAAGATCTAGAAGTAGCTGAAAAGTTGTATAATCTAGTTCAGATGTTGATGAGGGAATGGCTACTGTCATCTGGAAGGATAAGGAGGTGAACATGGTACAGCTGCAGGACAGCGTATGGCCAGAGGCCACCGCTGTTGGGGCCATGCACATGCAGGTTCTCATTGAATTTGGGCAGACAGTAAAGAAACAGTGGAGCCCAAAAATGGTGGGCCATTGCTTTATTAAAGTCTCACACTGGCTAACGAGCAACACACAAGGAAAACATTTCCCTTTCACTCAGGGCTCCCAAAGCCACTGACACATTCTCCAGTTCCACAATCAGGAGAATCTTCTCCAGTTTCTCCTAGAATCAAAGGCCCCACCAGTATCAGTGGAGCTTGCAAAGCCCCTCACCTCTGGTTCCCCATCTGCAGAGCTTCTCACTTCTCTGCACAAACTGCTTCTCCTTCAGCATTCTACATTCTCTCTGCTCTTCCTACAAAACATGGCTTCTTTTTTCTTCTCTCTCCTGCTCTCCTTTTCAAAACTCTCTGGAGCAAAAACCTCTCCTCCAGCAAACATTAGCAAAACAATGGCCCTTCCTAAGCAGGAAGGTAATTTGCAATTTCACAGACCCACATATACCTGGCGCTGCCCAGCCCCAATGCAAACTATAAGTGAGCAAACATAAAAATCATATTTTACAATCTTATTTAACCAACAGACAGCTATTATGAAAAGTAATTTTTACATTTCAATAGTTGAGATACTGTGATGTCCACTTCACAACCACTAGGATGGTTATAATCAAAAAGGCATAAAAAAAGGCATAATAACAAGTGTTGACTAGTATGTGGACAAATCACATCTGTTGCTGATGAGAATGTAAATGGTACAGCCACTTTGGAAAAGAGCGTGGCAGTTTGTCAAAAAGTTAAACTTAGAGTTGCCATTTGATATCAAAATTCCACTCCTGGGTATATTATGTCCAAGAAAATGGAAATATATGTCCACACAAAAGCTTGAATGCAAACAGTCATAGTAGCATTATTAATAATAGCTAAAAAGTAAAAATATTCCAAATGTCAATTACAGGTGAGTGGATAACTTTGATATATCCATATAATGAAATATTATACAACCATTAAAAGAAATAAAGTACTGATGCTACAATGTAGGCGAACATTGAAAACTTTATGCTAAGTGCAAGAAGCCAGACACAAAATATCACATATTACCATATTTTTCACTCCATAAGACACTTTCTCCCCCCAAAAAAAAGTGGAGGGAAAAATGCCCATGCATCTTATGGAGTGAAAAACATGGTATTTTGTTAAATATTTTAATACACCATTTGGTTCAGAATACTTTTTTTCTTATTTCTTCTTTAAAACTCTAGGTATGTCTTATGGTCTGGTGCATGTTATGGAGTGAAAAATACAGTATGTGATTCTATTTATAAGAAGTGTCCAGGATGTGTAAATCAGTAGAGAGAAAAAGTACAATGTTGGTTCCCTAGAGCTAGAAGAGTTGGAAAGTAACAGCTACAGGTTGCAAGGTTTCTTTTCAGGGAAATGAAATGTTAGAAAATTGATAGAGGTGATGATTGAACAACTCTATAATTAAAATAAAAACTATTGGCTTCTACACTATAAATGGGTAAATGATATGGTATGTGAATTATGTCTCAATAAAGCTGTTACCAGAAAGAAAACAAAAAAAATGGTGACATAATAGAAGACAACCACCAGACAGACACAGAGAAGCAGGTCGGCAGATGGACAGATGTGGCCTGGAATTGCCCCCCTCCCCTGAGGCAGACGGCCCTAACCATGTGGATAACACAACATTGGAGGTGTATCCTCAGGGCTGCAGGCACCTGTCTCAGAAACTAAGATGCAGGAGAACGGGATAGCTTTCTCTTGCACCCAGCTGGGTGTCCTCAGCAAGTTAGTTCCTCCCCCTGAGCCTCGGCTCTATTACCCTCTTGTGCAACTGGCATGATCAAACTTGTCAGACATGCGCACTTTCAGGCCATGGCCCAGAACGACTGAACCAGAATTTGTGTTTCATTCAAGTCTGGCAATCACTGGCATATATTGTATAAATTAAAAATACCTCCTTTAAAAGGATTTTGTGAGGATCTTTATTAACAGTAATTACTTCCATTTACCTGACATGCTCTGTGTGCCAGATACAGAGTTAATAGAGAGAGTACCTAGTTTCATTGTACACATAGTAGGTGTTCAGTGTGTGGTAGTTTTTGTTTAAAAGAGTCTGGCTGGGGAGGAGGGAAGAGCCTGGATGCTGGAATCCATTCCTCATACTGACTCTGGGCCTCAGCACGTGAGACCTCAGGAGAGTAACTCACCTTGTCTGTGCCTGACTTGCTGATCTGTACACTGGGCTCAGCTCACAGGGTGGTTGTGAAGACTATGTGGCCGCCCCATACCTAGCACCCAGGAGGTGTCCAGCAGATGTTCAGTCATTTCCTCCTCTTCCCACAGCCAAATCGCACAGCATGTATTTGAGAAAAAGACTCAACCATCTTGAATCCTGCTCAATTTATATCCAGCCCTACCTCTGTTATTCATTCACATATCCACGGAGCAGATTCTTCCTGAGCACCTAATATGTGCTAGGTGCTGTACCAGGAGCACAGACCTTGGAACTGTGATCCCTGAGCTCATGAACCCTATCTGCCTTGTGGAGAGAATAAAGCAGACCTGTTTACTCACCTGCTTTGAAAGCTGTAGAAACAAAGCCCATTGTCTCTCAGCAGCCATCTGGAACAATTAGTCTCAACTCCCAACCCTAATGTGCTTCCACACTGTGAAAAAGCACATTTTAAAGGGGCAGGAGACATAAATTAGTATAATAATGCAATTAAAATGCATTTTCCTTCTACTTATTGAAATTACTTTTTTACATCTTGAGAAAATGCATTCTTCCTTGGAGGTATATAAAGAGATTCAAAGAGGCTGTTGAAATGATGCAAGAAGTGCCCCAAACAGGAAGCACAAATGCCCTACCCTGCAGGCCAGGCAGGGCCGCCCTCCCTGTGACCCTGTCCACGCCTACAAAAGGGCAGCCCTTGGGACTCTACAGAGGCCTTGGGCACAATTTCCCTGAGCCAGGTCCCTGCCCTCACTCATTTGTTTATTTATTCTCTCAGTAATTTTTATTCTGCACCATGTATGGCACTAGGAATAACCTGATGAATAGGACATAGTGCCCACTTTCCAGGGGACTATCTAGGAGGAAAGCAGTCAAGCAAAAAAGAGTAGGACACAGGGCCACCAGTGCTGGGACAGAGGGATGCACAGAGAAGGGGCCCCACCAGCCTGGGCATGGTGCGGGGGAGGGGGGTGCAGTGGTGGAAGGGTAGAATGGCCCTCCTGTAAGTGATCCTTGAGCTGAGTCCCCCAAGAATGAGAAGACATTAAGCAGATGGGGGGAGGGAGAAGGGGTCTTCCAGACTGCTTCCTCAGAGTGACCAACAAGGACAAAGGCACAGAATGTGGGAGAACACAGTGCATGAAGAGCATTAAAGCCATTTGAGATTAGGAGGCAGGGGCTGAGACAAAAGGCAAAAGAAGCAGGGACTCAAACATGCACCAGACCAGAAGGGTCTAAAGGGTGAGCATTTTGTCCTGAAAGCTTTAGGAAACCAGGGTGAGCCTCCAGGTAGCAGTGGTTGAGAATACAGAGGCCCAGAAATCACAGGATGAAGGCAGACACCCACCCAGGCAAGGACAAGTGTGAGTCTATGACTTCTTCCAGAAAGCCGTGATTGGTATCCCGAGTGACTGGTTTTGGGTCGCCATCTGCTGGCAAGATTTCTTCAATGCAGCTGGTTCAACCAATGTTCAGAGAGAATGAATTCCCCTTTAAAAACAGTAACAGGCACAGGAAACTTCCTTGAAGTTACAAAAGACCAAATTAGTGCAACGCTTATTATACAAAGAATATTATTAAAGGGACATTCAAAAATCAAAGAAAAGAGCATCATATGAGAGTCCTGGGTTCAAATCCCAACTCTGCCACTTATATAAAAAATCGCTTCACTTCTTTCAGCTTTGTTTTTAACATCCATAAAGTAAAGATAGTATCTAACTCACAGTGTTGACAGTAATAAAAGATACTAAGTGTGTAAAAAGAAATCCAACAGGCATTGGTTATGGTGGTGAGAAGCCAACATGTGACCTATGACCACCACCTCTATCTGTTCCACCATCTCCTCTTCCTCCTCTACCTCCAATTCCTCTTCCTCCTCCTCTGCCTCCTCTTTCACCTCCTTCACTTCCTTTATCTCCTTCTTCTCTTTATCCATGCCAATTCCTTCAATTTGTCCTCCCCCACCTCCACCAACACATCCTCCTCCTCCACTCTACCTTCTCTTCTCCACCTGTTCCTCCTCTTCCTCATACATACTGTATGATCCCGTGTGTATCTATAATTTAAGCAGAGAGAAAAGCACTCTGTGGTAACAGGAGTGAGAACAGTGGTTACCTTTGGGGTGGGCAGTGGCAGAATAATGCAGGAGACAGGCTTGGAGGGGCTGCTGAATGGGTGTGTGCACTTGGAGACAGTTTATCAAGCTGTTTATTTAATTTGGGGTATTTTACTATATGTATGTTATAATTCAATATGAAATTTCATGAAAAGAAAAGGGAAAGAATGATAGTGAATTCAAATAAAGATGGTGATAATTCATTGCCAACAGGTCTGCACATAAACAAGAAAATTCTAAAGGATGCACTTTAAGAAGAAGGAAGGTAATCCCAGAAGAAGGTCTGATGTGCTGGAAGGAATGGTGAGCAAAGAAATTGGAACACATATGAGTGAATCCAGACAAGTATCAATTATATAAAAGAATAATGAGTGATGTCTAATTTGTGAGATTAACATAAAAACACAAAACAGACTTAAAATACTAAACAAAAATAGAAAGCCTTAGAAAACCAGGGTGAGCCTCCAGGTAGCAGTGGTTGAGAATACAGAGGCCCAGAAATCACAGGATGAATTGAATGAAGGGGATGTATGTTAGAGTGAACAAAGATGTAGGAAGAGAGGTAAAAATTGTTTAACTTTTAACTCTGTTATATTAACAAAGTAAAAAAAAACAACACTAGTAACAAGAATCTGTGCTTCGCTTACAGAACCAAAATGAACCAAGAGCTACTAAAGCAGAAGGCAGTCACTGCTCACACCCAGAGCCCATCTAGAAGAAGAGGCCAGGTCCCGTGGAAGCCTGCACAAGTGCCTTTCTCCCAGTTCTTCTCCCAAAGGGACCTCCAGCCACTTAACAAAGTATCTGAACACAAGGGGGCAAGGGGAATACCCCTACCTTTTGAGTGTTATTGTATAAAAGTTGTGAGGTGACATTGATATTAGGGCGTGCAAAACCCTGGGTAGCATGATAACAATCAGTCCCACCCTATAAGACTAAAAGGATACATCTGTCCCTTTCCATGCTCTGGCACAATCAATACAAAAGCAGGTGATTTGCAGTAGGTGATGGCCCACTACTATAAACTTAACTAGGGGCAACCACATTTGCAGCTGCTGTACCTTATACAGTATCTTTATTGGAACAGATGAACAGTCTCTGGTTCTTGGAGTGCAGCTATTGGTCAGGATGATTAAATCACTTTTTATTCACCTGGGATGGACAGCAGTACACATTTACGACCTTGCCCTTGGGCTATCTTAAGTCTACGGCTCTGTTATAACCTGAAGGGGTCATGATCATCATGCCATTCCAAGATTGGCTCATTATATTGATGGTACCACATTAATCGGACTAGGAAACTAAGAAGTGGCAAGCTATCCTGGAAAGATGCATTTATACCAGAGAGTAGGGGATAAAGCCTCACAAAGAGGCAGAGACCAGCTTCATTGGTAAAGATTTTAGGGGTCAGTGGTCTTGAAAATAACAAAACCTCCTCTCCAAAGTAAAGCACAAGTTACTATGCCTTGTGCCATGTACCACTGAGAAAGAAGCACAAAGTTTGCTTCAGGTTTTGGAGACAACGTATACTGCCACTGAGAATACTACCCAGACCCTTTCCAGGTGGCATGGAAGGCTTCCAGGTTGGGGTGGGTCCCAGAACAAGAAGGAGCTTTGCAGTGGACTCGGGCTGCATTACAAGCAGCCTGACTGCTTGGGCATATGGTCTGGTAGATCAGGTGATGCTAAAGGCATCTGTGGTTTGTAAGGACATTCTCTGGAGTCTCTGCAAAGCCCTGAGAGGTCACTGGGTTGAGGCAAGGGGAAATCTGACCGGCTTGATCTTTACCATGTGTGCAGGATCCAACCACTTCTGTCACCTCCTCAATTATCATCCCCCCTCACCATCACCTTTTAACTGAATTATGTAAACAGCCTCCTAACTTGCCTCTTTATTTCTGGTTTTGCCACCTCCCAACCTTGACCTTTGTCTGTGTTCCACAGAGCAGCCAGTACAGTATAACCCTTTGAATACTGATTCAGATCACATCACACCTTTCTTCCAAATCTTCCAAATAATTTTTTTTTTTTGTATTTTTGTATTTTTCTGAAGCTGGAAACAGGGAGGCAGTCAGACAGACTCCCGCATGCGCCCGACCGGGATCCACCTGGCATGCCCACCAGGGGGTGATGCTCTGCCCATCTGGGGCGTCGCTCTGTTGCGACCAGAGCCACTCTAGCACCTGAGGCAGAGGCCATGGAGCCATCCCCAGCGCCCGGGCCATCTTTGCTCCAATGGAGCCTTGCTGCGGGAGGGGAAGAGAGAGACAGAGAAGAAGGAGAGGGGGATGGGTGGAGAAGCAGATGAGCACTTCTCCTGTGTGCCCTGGCCGGGAATCGAACCCGGGACTTCCACACACCAGGCTGACACTCCACCACTGAGCCAACCAGCCAGGGCCATTCCAAATAATTTAGTCTACATGCCCAGCCCACGTAGTCCACCCTCCTTCTCTGCCCACACTCTCTGATCTCATCTCCTCCCCCCTCTCCCTTCACTGCTCCGGTTGGCCATGCTGCCTTCCTCCTGCTCCTGCCTCGGACCTTTTGCACTAGCTGTGGCCTCTACCTAGAACCTTCTCAGAGAAACTGGCATCGTTCACTTACCCACTTCATTCCAGTTTCTGCTGGAACCAAAGTTACAGTTGTGCTCCACCCATTCATAGCCCCTCGCCCAGATGTTTGTTCTGCATAGGCCTATGAACACTCAGTGTATCATATGTTTGTTTATTGTTTGCTCCCAGTAGAGATTTTGTCTTCGTTCACCAGCATATCTTTAACAGCTGTCACAGAGCTTGGCACATAGTAAGTGGGCCCTCAATGAATATTAGTAAAGGAATTAATTAACAAACCCAGGCATATATGCATGCATTTATTTTAGGTTCTTTTGCAAATTTTGCAAATACCATAAATATTGATTTTTTTATAGTTTTCTACACTATATTTTATTTATCAGTTTTTAGCATCTTTAGGACTTTTATAAAATTCTTGTTTAACAATTTTATATTTGTAGATATTGTATAACCAACTGAAAATGACTGAGTTCATTGTGAACTCTCTTCTTGGTTTCTACTTTACCATTACACTATTTTAATTATTTTTTAAAAAGAAAGAATTTTATGAAATCTTTAAAAGCCACTAAAGACTTCCCATGAATACTGATTGCTGTGAACTTTTTACTGAAAAGTAATTTTTAGGGTAGAGGTAAGTTTGGTAAATTAGCAAAATTGGACTTTTGGCAAATAGGTTTTTGGGAAGTTGGCCTGCTGTCCCTCCTGAGCTACCCTGGGGGGGCCGCCTGCAGGGACACCCTCCCTCCTCCCCAGCTACAGGGAGCTCGGCTGCCGGTGTGCACAGCTCACGGAGCACAGGGTGGTCTGAAATCCACTTCATCATATCCGCATGTAAACAATGTACCTGGACTAGCCATTTAAAGGCTGTGTTCTTTGGCTTGTTACTGTGTCAGGGACCGACATTGGTGACACCAAACCTGGTGTGTGCCGTGGCATCGGTGGCACCGCAGGAGTGACAGCATCCCCGTGCTAAGTGATCTAGTCCTCCACCCACTCTTGGTGTCCTCGGCACTGGAACAGAGCCTGGCACACGGCAGGCGCTCAACAACTCCTGGCTTACCGAACGTTGAACTGTGGCCGAGTAGGGAAGGCTGGGAGGGCGTCATGCACGGCAGGCCTTGGTCAGCTGAGGATGGAGTCCAGCTTTCGGCCTTACCGGCGAGGTTACTGGGCTGCTTGTCAGGTTCATTTTCCCACAGCAGCCCTGCCAAAGGGGGCGCCCATGAGCACCCGGGGAAATTGAGCCTGGTGGAAATGACAAACACACAGGTCCCCTGAGAGCTACTTTCAGCACACATCTGGGACACATGGGAAGAGAGCTGTGAGGTGGCATTAAGTACATTCACATCATTATGTAACCAACACCACCATTCACATCTATTAATAGAACTCTCTCATCATCCCAAAGTGAAATTCTGTGTCCATGAAACACTAACTCCCCAATCCCTGCCCATCCCTCTCTCAGCCCTGGTCACCACTAGTGTATTTTCTGGAATATCTTTATGAATTTGATTATTCTGGGTACGTTGTATAAGTGGAATCATGTATAATACTTGTCCTTTTGTGCCTGGCTTATTTCACTTAGCATGATCATTTCAATGTTCCTGCTTTAGTGTGTTTCAGAATTAAATTCTTTTTTCTGGCTAAATAGTATTCCATTGTGTGTACGTATGTACTCCATTTTTTGATGCATTCACATGTCGATGGACAGTTGGGTTGCTTCCACCTTTTGGCCACTTTACTAATGTTGTAATGTACAGTTTGAGTCCCCTCACTCCCCTCATTTGAACAGATACCAGACATGGAGGCGCTGGACCAGGTGGAAATTCCGTGTTTAATCTTTGAGGAGTCGCCATTCTCTTTTCCATGGCAGCTGTAGCACTTTACACTCCCACCAGCAACGCGTGGGCTTCCCACTTCTCCACAGCCCTGCCAGCGCCTGTTCCCTCGGGCTTTGGCTTTGGCTGCCCCAAGATGCAGATCTTGGGAGAGGAGGGCTGGGATGTGACAAAGGCCTTAAAACTTTCCCAGAAATCTGAGTCTCAGAAGAGCCAGGGCTGCCAGTGTGAAGGAACCAGGGACTAGGTCAGGAGAGAGTTCATTGGTCCTGGGTTCCACAGCTAGACGCACACTACAAGCCGGCAGGCTGAGGGGTGGTGGTGTTGGAGTAGGTGACATCTGACCCAGCCTGGACTAACCCAAAGGACCAGCATGGGAATGTCCCTTCAGTTTATGGTGGGTGGGCTGAACTCTCTTACCAGATGGCTGCAGTTGCCTCTGATTAGTGTGTGTGTGTGTGGGGGGGGGGTGAGGTCAGTGGGTGTACAAGAACACTTCCAGACTCCCTGGGCTCAGGGCAGCAGCCTCTCATCAAGGCCTGGATGCCACTCAAATGGAACCTGGATTTTCCAATAGGATAAAAGTGACATTCCTTCCTTTCCTCTCCATAATATCTACAAACATCTGGTCCCAGGGGACTTGGGAAGACTCCACCCCTCTAGAGTTCGGTGGCACTTCCATCTGGCAGCAGGAACCCCTGGAGACCCTAGGCTGCTAGATGCTGGCTCGCAGTGGTTCTTTGTCCCTAGACTGGAAGGTTGGTATTACTGAGGTGTCCATGTGGCTCTGTTCCCACCCCCAAGATTGCCAGGGTTCTGAGGCTGGGAAAGAATCCTGGTTCCACTGTCCCGGAGGATTCTGGGAACTGCCTGGGGCAGTTGATGGTTGTTGGTGGTGTTTGGTGGCTGTTGAGTGAAACTGGACACGGGGCCAGGCTGAGAAGTGGAGCAGGTACCTCTTGGAACTCTGTGCATCTGGTTCTGGGGACACCTAGGTGAGCCAGGCCTCCTGGGAAATTGCCAGGAATTAGGCCGGGGACCAGCACAGGTAGGGAGTGTCCTTGCAGTCACAGTGACCTGTGACATGGGCAGCAGGAGGTAAACATTAGTCCCTCTGGACAGCCCCAGGGCCCCGCCCCAGAGCTGGGGAACTGAACCTGGGCTGGGCCCGGCTGGGCCCTTACCCTCACCTCCTTAGGTCTGCTCTGGACTGAGGCACCCGAGCGGGAGCAGGAAGGACGGCACCCCCAAGGCTAGGCTTCCTGGGGGAGGAGCCTTGGATTTTTGATAAAAGTAGTGACTTTGGGAGCTTACTGCCTTGACTTCTGTAGGTCAAGGGGATAATTAGTAACAAGATAAACTAAAAACAAACACATTAGCCCTCTAGTTCCTCCCCCTGCACTCCCGGGCTGCAGCTGAGAGGAGGCAGCAACGGTGTTTCCACTCTGAGGGGCTGCAGACAGAGTTCAGGGGAGACGTGCTTACTTCAGGACAAGGGTCCGGAGGCCTGGCCGGGACAGCTCTGGGGGCCTGGGCAGGGCCCCATTCACCCAGCACTCCTTAGGGCCCAGGGCTGCCTGCTCCTGCATTGTCTCCTGGAGTCTGATTTCTAACTGGACTTGAAAGGGAGGCCTGGGGAGTGTGAGGTGCTCTCACTGTGGCCTTTCACACCCCCATCTGCAGACAGGGTGGGTGGTCTTGGTCACACAGTCCCTAACCCCTCCCCTGGGCTGAGGACTGGCCAGTGAGAACAATCCATCTAGAGGAGGCTGGTCTTTCAGGCAAGTGGCTGATGAGTGGCCTTTTGTCTGTGTCTGTGAACACGAAGGCTCTGCAGACATCGCCCTCATGGGGAAATATTTTTGGACATCATCACTTGGTAAAATGGTCCCATAAAGCTATATGCTTCTGGGCGGGAACAGAAAACTGAATTCTCTTGTGCAACACGACTGGGTTCTGCCACAGAGCTGGAATTTGGTCGAAAGGCTTGTTGCTCAGCTGACACTGACAGGAGCAGAAAGGGGACAAGTGGGTGGGCTGCCCTGAACCTCCGCGGAGGCCCTGAACCTCCAGTGAGAGCCCCGTCTGATCAGCAGGGTGAACCACCCACAGTGCCAGCTGTCACTAGGCCTCCTTCCTCTAGGGAAGATATTGTGGGGTCTGGTGGCCCAGACACTGAAGATGGAGAAAGTCTACCAAGCAGCAGTGACTTCTCCATGGGAACGGAAACACCAGTACCGTAGTCTAAACTGCTTTTCTTCTAGATGTGAAAACCAGTGTTGGTTTTAACACGTCTACACCTGGAAAGATAGCTTATGTCAGTGTATAGTCTCTTTCACTGAAATACTCCAGAGAATTGTTAGTCAAATTTGTACTTCCAATATTTATTTTAAAACATTTTTGTGGTTGAAATGTGGAAGAGCCTTTGACCAAACTGTGGTCACTGTCTTTTAATAATCTACCTTCAAGTTGCTGGGAACAGAGGCCAGCTGTAAGGCAGAGCTCGCTGTGTGTCTGCTGGAGCAGATCTCGCTCGTGCCAGCTGCAGGCTCTGTGATGCGGGCAGCCCCCACAGAAGGCATGAAAGTGGAAAGGCAACGAACGTCCTTTGTTTAGGAGAGAGCAGAATCAGAGAAGTGTAAGGTCTGACAGCAGGGCTCTAGGAGAACTCCTGAGTCGCTCTCATCTCTGTTGGTGTCTCTCGTGCTCCCTTAGTTAGTATGGGGTGTGCACGGCCCATCTGCAAACCTAGGAGGCGCTACAATCAGCCCTGATGGCGCACCTGAGCCCCAGGGCAGGCAGAGCCGCAGTCAGCTGGGAGCCAGGGCAGGCTGGTAAAGGATTGCCCAGCAGCCCCCTTTGTGTGCGCACTTAGCCACATTCATTTTTTGTTTTCTAGTATTGTTGTTTTTCTTTATTTTATTTTATTTTATTATTTTTTTATTATAATTTTATTTTTTTAATGGGGCGACATCAATAAATCAGGTTACATATATTCAAAGATCAACAAGTCCAGGTTATCTTGTCTTTCAATTATGTTGCATATCCATCACCCAAAGTCAGATTGTCCTCTGTCACCTTCTATCTAGTTTTCTTTGTGCCCCTCCCCCTTTCCCTCTCCCTCTCCCCCCTCCCCCCGTAACCACCACACTCTTATCGATGTCTCTTAGTTTCACTTTTATGTCCCACCTACGTTTGGAATAATGCAGTTCCTGTCTTCTTCTGATTTACTTATTTCACTTCGTATAATGTTATCAAGATCCCACCATTTTGCTGTAAATGATCCGATGTCATTTCTTATGGCTGAGTAGTATTCCATAGTGTATATGTGCCACATTTTCTTTATCCAGTCATCTATTGACGGGCTTTTTGGTTGTTTCCATGTCCTGGCCACTGTGAACAATGCTGCAATGAACATGGGGCTGCATGTGTCTTTACGTATCAATGTTTCTGAGTTTTGGGGGTATATACCCAGTAGAGGGATTACTGGGTCATAAGGTAGTTCTATTTTCAGTTTTTTGAGGAACCACCATACTTTCTTTCATAATGGTTGTACTACTTTACATTCCCACCAACAGTGTATGAGGGTTCCTTTTTCTCCACAGCCTCTCCAACATTTGCTATTACCTGTCTTGTTAATAATAGCTAATCTAACAGGTGTGAGGTGGTATCTCATTGCAGTTTTGATTTGCATTTCTCTAATAACTAAAGAAGATGAGCATCTTTTCATATATCTGTTGGCCATTTGTACTTCCTCCTGGGAGAAGTGTCTGTTCATGTCCTCTTCCCATTTTTTATTGGATTGTTTGTTTGTTTGTTGTTGAGTTTTATGAGTTATTTGTATACTTTGGATATTAGGCCCTTATCTGAGTTGTTGTTTGAAAATATCATTTCCCATTTAGTTGGCTGTCTGTTTATTTTGTTATCAGTTTCTCTTGCTGAGCAAAAACTTCTTAGTCTGATGTAGTCCCATTCATTAATTTTTGCCTTCACTTCTCTTGCCATTGGAGTCAAATTCATAAAATGCTCTTTAAAACCCAGGTCCATGAGTTTAGTACCTATGTCTTCTTCTATGTACTTTATTGTTTCAGGTCTTATGTTTAGATCTTTGATCCATTTTGAGTTAATTTTAGTACAGGGGGACAAACTGTAGTCCAGTTTCATTCTTTTGCATGTGGCTTTCCAGTTTTCCCAGCACCATTTATTGAAGAGGCTTTCTTTTCTCCATTGTATGTTCTTGGCCCCTTTATCAAAAATTATTTGACTATATATATGTGGTTTTATTTCTGGACTTTCTATTCTGTTCCATTGGTCTGAGTGTCTATTTTTCTGCCAATACCATGCTGTTTTGATTGTTGTGGCCCTATAATATAGTTTGAAGTCAGGTATTGTAATGCCCCCAGCTTCATTCTTTTTCTTTAGGATTGCTTTGGCTATTCGGGGTTTTTTATAGTTCCATATAAATCTGATGATTTTTTGCTCTATTTCTTTAAAAAATGTCATTGGAATTTTGATGGGAATTGCATTAAATTTGTATATTGCTTTGGGTAATATAGCCATCTTGATTATATTTATTCTTCCTAACCAAGAACAAGGAATATTCTTCCATCTCATTATATCTTTCTCGATTTCTCTTAACAATGGTTTATAGTTTTCATTATATAAGTCCTTTACATTGTTTGTTATGTTTATTCCTAAGTATTTTTTGTTGTTGTTGTTGCAATTGTGAAGGGGATTATTCTTTTGAGTTCCTTCTCAGTTGTTTCATTGTTGGCATATAGAAAAGGCTATTGACTTCTGTATGTTAATTTTGTATCCTGCGACCTTACTGTATTGGCTTTATTGTTTCTAGTATTCTTTTTGTGGAGTCTTTGGAGTTTTCGATGTATAGGATTCATATCATCTGCAAAAAGTGATACCTTTACTTCTTCTTTTCGATATGGATGCCTTTTATTTCTTTGTCTTGTCTGATAGCTTGGCTAGAACTCTAGTACCACATTAAATAAGAGTGGAGAGAGTGGGACAACCCTGTCTTTTTCCTGATTTAAGGGGGAAAGCCTTCAGTTTAGTGCCATTTAATATGATGTTAGCGATATGGTTTATCATATATGCCTTTATCATGTTGAGATATTTTCCTTCTATACCCATTTGTTGAGAGTCTTAAACATAAAATTGTGTTGTATTTTATTCGAAAGCCCTTTTCTGCTCTATTGATAAGATCATGTGTTTTTTGTTCCTTTGTTTTGTTGATATGGTGTATTACGTTAACGTTTTACGTATGTGAACACATCCTTGAGATTCTGGGATGAATCCACTTGATCATGATGTATTATTTTTTTAATATGTTGTTGTAATTCGATTTGCTAGTATTTTGTTTAGTATTTAGCATCTGTATTCATTAGAGATATTGGTCTGTAGTTTTCTTTTTTTGTGCCATCCTTGCCTGGTTTTGTATGAGGGTTATGTTGGCCTCATAAAATGTGTTTGGAAGTATTGCTTCTTCTTCTATTTTTTTGGAAGACTTTCAGTAGAATAGAAAACTCCAAGTCTTCTTTGAATGTTTGATAAAATTCGCTGGTATAGCCGTCAGGGCCTGGACTTTTATTTTGGGGGGAGGTTTTTAATGGTTTTTTTCTATTTCTTCTCTACTAATAGGTCTGTTTAGGCTTTCTGCTTCTTCTTGACTCAGTCTAGGAAGGTTGTATTGTTCTAGGAATTTATCCATTTCTTCTAGGTTGTTGAATTTAGTGGCATAAAGTTTTTCTTAGTATTCTACAATAATTCTTTGTATATCTACGATGTCTGTGGTGATTTCTCCTCTTTCATTTTGGATTTTGTTTATATGAGTTTCTTTTCTCTTTTTTCCTTAGGTAAGTCTTGCCAAGGTTTGTCAATTTTGTTATCTTTTTCAAAGAACCAGCTCTTGTTCTATTAATTTTTTCTATAGTTTTTCTGTTCTCTAATTTCATTTATTTCTGCTCTGATTTTTATTATCTCCTTTCTTCGGCTGGTTTTGGGTTGTCTTTGTCTTCTTTTTCTAGTTCCTTTAAGGTGGTGAAGTTAAGTGGTTCACTTGGGCTCTCTCTTGCTTGTTTATTATAGGCCTGAAGTGATATGAACTTCCTTCTTATCACTGCTTTTGCTGCATCCCATAGATTCTTATATGTCGTATTGTCATTTTCTTTTGTCTGTATATATCTTTTGATCTCTGCACTTATTTCTTCTTTGACCCACTCATTTTTTAAAAGTATGTTGTTTAGTTTCCACATTTTTGTGGGATTTTTTTTCTCTTTTTGCAGTTGAATTCTAGTTTCAAGGCTTTATGATCAGAAAATATGCTTGGTACAACTTCAATTTTTCTGAATTTGCTGATGTTGTTTTTGTGGCCCAACATATGGTCAATTCTTGAGAATGATCCATGTACACTGGAGAAAAATGTATACTCAGTCACTTTGGGATGAAATGTCCTGTAGATGTCTATCATATCCAGGTGCTCTAGTGTTTTGTTTAAGGCCACTATATCTTTGTTGATTCTCTGTTTGGATGACCGATCTAGAGCCGTCAGCGGTGTATTGAGGTCTCCAAGTATGATTGTATTTTTGTCAGTTTTTGTTTTAAGGTCAATAAGTAGCTGTCTTATATATTTTGGTGCTCCTTGGTTTGGTGCATATATATTAAGAATTGTTATGTCTTGATTCAGTGTCCCCTTAGCCATTATGAAATGGCCATTTTTGTCTCTGAGTACTTTTGTTGTCTTGTAGTCAGCATTATCAGATATGAGATTGCTACGCCTGCTTTTTTGGATGTTATTTGCTTGGAGTATTGTTTTCCAGCCTTTCACTTTGGAATTTGTTTTTATCCTTGTTACTTAGATTGAGTTTCCATGTAGGCCAGCATACAGTTGGATTTTTCTTTTTTAATCCATTCTGCTACTCTGTGCCTTTTTCATTAGGTGAGTTTAATCGTTAACCATTTAGTATAATTATTGGACACTTGAGTGAGTTCCCTATTGCCATTTTATAGATTGCTTTCTGTTAGTTTTGTTTCTTTTTGATCCTTCTCTTTTCGTTTTTCTATCTTTTGTTTTTATTTGGCTTGTTATTCCATATATCTTTCCTCTGTTTCTAAATATCTTTTATCTCCATGTGCTTCTGTTGGTGTTTTTTCAATGATGGTTACCTTTAAGTAATGAAAAGGGTTCCCACCCTGTTCATTGTACGCGACTATTTTGTGAGTACTTTTGCACTCCATCGTCCTTTTGATACTGTTAATCTCCCATCCTCTCCTCCTTTCTTTTTGTTGTACAGTTTAAATTTGGTTTTATTGTGTTCTTCTTGGAGCTTTTACTTGTGGCTTTGTTTTTGTTTGTTTTGTTCTTTGTATCTGATTGGAGAACCCCCTTTAGTATTTCCCCTGGAGTGGGGGTTTTCTGATGATAAATTCCCTCATCTTTCTGTATCTGTGGAATGTTTTTATTTTTCTCCTTCATATTTGAAGGATAGCTTGATGGGTATAAGTATTCGTGGCTGAAAGTTCCTCTCTTTCAGGACTTTAAATATTGGGTCCACTCTCTTTCTAGCTTGTAGAGTTTCTGTTGAGAAATCTGATGATAAATCTAATGGGCCTTCCTTTATATGTTGTATTCTTCTTTTCCCTGGCTGCCTTGAGAATTTTTTCTTTGCCATTGGTTTGTGCCAATTTCATTATGATGTGCCTTGTAGTAGTAGGTTTGTTGGGGTTAAGAAAACTCGGAGTTCTGTTTGCTTCATGAATTTGAGGCTTTAGTTCTTTCCACAGGCTTGGCAAGTTCTCATCTATTATTTGTTTGAGTATGTTCTCCTTTCCATTTTCTCTCTCTTCTCCTCTGATATACCTATTATTCTTATGTTATTCTTTCTGATGGAGTCAGATAATTCTTGTATGGCTATCTCATTTTCTTTTTAATTTTTGAGTCTCTTTCTTCTTCTCTCTCTTGTGCCTCAAGTTGCTTGTCTTCTATTTCACTAATCCTCTCTTCTATCTGGCCTTTTCTATTAGCTAAGCTTGTTACCTCATTTTTCAGCTCATGAATTGAGTTTTTCATCTCTATTTGATTTGTTTTTATAGTTTCAATTTCCTTGGACATATATTCTTTGTGTTCATTGAGTTGTTTTCTGAGCTCCCCTAAATTGCCTTTTCTGTGTTTTCTTGTATATCTCTGAGTATTTTTAGGATTTCTATCTTAATTCTCTGTCATTTAGCTCCAAGGTTTCAATATCTTAAATTTTTTCTCCATAGATTTTTTCCTCATCTATCTGTGTTACCTCTCTTTCTTTTGTATCCATGATATTCGATTTCTCTTCCTTTAATGCATCTGAGGGTGGTTTTGTTGATAGTATTAATGAGATTTAATAAAGAATAAAAAGTTAAAAAAATAAAAAATCGAAAAAAGTTGTGATTTTTTAAAATTAATAATGAAAGAACAAAAAATAAAATATAAATTTCAAAAAAAGGAATTATTCCCCCCCTCCTTTTTTTCCTCTCCTCTCCTCTCCCCTCTTTCTTGAGAAAAACTTGTGGTGAACTGTGAATTATATTTGTAACTAATAGAACAAACAAATCCATGTAATGGAGGGCCTGAATTGGGAGAAGTAATAAAGGGGACAAGAAAAAAGAAATAACAAAAAAAATAAAAAGAAAAAATAAAAAAGAGGGGGGGTATGGACCACAAAAAAGCAAATAAGAAAAAAATTTGGATGAAGAAAAAAATGATTTGCTTTTAGGTGTGGTTGACTAGAGTTATAGATGAGAGGAATAAGAGGGAAACAGGAAAATGGGGGGACAAATTAAAAATTACTATTGTATTTAGTGGAACAAGAGCTTGATAAATGGAGAGCCAGGATGGGAGCACTGCTAGTGAGTTAAAAAGGTGAAGTAAAAACCCCCCAAAATGCCACAAACATAAGTTTGAGTCCCAGATAAGATAATTTGTTCGTTATTGAGGTTTGAATGAGAGGAGACGTAAAGGAGAAAGGAAGAGAACTAATATAGAGGGAGAAAAGAAAGAGAAGAGAGAGAGAGAGAAAAAGAGGGAAGCCACTAAAAGAAGAAAAAAGAAAAAAGGAGGAGAGAGAGAGAGAGTTAAGGGTTTTGGAGTGCAACCCTCATAGAGAGAAGGAAGAGGAAAGAAAAGATAATGGGAGATGTAACACTTATGGGTAGTGTAGTTCAAGGAGAGGAGAGAGTAAGACCGGCAGAGAGTTAAACGACCAAATTGAGGAGGAAAAAAAAAATCAAGATGAAGATAAGTGAAACAAACGACAAATATAATAAAATGGGATAGGGTTATAAAGTCTGCGGATTATTCTGATTTTGAGAGGTATCTTCTTGCTTTTTCTTTTCTCTTCCCTCTTCTGTCAGGTGACTCTGTACCCCGGGTTCTGCCCCTTTGGCACGTCAGGTAGAGGTTTGCAGTTGATAAGTTCTCTATGGCGATGTCATGTATTGTGCTTCAGTATCGTTGGCAGTGGAGCTCATTAGCATTTATAGCTCCGTCAGTGAGAGAGTCTGTGTTCCTTGGAGCCTCTCTCCTAGTCTTTCCTTCCTCAATTAGTAGCCTGATAATCCAGCTATGGGGTTGCTGCTGCCTCTGCCTGGATAGTAAGAGGCTCAAAGAGCTGGCATACTCCCACTCTATTCCCACTCAACGCAGGGCTCTGGGTAAGGCTCAGTCAGTCAGAGCTGCTAGCATAATCAGGCTAGGGCTTCTGCCCACTCAAAGACCTCTGGCTCTGCCACTCTGTCCGGTAACATGGGCGGGCACCCACTCCTGGGGCGCTTGGAGTAAACTCTCGTTCACTATCTGCGCGCGCAGACCAGGATGTTAGACCGGAAGTCTCGCCCTCTGAGTGAAACCCCCTGCCCGCACTGAAAAGTTCCAGCATTGGAATTGGCTCTTGCTCTGTCCCCGTGTGCGGCTTTTTCAAGGTGCTGGGGTGGCCTGAGACTCCGCCCTCGGCCCACACAAAAGCCCCTGACTCTGCCCCTCCGTGGGACAACACGGGCTCCCACTCCCGAGGTGCTGGGAGGAGTCTCCTGCCCACTCTCCGTGTGCGCAGACCAGGATGTCAGGCCGGAAGTCTTGCCCTCTGAGTGAAACCTCCCGCCCGCACTGAAAAGTTCCAGCGTTGTTATTAGCTCTCGCTCCCTTCCCGTGCGCGGCTCCCTCAGGGCGCTGGGGCGGCCCGAGATTCCGCTTTTTGGCCCACACAAAGGCCCCTGACTCTGCCCTTCTGTGGGATAACACGGGCAGGCACTGCCGAGGCACTCGGAGGAATCTCTCGCTCACTATCTGCACGCACAGACCAGGATATCAGACCAGCGGCCTCACCCTCTGAGTGAAACCCCCGCCCGTACGGAAAAGTTCCAGCGTTGGAATTAGTTCTCGCTCCCTCCCCGTGTGTGGCTCTCCCAGGGCGCTGGGGCGGCCCAGAGGTTTTTGGCCTACACAAAGGCTTCTGACTCTGCCTCTCTGTGGGGTAACATGGGCGCACCCTCCCGGGGCTTTGGAAGGAATCTCTCGCTCACTATCTGCGCGCGCCGACCAGGAGATCGGGTAAAATGGCTGCCCAGCTTGTCTTTCTTTGTCTGGGTTTGGCGTGAGTGTTAGCTGTATTGCCCGGGTTGTCACAGGAACAGTTTTTCCTCGGCTTGGATCTCCATGCCACAGCCTGGTTCGGCCGTTTGTGCCGCGGCCTGGATCTATTCACCCCCTTTGCCCGCCTTAGTTTCTATATTCTCAGTTTCCAGTGAAAGCTGCCCTGTTTAGGTTAGTGAGGAAGGTGGAGCATTTCTTACTCCCTATTTCCTTCGGGGTTTTGGTTATTATTTAAGCCAATTTTTCCGCTCGATCATACCTTTGGGTGTATTGCGAAACATCTGGAGGCTCCAAGGATAGGTTTTTCTGTTTCTGGTTGAAGATCTTGTTGAGTTTTGGGGGAGATTTATAGGTATCACTTCCTACCTCGCCATTACTCTGACATCATCTCCGTATTGTTGTTTTTCAATTACAGTTTACATTTAATATTATTTTGTATTGGTGTCGGATGTACAGCAAAGTGGTTAGAAAATCATTTCCTTCAGGGAATAGAGCCCCAGTACTTCAAGTACCAGCCTGGCCTCATGCACTTTATCACGAGTTATTGGCTACATTCCCTAGGCTGTAATCTTCATACTGTGTCTATTCTGTAACTACCCATTTGGCTGCATTCTTCAGGAAGCAGAAGACACAGGAAGGCAGAAGTGGCAGTCGAGTATTTAGAATTGATTTTAAATAATCAACCTGATTTTCATTTAAAAATCAGCTGTTTGGTCAATATTGTAGTTGCCTTTGACGGTATAGGTGAGTAGGTTTCAGAAGAACCATAAAGCCTCCAGGAAGTGTTTCACAGGGGCTGGCTGTCCTGTGAGGTGGTGAGAATCCCATCACTAGGAATGTGCAAAGCAAGGGCTTTCTTTCTTGGCTGTGGGAATGCCTTAGGTAGAAACGATCTCTTGAAAAGGAGGTGAGTTTAAAATGCTAGTATAAATGCCATTCTTTTGGGACCCACGAATTCATGATGTTTATCCAGGATTGAGATGTTTTCTTGGGACCCCATCAAAACATTTAGAGGTGGTTAACATAGCTTCATATTTTCTAAAGACAGTGAGTCACCTCTGCCTGTGTTCCTGTCCCCAGATGTGGGAGAAGCAGCCTGCTATGATCCAGCCTGGAGAAAACATGGTGTTGCCGCCCCTATCCTGCAGGAAAGGTGGTTTCCAGTAACCTGAAGCATTCTCATTTGGTTTTGTCTTCTAGACTCAAGCTGTCTGGAGTTGAGTCTGGGGAGATCCAGGGAGAATTTAAGGTCTCCAGCACTGACCGTGCTGTGATTGGCTGTACACTCTTTCAGTCTTTGCACTTTGGTCAAGAAATCTCAGGTACTGTAATTTCCATAATGGGAATAACTTACCTTTCATCACCATCATCCTTGGGAGGCAGTTTGACCTAATTCAAAAGCTTAGAGTCAGACGACTTGATTTGAATGTTGGCTTCCTTACTTGGTAGCTGAGTGATTTGGAGCAAATCCCTTAGCTTTTTGAGCCTTGGTGTTTACATTTTCAGTCGAGGGAAATCCCAGCTACATACAGGTCTATGTGATGGCTAGAACTATTACTTGTAAAGGCTGGCAGAGTGCCTGGCACATAGACACTTCATAAATGACAGCTGCTGTCATCATCATAAACCTCAAATTCCCACAGTTGTGGTCACCTTTCGATGTCAGAGCCTCCGAACTACTGAGCACTGGATTCTTGAGATTTTAGTGGAAGACAGGAGTGATACTTTTGGGGTTTCAGAAAACCTCATGAACTAGGACCCCTAACTCAGAATCCTGTATAACTGGAGTGGGGCTGCCACCATCAGTGATTAGAGAGTATGCTCAGAGTGACAACGTGAGGGTGTTGGGGCTGCTTGGGAGGGAAGCTAGAACACTGGTCACGTCTTGACAGTCAGTGTGGACGTTGAGGTTTCTCACTGATGGTTGTAAGCCCACCCACAAGGGCTCTTGTACTCTGAACTTTCATTGCTGGTCAGGGGATTAAGCTCTGGACACAGATGGGCAACAAATCAATCATTTTACCAAGTCTGTATAGGCTTTGACTCTGAGGAGTTCAAATTAAGGACACCTAAATCCATTCTTATACTTTATCCTGATTAAATGAGGTTCATTGCCTCGTTTCTCCAACACCCCAAGAATATAGAATTTTGAGGCAGATATTCTGAGATTTTGACAATTTATATATATATATATATATAAATCATCATTGGTTTGTATAAGGCTTATCTATGTAGGTATCTGTTTATCTATGTATCTCCTACCCATGGACCATTCATCTATTTATTTATTTAACCTTATTTCACACTTCCATTTACTTCCTCCTCCATAGACAAACATTTTCATATGATATCTATATCTATATTCAAATATACCTCTACATATTCAGACATATGGATATATATATAAGATGTACATATCTTTTACTATTGCAAGTTATTTAATGTGATTTCATTAATATACCATTTAAACAAATATGGAAGTGTATATATTTATATACACATATATACACACACATATATGCACACATAAATATACATACTTCTGTTATTTCCTACCAGTACATTTAAAGCTGCCTAATTCTTATCAAAATTTACATAGTATGTCAGTGTATGGAGATGCCATCTGTGTTTCTTATTGTACTTTGTCCTTTGCTTTTTTGTTCTTTATCTTTGCTATTACAAAGAATACTACAATGACAACTAAAAATTTTTTTTATTCATTGATTTTTTAGAGATAAGAAGAGAGAGAGGGGGAGGAGAGTGAGAAGCATCAACTCATAGTTTTTTCATTTTAGTTGTTTTTATTGATTGTTATCATACGTGCCTTGACTTGGGGCTCAAGCCAAGCCAGTGACCCCTAGTTCAAACCAGAGACTTTGGGCTCAAGCCAGTAACCTTAGGATCATGTTGATCCCACACTCAAGCCGGCGACCTTGGAGTTTGAAACCAGCAACCTCAGCGTTCCAGGTGGATGCTTTATCCAGTGCACCACCACCAGTAAGGCTACAAAGACAATGTTTGCACAAGCACCTTTGCACATTTGTATGAGCTTATCAGTAGGATAGACTGTAATTCTTAGTATTGAAATATGAGTTAAAATTCCTGTTGCTCTTGTCGAATTACTTTTCAAAGAGAGAAAACAATTCCTATGTCTGCCAAGACAGTGGAGGGTAGAATCTGAGTCTCTGAATAAAACAGAGCTCTTTCCACTAAACCATTAGTTTTCAGAAAAGGCCATCATGGATTGGAAACAGTCTGAGGGCTGAGACACGGCCACTCTCTCAGCACGGCTTCCTTCCCCACCCCAGCAGTGGTGAACTCATGTCACTTACACCTCGCTAGAGAGAACACAGCCGGATGGTCACACCTTGCAGCCAGGGAAACTGGAAAATGTCACCTGCACCTGTCCACTCCGAACTTGTAATGACAGAAGGAGAAGAGGGTGTGGTGAACAGTAGGTGGCGCTACTCATGGCAAGTTGTTGGGCTTTATCCTGAGGTTGATGGAGGGTTGCAGAAGGAGCCAGCAAAGACCTCTGGTGGTGGGCTTGGGACATTCACTAGGATGTGTGTCACCTGCCCCATTGCTAACCACAGACCTGAGAGGTGAGCCCGTGATTCCCAGCCCCCCAGGAGGCTCAGAGACGGGAAGGGACTTGGCCAGGGCTGAGGCTCTGCATCCACAGCCGAGTGACAGTAAAGCCCGCACCTTGCTTTCCATGGCCCTGGCCACGTCAGTGCCCGCCATGCCCACTCCAGCTGCTGTCCACATCCCTCCCCGCACCCCGTCAGGCTCTTGCTGGCCAGGTGTACGGTCCATGCAGCCCACGCACCCTGCCTAAGTTGGGCTCCCTTCTCATTTTCCAGGTTGATCTCAGTCCTTTGCTCACTGCCGTGGCCTTGGCGGCCCCCTCCCTCGGTGGTCAGCCCAGGGCTTCCCCTACCATGGCGTTTCCCACCACCACAGTCCCTCCCTTCAGGTTTTACCCTCGCCGTGAGAGAATAAAGCAGAGGCAAATCATTGCCCTGGATGTGGACCGGGTGATACAGGACGTACATGTGGCGACCTTGCAGCACAACATCACTGCCATCACCTTCTGCAGCTTAGACCAGGAGGCAGGTGGCCACTGTGGGCAGCGTTTGGACCCGGCGCTGCTCACGGTCATCATCGAGAACCTGTTGTACCGCGAGGGCTGCCTGGGAGCCACCGCTGCCCCCTGGAGGAGCGGCTGGAGGCCAGCCGGGCCCAGCAGGAGCGTGCTCAGCAGGAGCTGGGCCGCCAGGCTGAGCAGCTCAAGTGTGCGGGCGGAAAGCCACCGGCGTCACAAGATCAACACCTTGCCGCAGAAGCTCCTGCAGACAGGTGGCGGGAGATTCTTCTATGTGAGCAATGTCAGCAGGACAAGGAGAGGGGAGGGCTGGGTGCCCAGCTACTGGGCCACCTGGGCAGTACCAGCCCCTGGGCCCTGAGGCTGCTGTGGGCCACATTCACTGGTGAGGAGTGGATGTTAGAGATGCTCATAGCCAGACAGCCTGAAGGTGTCTGGTCAGGAAGGTGTTTGGTCAGGTTCTACCATGTGTGTGTGTGTGTGTGTGTGTGTGTGTGTGTGTGTGTGTGTAGATTATCCAGGTGCAGTAGGTGTGTGTATGAAGAGTGTGTGTGCATAGAGTGTGTATGTGTTTATGGAGAGGGAGTGTGTCTAGTGTGTACAGGTATAAATGTATGGAGAGATGTGTGTGTGTTTATGGAAGGTGTGGATATGTGTGTCTAATGTGTGTATATGAATGTTGGACCTTGGTATCTTTTAAAAAACCTTTTATTATAGAATATTTCAAACTTATAGAACAATAGAGAGCGTAATAAATGACCCTTTACCTGCACACTACCCAGCCCAGTAGTTACCAACTCATGGCCAGTGCTGTTGCATCTGTTCCCCTCCCACTTTGCCCACCCTGGGTTGTTTATGAAGTATATTAGTCATGTGAGTTTATCTGTACGTATTTCAGGATATACTCTGAAAGGCAAGGACCCCCACTTTTACACATAACGCAATACCATTGTCACACTTAAAAAAACAACAAAAAATTATTGGTATCAAATACCTAGTCAGTGTTTATAGTTCCCTAAGATACTGGTAGTGTTTGATAAATTTATTACTTACTTATTTACTGATTTATTTTAGAAAGAGGGCAAGAGAGATGCAGAGAGAGAGAGATCAGTTTGCTGTTTCACTCAGTTGAGCATTCATTAGTTGCTTCCTCTATGTGCCCTGACCAGAGATCAAACCCACAACCTTGGCATATCAGGTCGGCATTCTGACCAACTGAGCTACCTGGCCAGGGTCAATAATGGTAGTATTTTAAAGCTATATATATATATATATATATATATATATATATATATATATATACACACACACATACACACACACATACACACACACACACACACACACACACGCATTTATTTATTGGGGGGGGGTGGAGTTGGCCTCATTGCCTTACTCAGTAAATAAAATTTTTTGTGTCTAAAGCAGCCCAGGAGTCCCAAGAGATAGAGGGAGAATCCCAGGCTGACTCTGGTGATTAATCCTGCATTTTCTGTACTTCTCTCTCTGTGCGACATGTGACATGATGTTCCAGAATGCCAGCTACCTCTGGAGCCACATGCAACACAGGCATGAGAGCATGGCAGAAGGTGGTGGACCCAGGTGGCCCTTCTGGGACGTGGAAAGACCTTAACTAGAATTCAGCGGTGAGGGACACAGGCATCACCAAAGTTTCCCTCAGACTTCATGCTCAATGGGATGATCCCATATTCAATCACATGGGGCTGGGAGTGTTTCTGACCACATGTGTAGAGAAAAAGAGCTGGGAGCCACACAGGTAGGTTCCAGTCTTGTTTTGTCCCCCTGACTTATGTGACACTGTCAGTGCTTCCCCCTCTGAGTGTGAGTGGCTTTTACTATGAACAGGGCAGTTAGACTGAATGAATGTGAAGGGTCCTTCCCTCCCAGTCCTCTGAATCTGCTATTCTCCAATGCTAACTATGAGTGAACTTAAATGGGGTTAATGAGCAGTGAGACCAGTTCTTTGACTCTATTATATACTACAATTATTACCATTACTTCAAATATATCTATCTCTGATTGCTGTCAGGATACAAAGATATGTCCTTTGTATTAACAATCAATATATACACACTATTTGGTATTCTGCTTCTGTTACTCTAGTAATTGTGTATTCACATTTCTCTGTGTCAGTACTGTCAAGGGAGTTCTTTGAAATGAACATATAGTCTACCTTTATTAAGCATCTTGTCAGGCACTATACTGAGCATTTTGCATGGAACACATTTCATCCTCACAACAATCTTCTGAGTTAGATGGCATTATTATGTCCATTTTTCGTTTGGGGAAAAGAGAGGCAAAGTCATTTGCTTCAGATAATGTACAATGTGAGCGGCAAAGCTGGTCTCAGACCGAGTGTGCGATGGATGACATAGGCGAGAAACTGCACCTCACTGACTTTTTCACCTGAACTGGTCACCCTCTGTTTGCATGGACCCCACAGGAAAACAGAAGCAGGACAAGGCAGTGGAGGAGACGTTAGAAAGGCTGCAGGCCAAGCTGAAGTCAGTCCAAGGGGAGCCGGAAGCCTTGAAGAGGACGAGCTTCAGGTGGGTGTGGAGGAGGAACGTCAGGATGCTCAGTCGTGGACTGCAGGCCAAGCTGAAGTCAGTCCAAGGGAAGCCGGAAGCCTTGAAGAGGACGAGCTTCAGGTGGGTGTGGAGGAGGAACGTCAGGATGCTCAGTCGTGGACCGCCCGGGAGACCGTGGAAGCACGCTGTTCCACAGTGCCAACGTTCTGGGTGCTTTCCCGGAGCTGGGAGTCAGAGCTAGCCTGGCATCGTCTGGATGTAGCAAAGGATTTTAGTTAGTCTGGAAAGGAAAATTATTCTTCCAGTTCCGTCTAACCAGGAGAAGAGCAGGGAGTTGAAGTTTCCTGCACTGTTCTGCACTGTTGGAAGGCATTTGGACCTGAATTTTAACTTCTTCCACTATACTGTCTGTTAGCTTTTGGAGGAGAAAGCATGACAGCACTGCTCCAGCAGAGCGGTGTGTTCGGTTGTAGGGGTTGGTTGCCAGTGGCCACGAATGGACTAGAGCCAGACCAACTCCCTCAGTCCTGAGGGGTGGGGGTGGTAACGCAGAAGTGGGCTTCCTGGGCCGCATCCCTCGAGGCCCCACCGGGCGAGCGCTCACTCACCCTCACTTTCCCTTGTGGGAACCTTCGTCACCGTGAGGAAGTCTGTCTTGGCACAGAGCTGTGCTGCCCAGGGGAGGGGATGTAGTAGAGTGAAACTCCCCTCCTCCTCCACTCATCTATTTTCAGAGTTTCTGCTCCATCGAGGGCCTGGGGCCTGCCAGCTGGATCCCGGAGTTCCCAGGAGGTTCCCGGAGTTCCCAGGAAGTTCCCATCATCGTGGGTGGTTTGAGAGCTGGAGCTGCCTGTTCCACCATCTTGCTGACAGTCACTCCAGGATTTGATGTTTGAATCTTTAACCCACTGACTTTATTTTGATTTAAGTTATGGACTAAGATACAAATCTATAGTTGTTGTTGTTTTTTTTTTCAAGCAGTTAGCTACCTTTGTGAACATTTTTAGCCAATAACCCTTCTTCCCCCAGACTATGATTCCATGTTTCATTCTTTTTCTGAGCTTTTCATGCTTTTCACTGCTCTGTCTTCCTAATCCTGAGCCAGAACTTTTTGATTCCTGTAGCTTTATAATATAATATATTTTAAGATCTAGACTAAGGAACCCATTTTGTAAACTTTTCACTTTGTTTTTTGGAACAGAGATCTGGAGAGAAAAGAGAAAGATCTGAAGGAAGCGCTGGCAGCTAAGGACAGGAAGGTAGCTGCTGTTGGGTGGCCCGGGAGCTTGGTTCCGGGACCGCCTCTCGTCCTTCATCACCCTGTCATCCCCCGACCCTGAAAATAGCTGATGGCTATTTTGCTGTGGACACTATCTTTGGCTAATGTCCCTACTGAAAACACAGAAGGGTCAGCTGCATGGACAGCAGCTTCCCTGGCCAGGAACAGGGGACTCTGGGCCTCCCCTTCAGAACCAAAATATCCTTAACTCAGGGGTCCCTCAGCAGGGACCTTGTGAGGTCCTCCAAGGAGGCTTGTGTTATAAACTTCCAGTGAATTACCTGGTCATTTTGTGTCACGGCTCTTTTTGAAATCCCTCCCAGGACACAACCAGGTGGCTGTGAGCCTCTGTGGTAGTTCAGGGGGAGCCTAGGAAGGGCTTAGGTGCTGAGACCAGTGAGCAGGGGGCAGCAGGCTTCAGGGCAGAGAAAACAGCCTCTCCTGCTCAGGAGCTTGAAGCAGCTTCCTAGTACAAGCTCCTGATCAGTTCTTTCATCCCTGGGATACTGACTGTGTGACCTTCCTGTGCTCACCATCTGTGGGATGAGAATGTGAGGCTGCAAAAAAGGACAAGACACCTTGGGAGGAGACTATAAAACTAGAAGCCTCTAAGGTTAGGAACAATAATTTTAATTGAAACATGAATCAATAATTTTACATTTTAATCTGCATTTTTCTTCATGTGTAGTAGAAAACTACTGTTAACAGCCATCCCTGGGCTTGAGGACATTATGACTTGGACAAATTTAAAGTGGATTTTTTTTGTTTTTTTTTTTTTGTTTTTTCATTTTTCTGAAGCTGGAAACGGGGAGGCAGTCAGACTCCCGCATGCGCCCAACCGGGATCCACCCAGCATGCCCACCAGGGGGCGATGCTCTGCCCATCTGGGGCGTCGCTCTGTTGCATCCAGAGCCACTCTAGCACCTGAGGCAGAGGTCACAGAGCCATCCTCAGCGCCCGGGCCATCTTTGCTCCAATGGAGCCTTGGCTGTGGGAGGGGAAGAGAGAGACAGACAGGAAGGAGAGGGGAAGGGGTGGAGAAGCAGATGGGCACTTCTCCTGTGTGCCCTGGCCGGGAATCGAACCCAGGACTCCTGCACGCCAGGCCGACGCTCTACTGCTGAGCCAACCGGCCAGGGCCTAAAGTGGATGTTTTGTGTTTAAAAGAGATCTAGTCCTCCACCCACTCTTGGTGTCCTTGGCACTGGAACAGAGCCTGGCACACGGCAGGCGCTCAACAACTCCTGGCTTACCGAACGTTGAACTGTGGCCGAGTAGGGAAGGCTGGGAGGGCGTCATGCACGGCAGGCCTTGGTCAGCTGAGGATGGAGTCCAGCTTTCGGCCTTACCGACGAGGTTACTGGGCTGCATGTCAAGTTCATTTTCCCACAACAGCCCTGCCAAAGGGGGCGCCCATGAGCACCCGGGGAAATAGAGCCTGGTGGAAATGACAAACACACAGGTCCCCTGAGAGCTACTTTCAGCGTACGTCTGGGACACATGGAGAAGGGAGCTGCGAAGTGATTGCTCCAAGCCCCATAGACTTCACACTGGACAGGACTCAGGGGCACGCTCTGACTGCCAGATCCAAGCGGGGCCTAGAGATGCTTTAGCTGAGCGGCTCTCATAATGATCCTGCTCAGGCAAGTTGACTCAACCTCTCTGTCAAGTGTCTTTTCCCAGGGCTGCACAGCTTGGAAATGTGGAATGTAAATGCATCTTGGATTTCAAGCTTCAGCCCTTCCCTCCCCGGCAGTGGGCTGTAGGGAGCCCTGGAGAGGAAAGTGTGCCCTGACCCGCCCCGACCAGGCGAGGAGAATAAGAACAGGATTCCTATCAGAGCAGATGGCTCACAGACATTCTTACTTTTCCTGGTCCCTGCCCCAAGTCTTACTGAAAAAAAAAAAATTTTAACTGTGATAAAATATACACGCCATAAAATTTGCCATTTTAACTATTTTAAATTGTACAATTCAGTGGCTACAAATACATTCACACTGTAGTATAATAAACACCACTATCCACCCCTAGAGCTATTTTACCATCCAAAAGTAAAATGCCACACCATTCAACACTGACTCCCCATTCCTTACCCACCCTCTCTCTTAGCCCTAGGAATCACTCTTCTACTTTCTCAAATATCTTTATAAATTTGACAAATTTAGGTATGTTGTATAAGTGGAATCATGTAATATTGATGTCTGACTTATTTAATTATAATATTTTCAAGGTTCATGTTGGAGCATGTATCAGAATTACATTCCTTTTTAAGGATAAATAAATATTCCATTGTATGTATGTATGTATATATGTATGTATATTAATTTTTAAATTCCTTCAAATGTTGATGTACACTTAGTTTGCTTCTACCTTTTTACCATTGTGAATAAAACTGCTAGGTCAAGGGTCGGGAAACTTTTTGGCTGAGAGAGCCATGAACGCCACATATTTTAAAATGTAACTCCATGAGAGCCATACAACGACCTGTGTACATTACGCATTATCCAATAAAAATTTGGTGTTGTCCCGGAGGACAACTGTGATTGGCTCCAGCCACCCACAACCATGAACATGAGCAGTAGGAAATGAATCGATTGTAATACATGAGAATGTTTTATATTTTTAACGTTATTATTATTTTTATTAAAGATTTATCTGCGAGCCAGATGTAGCCATCAAAAGAGCCACATCTGGCTTGTGAGCCATAGGTTCCCGACCCCTGTGCTAGGTACTGCCTGACCAGGCTGTGGTGCAGTGGATAGAGCATCGGACAGGGATGTAGAGGACCCAGCTTCAAAACCCTGAAGTTGCTGGCTTGAGCACAGGCTCATCTGGGTTGAGCATGGGCTCACCAGCTTGAGCGCGGGGTTGCAGGTTTGAGTGTGGGATCATAGACATGACCCCATGGTTGCTGGCTTGAGCCCAAGGTCACTAGCTTGAGCAAGGGGTCACTCGCTCTGCTATAATCCTCCAGTCAAGGCACAGATGAGAAAGCAATCAATGAACAACTAAGGAGATTAAGGAGCTGCAATGAAGAATTGGTGCTTTTCATCTCTCTCCCTTCCTGCCTGTCTATCCCTATCTGTCTCTTTCTCTCTGTCTCTATCACAGAAACAAAACAAAACAAAAACTGCTAGGTACTAATATTTGGGTCCCCACTCTGCCTTCATTTGAGCACACCCAGACATGGAGCTGCTGAACCACATGGTAATTCTGTCTTTAATCTTTGAGGAGTTGCCATTCTCTTTTCCACGGCAGCTGTAGCACTTTACACTCCCACCAGCAACGCGTGGGCTTCCCACTTCTCCACAGCCCTGCCAGCGCCTGTTCCCTCGGGCTTTGGCTTCAGCTACCCCAAGATGCAGAGCTTGGTAGAGGGAGGTGGGATGGGAGAAAAGCCTTAAAAATTTCCCAGAAATCTGAGTCTCAGAAGGGCCAGGGTGCCGATGTGAAGGAACCAGAGACTGAGTCAAGAGAGAGAATTCGTTGGTCCTGGGTTTCACAGCTAGATGCACAGTACAAGCAGGCAGGCTGAGGGGTAGTGATGTTGGAGTAGGTGACATCTGACGGGACCACCTGGGACTCACCTAAAGGACAAGTGTGGGGCCAGATTTGAAACCAGGACAGTCCCTTTAATTTAGGGCAGGTGATCTGGGCTGTCTGCCGTGTGTGTGTGTGTGTGTGTGTGTGTGTGTGTGTGTGTGTGTGTGTACAGGGACACATCCAGCCTCCCTGGATGCTACTGGAGCCTATCAGAAAGGCCTATCAGAAAGGTAGTCATTCACATGGATTCTGAATTTTCCTCAAGGATTTGACCGTGGCATTCCCTCCTTTCCTCTCCATAATGTCTAAAAATAACTGCTCCGGGGGTGAGTGGGGACAAGGGAGAGGCTCCACCCCCTTTAGAGTGGGGTCGGGCTCCCGTCTGGGAAGGATCCATTAGAGACCCTAGGCTTCCAGCTGCTGGCCTGGAGTGGTTCTCTGGTCCCTCGCCTGGCAGGTTATCACTCAGGTGGCCAGGTCACTGTTTTTGCGTTAGAGAGCACCAGGGTTTTCAAGGCTGGTGAAGCTGCCCAGCAGCCCCAGGTTCTGGGAGGATTCTGACAGTGACAGAAGAGCGGGATTGTGGGTAGTTGGGGGAGGTCAGCGGCAGTTGGGGACCGCTGCGAGTCCTTGCAGGGGGTTGTTGAGGGCGGTTAGGAGACAGTAAACACCTCGGGGAACTCTGCCCACCTCCGGGCTCTAGGGATGCCTAAGTGCTCCGGGCCACGCGGGAAGCCTATGCCAGGACCCAGGCCAGGGACCAGCACGGGTAGGGGCAGAGGCAGAGACAGATTAAGGTCGGTTGAGGCCCCAGGCACAGAAGAAAATATTGGGCCCCTTAAAAAAGAGAGAGAGACAGGGAAAATAAAAAATAAAAAATGTTAAGTTGGGCCCTGACCGGTTGGCTCAGCGGTAGAGCGTCGGCCTGGCGTGCGGGGGACCCCGGTTCGATTCCCGGCCAGGGCACACAGGAGAAGCGCCCATTTGCTTCTCCACCCCCCCCCCCACTCCTTCCTCTCTGTCTCTCTCTTCCCCTCCCGCAGCCGAGGCTCCATTGGAGCAAAGATGGCCCGGGCGCTGGGGATGGCTCCTTGGCCTCTTCCTCAGGCGCTAGAGTGGCTCTGGTCGAGGCAGAGTGACGCTCAGGATGGGCAGAGCATCGCCCCCTGGTGGGCAGAGCATCGCCCCCTGGTGGGCAGAGCATTGCCCCTGGTGGGCGTGCCGGGTGGATCCTGGTTGGGCGCATGCGGGAGTCTGTCTGACTGTCTCTCCCCGTTTCTAGCTTCAGAAAAAAAAAATGTTAAGTTGGGGTTTTGGGGGGACCCTTCAGAAGTTGGGGCCCAGGGCACACGCCCGGTGGGCCCGCTGTAAAACCTGCCTCTGGGTAGGGGGGATCCTTGCAATCTGAGAGATAGGTGCTTTAGCAGCAGCAGGTTAAATGCTCTGACTGCCCCTGATGGGTCCTGCCCGGAAGCCTGACCGCTAAACCCGGGCTCAGCCTCTGGACTCCCCATTTCTGGTGTCTCTGCCCAGCCTTTGCCTCCTCCCTCCAGCTCCTTCAGTTTGCTCTGGACCGAGGCATCCCCAGAAGGGAGCAGGAATGACAAACCCCAAGGACTGGCTTTCCTGGGCGAATAGCCTTGGATTTTTCCTTTTACAAAAGAGTAACATGATTAGGGAGCTTAAAATTCAGGTCCAAATACTTTTCAAGGGTGCGGAGCAGTGCAGGAAACTTCAACTCCCTGCTCTACTTTTTAGACGGAAGTAGCAAAATAATTGAATTTTCCTTTCCAGACTAACTGAAATCATTTGCCACATCTGGACAATAGCAGGCTAGCTCTGACTCCCAGCTCCGGGAAGCCAGCCGGAACTTGGAACCCGTGAGATAGCGTGCTTCCCGGGCCTCCGGGGGGTCCACGACTGATGAGCCTGACATTGCTTCTCCCCGCCCACCTGGAGCTGTGGTGCTTTTTCTTCAAGACTTCCAGCTCACTCTGGGTGGACTTTAGCTCCACCTGCAGCCTTTCTAACTCCTCCTCCATTGGCTTTTCCTGCTTCTGTGTACCTGTGAAAATAAGAGGGCGACCAGTTTACGTGGAAAAATGTAGTTCCTTGTCTATGTCATCAGTCACACACCTCAGTCTTACATTACACTCCTAGCTGGATTTTTGAGGACAAAGCATGGGTTGTTTTCTGAAAGATTCTAAAATCAAGCCTAGAGGAGGTTCTTAGTAAATGTTTGTAAAATAAAAATATATAAACAGGCCCTGGCTGGTTGGCTCAGCGGTAGAGTGTGGGCTAGCACGTGGAAGTCCCAGGTTCAATTCTGGTCAGGGCACACAAGAGAAGCAATTACCAGTATCTGCTTCTCCACCCCACCTTTCCCCCTTCTCTCTCTCTCTCTCTTTCCTCCCCTCCTCCAGCCATGGCTTGAGTGGTTGGAGCAATTTGGCTCTGGGTCCTGGGAATGGCTCCATAGCCTCATCTCAGGCACTGAAATAGCTCAGTTGCCAAGCACTGGAGCGGGGCCCCAGATGGGTAGAACATATAGCTCTGTAAGGGGCTTGTGGGGTGGATCCCCGTCAAGGTGCATGTGGGAGTCTGTCTCTCTGTCTTCCTGCCTTCCTGCCTCTCAATTAAAAAAAATAACAATAAAATAAAAAATAAACTGTCTCATTTATTTATGCATTCATCATTCATTCTCTCAGCATTCATTTATTGAGCATATACCATGCTAGGCATTGTGAGGAATAAAAAAATGAAGACATGATTTCTATTCTCAAGGGACTGGAAAGTTCAGATAAAACTCGGCTCACTCCACTTGCCTGACCAGTGGTGGGGTGCTGACCTGGGATGCTGAGGTTCCAGATTCGAAACCCCAAGGTCACTAGTTTGAGCGTAGGCTCGAGCACGGGCTCACCAGCTTGTGTGGGATCCCCAGCTTGAGCGTGGGATCATCAACGTGGTCCCATAGTCATTGACTTGAGCCTGAAGGTCTCTGGCTTGAAGCGCAAGGTCACTGGCATAAGCCCAAGTTTGCTGACTTGAGCAAGGGTTCACTAGGTTGAACAAGGGGTCATTGGCTCAGCTTGAGCCCCCCACTCAAAACACATATGAGAAGCAATCAATGAATAATTAAAGTGCTGCAACTACGAGTTGATGCTTCTCATCCCTCTCCCTAGCTGTCTGTCTTTCTGTTTCTCTCCCTGAAAGCAAGAACAACAACTTGGCCCACTTCAAGTTCAAACACTGGGGACTGTGGAACAAAGGTTTTTTGGGTCTCCATAGCAACTTGCACAAACATAATGAAGAATTAATGATTCTATTGTTCTTGCTTTTTTATTTAAGAAACAGAAACCACCCGTCAGAGGGAGCTAGATGTTAAAAAATTTGTTGAGTGGAAGGAAAATATATATGAAGTGATGGAAAAACTAATAAAAATTTGGGGGAATGAATTAGAAAGGGTTGCCTCTCATACTTCTCTGTTAGAAGAGGTACCCAGCATAAAAGGCTTTTCAAAGTTTTTTGGTTGAAAATATTAGTTCTCAATGTTCGTTTGCTGGTTTGTCCTGGTTTTCTTTCCTCTGCCACGACGGGGTGATACGCTCTGAGGTCAGACTGCAGCGGCCAGTGCCTGGGGCTGAATCCCTGCTCGGCCACGTACTGGCTGTGTGGCATTAGGCACATTAAATTTCCCGTGCCTTGGTTTCCTTTCTGTAAGATGAGCTGCTGGAAGGATTAAATAAGCACATTCAGAATTAACATTATCTTGTATATAATAAGAACTTCCTAGATGTTATCCTTATTTTTGCCAAGGGCTTTCCTCGCTGGACTGGAAATGAGGCAACATTTAAATGAATGTGTTTTCCTCTCAACATATATTTCCTGAGTGCTATACACATGACAGGCACTCGGAAGGGTCTGTGGAGGCAAAGGAATTTTCCAGAGTGTGGCCCACATATCTCTAGGGATAGGAAAGGTAACTTTTTTTTTTTTTGTATTTTTCTGAAGTGAGAAGCCAGGAGGCAGAGAGACAGACACCCGCATGTGCCCGACCAGAATCCACCTGGCATGCCCACCAGGAGGCTATGTTCAGCCCCTCTGGAGCATTGTTCCATTGCAACCAGAGCCATTATAGCACCTGAGGCAGAGTCCATGGGGTCATCCTCAGTGCCCAGGCCAGTTTTGCTCCAATGGAGCCTTGGCTGTGGGAGGGGAAGAGATAGAAAGAAAGGACAGGGGGAAGGGTGGAGAAGCAGATGGGCGCGTCTGTGTGCCCTGGCTGGGAATCGAACCTGGGACTTCCACACACCAGGCCGACGCTCTACCACTGAGACAACCAGCCAGGACTAGGAAAGATAACTTTTTAATTGAAATATAGATCAATAAGTATAAATTTTAATTGTTTTCTTCGTGTGCACTAGGAAAATAATACTAACAGCCATCTGTGAGATCACGGAAATTGTTACTTGGACAAGTATGAAGTGGGGGTTTTATGTTTAAAAGTGGTGTCATTTCTGCCTGACCTGTGGTGGCACAGTGGATAAAGCATCGACCTGGAAATGCTGAGGTCTCTGGTTCGAAACTCTGGGCTTGCCTGGTCAAGGCACATATGGGAGTTGATGTTTCCAGCTCCTCCCCACCTTCTCTCTCTGTCTCTCTCTCTTCTCTCTCTCCCTTTCTCTCTACTCTCTAAAATGAATAAATAAAATTAAAAAAAAAAAGTGGTGTCATTTCCAGTAGGCAGAGTGTCGGCCTGGGACATTGAAGACCCAGGTACAAAACCCTGAGGTCGCTGGCTTGCCAGCTTGAGTGTGGGGTTGCCAACTTGAGCGTGGGATCATAGACATGATCCCAGGGTCACTGGCTTGAGCCTATGGTTGCTGGCTTGAGCAAGGGGTCACTAGCTCACCTGGAGCTGCCTGGTCAAGGCACATATGAGAAAACAATCAGTGAACAACTAGAATGCCACACCTATGAGTTGATGTATTTTATTTCTCTCCTTTCCTGTTTGTCTGTCCCTGTCTGTCTGTCTCTGTCTCTCTGTCTCTCTCTCGCTCTCAAAAAAAAAGAAAGAAAAAAAATATAAAAAAATAAAGAATATCAATATCTCTCTATTCAAGTAATAGGATTTCCAAAAACAGATTACAAAGAGTATAAAGATGAAAAGAATGCTTAATAAATAACACTGGGGAACAAAATTTTCGTTGCATCCACAAAAGTACTTGTTCTTACCTAATTCAAGTGTGCTGATCTCAAATTTGACAGTTTTTCTCTGTAAGATACTTTTTTTTTTGCAATTCAAGATTTTAGGTTTTCATCTTATTGTAAAATTTTCAACATTTAGTTTAACATAATAAAGTAGAATGTCTTCTTGGGCATCATCTTTGTGAAAATATAATAATTTATATAATGCAGTAAATACACTAATACACTAAAAGATATGATTACATCAGAATTTGTTTACAATTTGAAATAGAACATATTATAACACTAATTTCAATCACAAAATTTGCGCAAAACTTATTTAAATTCTACTCAGGCAAAAATTTGCGTTTGTAGCTCTTGTGTTTGTGTACTTGTTGAGGACAATCTTGTTTGATGCTCCAGCAGTAGTCTGCTCATCACTAACAGCTCCAAGATTTTTGGGAAACTTATCAAGGTGACTGTTCAGGAAGTGAGTCTTAATGCTCATGTTATATCCAATGTTGCGAAAGCCAACAGCATCCTTTGAACCAGAGGTTAATAGTTTTCTGCTTTTTTTGTTGCCAAGGAAGTTCTTTGTAACTGCCACAAAAGACTGCCATGCTGCTTTCTCCTCCTTATACATTTTTCTGGCAAATTTTTTGTCACGTATGAGGGTTCAAATTTGAGGTCCATTAAATACACCTGCTTTTATCTTCTCAAAAGACAAGGCAGGAAAAGAAATAATATGTTGAAAATATTCACTTTCTCTATTCATAGCCTGAACAAACTGCTTCATTAAGCCAAGTTTGATGTAAAGTAGGGAAAAATGACCCTGTCTTGATTAACTACAGGTTCATTCACAATATTTGCATCCCTACTGCCAGAGCTTCACGTTTCGGCCACTCCTTCTGTGTCCAGTGTTTCTCCTGAGCTCGGCTGTCCCACAAACACAGAAAGCAAGGATAATTCGTGGAATCTCTCTGTTGTCCTAGCAGGAAATTTACCATTTTAAGATCCACACAAATGATCCAGTTATGCTCCTCATATTTCAAAAAGTCAAGGACAATTTTTATGTCATTCTTACTAAGTCATTCAATTCGGGTTGTCTAAACTGCTGAGGGGTTAATGACTGCTTGGCATCAAAAGAAGCCCCTTCAGATTCTACAACCATTTCCTCATGCATCTTATCAAAATACACTTGATCACCATGTTCACTCTTTTCATTCTTAGAAGAAATAAAACCATTGAAAACTGGAAGCAGGAGTGTCTCAGAGTGTGGGATAGGTCGTATTGCTGAAGGAATATTAGGATATGCGATCATATGCTTGCTGTCTTTTCTTGCCGATGCCCTTTGTATGGATCAGACAGAAATAACAGTCACTGCTGTGGTCCTTAGGTTCACACCAAACCATGGGAATACCAAAAGGCACTCCTTTGCATTTTCCTTTTGTCCAGTCAAGAAGCATTTACTCACAATTATGACACACAATATGAGGAGCCCTGTAGGTGGAGCACAGAGTGCATTCCTAGCAACTGTGGCTGATGCAATGCTGTGAGAACACGCCAGCACCTGAAACCCTCCTAGGCACACCTAGGAGGGAGCTTGCCCACTATAAGGAAGTGGCTCAGCACCAACCACGCAGCTCCCTGATCTTTTCAGCTATTGGCTATGTGTGCTATAAAGGACACGCTTTAACACCCTATAGGCTGAACCAGGGGTCCCCAAACTTTTTACACAGGGGGCCAGTTCACCGTCCCTCAGACCGTTGAAGGGCCGGACTACAAAAAAAACTATGAACAAATACCTATGCACACTGCACATATCTTATTTTAAAGTAAAAAAAACAAAACAGGAAGAAATACAATATTTAAAATAACAAACAAGTAAATTTAAATAAACAAACTGACCAGTATTTCAATGGGAACTATGCTCCTCCACTGACCACCTATGAAAGAGGTACCTCTTCCAGAAGTGCGGCAGGGGCCAGATAAATGGCCTCAGGGGGCTGCATGTGGCCTGCGGGCCATAGTTTGGGGACCCCTGGGCTGAACCTTTGTATATAAGCTAGCTTACTTCCTGAATAAAGGGGATCTGCATCACTGAACATGGTCCCTGGAGTCGGATCTCTGTGTCTCCGTTGCCCTCACCCCCAGTGGGCCTTGTGCACAAACTGGTGCCTTGAACAGGGACCTAACCAGCATCCAAGCGATGGGTGAGTGACCCTCTGCAATGGGAAACCTTCTCCCTTATTCCTGAGCCCCACAAGCTCGAGCCCTCCATGCCTATTGCAGAGTAGGCGAGTTAAAGTTAGTGAAAAGGATCTTTGTACCTACTGGGAAATCCTCTCAGGTTTCAACCCTTGGCTCCAGGACGTGCCTCTTCGGGATCCTGATACTTGGGCCTGAGCTTTCTGGGGCATCCGTTCGGCCGAAGTACATGGGGGACAAACCTTCCCTCTCGGCCTAATTCCTGCCCTGCTAGCGATACATGCCTGCCTGACCAGTGCTCCTCCTGGGGACCCTCCGCCAGTGCCAAAGATATTACAGGCTACCCCTCTCTCTGGGGAGCCCCTACCCTCCTATTTGCACCCCTCTACTGAGGAGGAAAGTAGTTTAGCCTCCAAGTTTGACAAAATCACGGCTGAGCGCACAGGAACTAAACCAACCGAATTGCTAACTGCGCCACTAGCTCTGCCGCCAGAAAAAGTGGAAGTTGCTACTTCTGCATTCCCTGCCGGGGCTCAGTGCCCCACCCCAGCCTCTCAGACGCCATTTTCTACCCCAGCTTTAACTCCAACATGTGTTCCTGCTGCAGACCCATGGGCCAGCCTATACGCCCCCATGTGTCTTTTTTCTTTCTGTCTGTCTGTGTTGTCTATTTTTCTGTATCTCTCGCTCTCTCTCTCTTCCCCCCTTCTCTGAAATGATGCTGGGAGGACCCAGCCACGGCACAGTGGCAGGGACCACACCCTCTTCTAACGCAAGGGAGAGGTATGCTTATGTTTTTCAGCCAATTTGGATCCCAGGAACCCCCCAACCTGCTTGACAGGGTTTCTTGGGCACCCACTAAGTGGTTCAGTCTTCACCTGTCCAAAGCCACAGACCTGGCCTCCTCCACACCGACTATGCCTGAGGGGAGGAGGTCCTCAGTGCTCCAGAAGAAGACCTGTGGCCGTCATGCATGCCCCATCACCTGGGGGGATGTGGAGGCTTTGGCGGGGTGGGCCCTGAGAATTGCCCCTGACGGGCCCCCAGGCCCTGGTGCTCTGTTCCTGCTTATGTGTGCTATAATAACTGCTGACTCCCAGATGCGAACTGACCCCCACGTCTGGGCTGGTTTTCCCCACCCTGGCATTATCCTGCCCATAGAAACAACAACAGCAAGCTGTCATTCATCAAGTCCAATTGGCCCTAATTAAAAAGGGAGGGGGAAATGTAGGTAGAGGGCAGAGTGCATTCCTAACAGCTGTGGCTGATGCAATGCTGTGAGAACACTCCAGCACCTGAAACCCTCCTAGGCACACCCAGGAGGGAGCTCACCTGCTATAAGGAAGTGGCTCAGCACTAACCAGGCAGCTCCCTGATCTTTTCAGCTATTGGCTATGAAGGACACACTGTAACACCCTATAGGCTGAACCTGTGTATATAAGCTAGCTTACTTCCTGAATAAAGCAGATCTGTGTCCCTAAACCTGGTTCCCGGAGTTTGGTCTCTGCGTCTCCGTCATCCTCACCCCTGGCGGGCCTTGTCCACAGAGCCCAATTCTTGTCTTGATCGCCAAGGGGAACTTGAAAATAGGCAATATATGCACGTGTCACAAATGATGAAATATTGTGCCTTTGACATTCAAGTGTGTAATAGCCACATATATAACAGAAGGTGTCAGGACTATTCTTACATTTACGCCTATTTGAAGAAGCCATGATTCAATCTTAAAACAAAATGAGAGGGTGTTTTTATCAGATAATAATTCTTTACAGTTAAAAACAACTACAATTATGTAAAAGTGATGTTTATAAAACATTAATTGCCTTGTGGTTGTGTTCAATCCAAGAGTCGTTGTCCTTTAACTCCAATTTAAAAACCAATGCATGCCATTAACTGTAACAAAAAGAAATCAAAATTTCATAAAAACTAGAGCATGCACCAAATAATGGATTTCAGATTTTGAATCAGCAATGCAGAAATATATAGAAACAGTTCTAAAATCTCATGCAACAGAAAATGAAAAAAAAATGTTCTCCAGTGTAATCAACTGGAATTCTTCAATGTTAAATTCCTACCAGTTTTCAATGAAGGCCCTAGCACAAGATATAAAACCAACATCTAGGTCCATCATTGTGCAATTTAAAAATATAAGAAATTAAAAAATCCTGAAAACATGAAAAATCAGGCTCAAAGGGCTTTGGCCACTTGCTCAATGTCTGAAATGTCGCAGAATGCGTCACCCCCAAACATGCCACTTTGGCACGTGGAGCTGAAGTCCACCCAGACCTCAAGATCCAGCAGGCTCAGGAGAAGCTTTGTACCTCCCCCTTACCCACCTAAAGGAACTTCAAAGATAGCCTGTAGCAGGGAAAGAGCTGTTACTACAAATAATTTTTCACCTGCGAGACTTGTCCGTATGCAATGTTTGTGCTGAAGGCAAATGTTTGTGCTGTTTTCATCTGTCCAGTGAATTGCCTTCCTCTTCTTTAAAGGCCCAGGCCCCTGCCCCTTTCCTTAGCCCAGAAAGGCAGATAAGCCCCAACTGCTCAGCTGCCTCTGAGGGTCATATACTTGTGGGGCTACCATATGTAAAAAATTAAATTTGTTTTTTTCCTCATTAAAAAAAAAGAAAGAAAGGAAAGACCTACTTGGGGAGTAGCCCGGGGAAGAACAAAAGAGAAGAAGGTGGAGACTTAGAAATTGATAGTGAAGTTGAGCAATCTTACAGAACAGAAGTTAGCTGTCTTTGAACCCATTTCTTCGCCGTCTGGGAACTGAAGAAAGGAAAAGGGTGCGGACAGCTGTGCGAGCCATAGAAGCTTCACCAGGGATACCTTCCCCACCTTCTCTCCGGCTAGGGGCCCACCTCGCCAGCTGCCTCTTACACTTGACCGGATCTCCAGAGAAAACTATGGAACAACCTTTCGCAAATACAGATCCAAAAGAAAAAAGTCAGAAAAATAAGTGGTTAAATTGTCACTGTTTTAAGAAATTTGGAAAGCTATTGGATTAATAAAAGCTCTAAGGTAAAAAAAAAAAAAAAAAAAAAAAAAAAAAAGTGGTGTCATTTCATGTAAAAATGTCAACTAGAGAACAGAACATTGATGTGAGAATGTGGTAAAATTGTGTCATTAATATGGGAAATTGTCCTGTTCAGTGTAAACTTCTGGCCTTAAAATTCCTAAGGGAAGGACAGTCGTTAGTCTTTCACAGAAGTCTCAGAAGAAGGGTATTTGTCCTGCTTGCGAGCCTGCCTCTCACACTTCGATTTACATTCCTAGCCCTCTGCCTCAGATGCTCATTCCCGCACTCGTTCATTGAGCACAGCATTTATCAAGGTTGATCTGTGCTGGGACCTGCCGCCTTGGCTGGGGAACCAGTCGGAACAAGGTGATGTGATGTGATGTGATGTGATGTGATGTGATGTGATGTGATGTGATGTGATGTGATGTGATGGAGCCAAGCACAGGGCGGTGGGAGCTCGGAGGGATAGGGGAGAGGCAGTTAGGGAAGATGAATGGGAGCCCCCTCTGAGTCCCCGCTCCCAAGAAGAAGAGAAAGGTGTCTTCATATATCAGGTGCCACCCTCCCCTCCAGCCCATGGTCCTGTGGTCTTAAAGCCAGGAGTGAGAGCCCCCCTCCCCTTGCCTCCCTTCCCCTCCCTGGTCTGGAGGTCCCTCCCTCTCCAGGGCAGGCCACTCTGAGAGGACGCTTCTCCCCACAGCACTGTGTAGACTCTCTGGCATTTCGCCCACACGTTCTCTCTGTGTTTCAGGAGGGGCTGTATGAACGTTCACCTCCCGTCTCTGCTCAGACTGTGCTCTGATTTGGGGGAGAGCTCTGCGATGTAGAAAGGCAAAGGCCTAGATGTGGGGAGACCGACAACCTGGGTTTGCCTCTGTCACTTACTTCCATGGAATCATGCTCCAGTCTCTGAATTCCCGGAAGCCTCTGTAAGGTGCAGAAAACCATGCTCTCTGAAGGAGTCTGGGGCTAAACGAGGAGCCCAGGAACTGCAGCTACTGTTCTTGTTCCCCCAGCAAGCTCCTCTTCCCCTTCTCTTCAGTTCACGCTTCCCGAGAAGGTCCACTTCTGAGTAAATGCGCTCTCTGGGGTCAGTGTATTTCAAACTCTTGGCCTTGAATTACAGTTAAGAAACTGATTTACACTGTTATAGATGTTTAGCAATAGCCCTTACTCCAGCTCCCTGTGATGCAGTTTACCTCCTCTTTCCAATAAGACAAAATGACTGATTTTGGATTAGTCTCCTTTCAATGGATCTTGATGCAATTTGGAAAATGTGGGCTGTGTCTAATTGCCTGCCTTTAGTCCTGTGCCACAGGCACAGTTTCTGGAGAAGGCTGTGCATAGATCTACAAGGTCCATGTGGTCTTGTGGCTCCCTCTGGTGGCAGTCGGGCCTTCCTGCAAGGCTGGCCGTAATGGTGTGTGGCAGGTGTGTTCCGGTTGGGGAGGCCGTGAGCTGCAGACATGCTGGGCTCCTCTTCAGTTAGGCCTCCTGTGCATCTCCTGGTATGAGGGCACGACCCTGGAACACCAGCCGCTCTTCTGGTCTCGGATAAAACTGTGAGTCCTCTCCCCGAATCTGGCAGCAGTGGAACACCTTATTATTATATATTGGTCATTACGGCATATTGCAGCAGAGTGACTTGCCCATTTCCAGAGTGTGGAGCCTGTTTCTGTGTCCTCTCAGGCTTGAGGACCCAGGTGGGTTTCTCTGAACCTCAGTCCTCATGTCTATGTTTCCAGTCAAAGGTCAAAGCAGCATCCACGTTAAAATCTATGAAAGGACAGGAGCCTGCATGAGTCATTGCCATCCGAGCCAGCAGGGCCAGAGCCACCCATGCCGACCCCTGCCCGCTGCAGAGGCCAGAGCCACCCATGCCGACCCCTGCCCGCTGCAGAGGCCAGAGCCACCCATGCCAGCTCCTGCCCGCTGCAGAGGCCAGAGCCACCCATGCCGACTCCTGCCCGCTGCAGAGGCCAGAGCCACCCATGCCGACCCCTGCCCGCTGCAGAGGCCAGAGCCACCCATGCCGACCCCTGCCCGCTGCAGAGGCCAGAGCCACCCATGCCAGCTCCTGCCCGCTGCAGAGGCCAGAGCCACCCATGCCAGCTCCTGCCCGCTGCAGAGGCCAGAGCCACCCATGCCGACCCCTGCCCGCTGCAGAGGCCAGAGCCACCCACCCATGCCGACTCCTGCCTGCTGCAGAGGCCAGAGCCACCCATGCCAGCTCCTGCCCGCTGCAGAGGCCAGAGCCACCCATGCCAGCTCCTGCCCGCTGCAGAGGCCAGAGCCACCCATGCCAGCTCTTGCCCGCTGCAGAGGCCAGAGCCACCCATGCCAGCTCCTGCCCGCTGCAGAGGCCAGAGCCACCCATGCCGACCCCTGCCTGCTGCAGAGGCCAGAGCCACCCATGCCAGCTCCTGCCCGCTGCAGAGGCCAGAGCCACCCATGCCAGCTCCTGCCCGCTGCAGAGGCCAGAGCCACCCATGCCGACCCCTGCCCGCTGCAGAGGCCAGAGCCACCCATGCCAGCTCCTGCCCGCTGCAGAGGCCAGAGCCACCCATGCCGACTCCTGCCCGCTGCAGAGGCCAGAGCCACCCATGCCAGCTCCTGCCCGCTGCAGAGGCCAGAGCCACCCATGCCGACCCCTGCCCGCTGCAGAGGCCAGAGCCACCCATGCCGACCCCTGCCCGCTGCAGAGGCCAGAGCCACCCATGCCAGCTCCTGCCTGCTGCAGAGGCCAGAGCCACCCATGCCAGCTCCTGCCCGCTGCAGAGGCCAGAGCCACCCATGCCAGCTCCTGCCCGCTGCAGAGGCCAGAGCCACCCATGCCGACCCCTGCCCGCTGCAGAGGCCAGAGCCACCCATGCCGACCCCTGCCCGCTGCAGAGGCCAGAGCCACCCATGCCAGCTCCTGCCCGCTGCAGAGGCCAGAGCCACCCATGCCGACCCCTGCCCGCTGCAGAGGCCAGAGCCACCCATGCCGACCCCTGCCCGCTGCAGAGGCCAGAGCCACCCATGCCGACCCCTGCCCGCTGCAGAGGCCAGAGCCACCCATGCCGCCCCCTGCCCGCTGCAGAGGCCAGAGCCACCCATGCCGACCCCTGCCCGCTGCAGAGGCCAGAGCCACCCATGCCGACCCCTGCCCGCTGCAGAGGCCAGAGCCACCCATGCCGACCCCTGCCCGCTGCAGAGGCCAGAGCCACCCATGCCGACCCCTGCCCGCTGCAGAGGCCAGAGCCACCCATGCCGACCCCTGCCCGCTGCAGAGGCCAGAGCCACCCATGCCAGCTCCTTCCCGCTGCAGAGGCCAGAGCCACCCATGCCAGCTCCTGCCCGCTGCAGAGGCCAGAGCCACCCATGCCAGCTCCTGCCCGCTGCAGAGGCCAGAGCCACCCATGCCAGCTCCTTCCCGCTGCAGAGGCCAGAGCCACCCATGCCAGCTCCTGCCCGCTGCAGAGGCCAGAGCCACCCATGCCAGCTCCTGCCCGCTGCAGAGGCCAGAGCCACCCATGCCAGCTCCTTCCCGCTGCAGAGGCCAGAGCCACCCATGCCAGCTCCTGCCCGCTGCAGAGGCCAGAGCCACCCATGCCAGCTCCTGCCCGCTGCAGAGGCCAGAGCCACCCACCCATGCCGACTCCTGCCTGCTGCAGAGGCCAGAGCCACCCATGCCAGCTCCTGCCCGCTGCAGAGGCCAGAGCCACCCATGCCAGCTCCTGCCCGCTGCAGAGGCCAGAGCCACCCATGCCAGCTCCTGCCCGCTGCAGAGGCCAGAGCCACCCATGCCAGCTCCTGCCCGCTGCAGAGGCCAGAGCCACCCATGCCAGCTCCTGCCCGCTGCAGAGGCCAGAGCCACCCATGCCGACCCCTGCCTGCTGCAGAGGCCAGAGCCACCCATGCCAGCTCCTGCCCGCTGCAGAGGCCAGAGCCACCCATGCCAGCTCCTGCCCGCTGCAGAGGCCAGAGCCACCCATGCCGACCCCTGCCCGCTGCAGAGGCCAGAGCCACCCATGCCAGCTCCTGCCCGCTGCAGAGGCCAGAGCCACCCATGCCAGCTCCTGCCCGCTGCAGAGGCCAGAGCCACCCATGCCGACCCCTGCCCGCTGCAGAGGCCAGAGCCACCCATGCCAGCTCCTGCCCGCTGCAGAGGCCAGAGCCACCCATGCCGACCCCTGCCCGCTGCAGAGGCCAGAGCCACCCATGCCGACCCCTGCCCGCTGCAGAGGCCAGAGCCACCCATGCCAGCTCCTGCCTGCTGCAGAGGCCAGAGCCACCCATGCCAGCTCCTGCCCGCTGCAGAGGCCAGAGCCACCCATGCCAGCTCCTGCCCGCTGCAGAGGCCAGAGCCACCCATGCCGACCCCTGCCCGCTGCAGAGGCCAGAGCCACCCATGCCGACCCCTGCCCGCTGCAGAGGCCAGAGCCACCCATGCCGACCCCTGCCCGCTGCAGAGGCCAGAGCCACCCATGCCGACCCCTGCCCGCTGCAGAGGCCAGAGCCACCCATGCCGACCCCTGCCCGCTGCAGAGGCCAGAGCCACCCATGCCGACCCCTGCCCGCTGCAGAGGCCAGAGCCACCCATGCCGACCCCTGCCCGCTGCAGAGGCCAGAGCCACCCATGCCGACCCCTGCCCGCTGCAGAGGCCAGAGCCACCCATGCCGACCCCTGCCCGCTGCAGAGGCCAGAGCCACCCATGCCAGCTCCTTCCCGCTGCAGAGGCCAGAGCCACCCATGCCAGCTCCTGCCCGCTGCAGAGGCCAGAGCCACCCATGCCGACCCCTGCCCGCTGCAGAGGCCAGAGCCACCCATGCCAACCCCTGCCCGCTGCAGAGGCCAGAGCCACCCATGCCGACTCCTGCCCGCTGCAGAGGCCAGAGCCACCCATGCCGACCCCTGCCCGCTGCAGAGGCCAGAGCCACCCATGCCAGCTCCTGCCCGCTGCAGAGGCCACAGCCACCCATGCCAACTCCTGCCCGCTGCAGAGGCCACAGCCACCCATGCCGACCCCTGCCCGCTGCAGAGGCCACAGCCACCCATGCCAGCTCCTGCCCGCTGCAGAGGCCAGAGCCACCCATGCCAGCTCCTTCCCGCTGCAGAGGCCAGAGCCACCCATGCCGACCCCTGCCCGCTGCAGAGGCCATTGCCACCCATGCCAGCTCCTGCCCGCTGCAGAGGCCAGAGCCACCCATGCCGACCCCTGCCCGCTGCAGAGGCCATTGCCACCCATGCCAGCTCCTGCCCGCTGCAGAGGCCAGAGCCACCCATGCCGACCCCTGCCCGCTGCAGAGGCCAGAGCCACCCATGCCGACCCCTGCCCGCTGCAGAGGCCAGAGCCACCCATGCCGACCCCTGCCCGCTGCAGAGGCCAGAGCCACCCATGCCGACCCCTGCCCGCTGCAGAGGCCGTGGCCTTGGCCTGGCCCACGCAGCTGGGGTAGCATCCGGCACGGCCCAGACGGTGCACTCGGTGTGGTTGTCGTGTGGCCCCTGGCTCAGGCAGCCCTGTTCTGGGGTCCCCACAGGCTTCTGCAAACAGTTGAGGGGCACAGACAGATGAGAAGCAGTGAATAGAAGGGGCCTCATGTCGGATCCAACCCAAACTCCCACAAAGAAATTGGGGTACAGAGGCAGATCAAGGTCAGTTGAGGCCCCGGGTGCAGAAGAATATATTGGGCCCCTTGTCATTAGAAAAAAGTGTAAAGTTGGGGTTTTGCAGGGCCCTTCAGAAGTCGGGGCCCAGGGCGCATGCCTGGTGCGCCTGCCGTTACATCCACCTCTGCTGGGATGCTTTGCTCCCATCAAGACAAACCTACACTCCCTTCACGCATCTCTTCCCCAAACCTAGGCTGCCACACTGGAAGGACTGTGTCCTCGTGTCCAAAGGGAGGACCTGGCACGGCCACTACAAACCATGGTGACTCCTGGCTGTCTCCTGGGCCCGAGGGAGGGAGCAGGGCCAGCTCTGGTAAAAGCAAACCTGCGTGCAAGTAGTGATGCCTGGCTTCTAAAGGTTTCTTTCCAGTCTTCATCTCTTCTCTTCCATGTCAGTATGGCTCCACTCATTTCGTTCTTTATTTTATTAAAGATTTTATTTATTTTATAGAAAGTGCAGGGGGGTGAGAAATAGTAACTCATAATTGCTTCACTTTAGTGGGTCACTGCTTGTTTGTTGCCTGCTCTATGCACCTTGCCTGGGCAAGCCCAGGGTTTCAAACTAGCAACCTCAGCGTTCCAGGTCGACGCTCTGTCCACTGTGCCACCACAGGCCAGGCCACACTCATTTCTACAGATGACTTGAAGGTAGATTCTGGGCAGCGTGCATCTCCCCAGCTGTCACGAGTTCCTTCCGGGTTAGCGTCCCAGACAGAGGCTGAGTGGAACTAGTCAAAAACTGAGGATCTACCTCTGGCTGGTAGCTCAGCTGATAGAGCACTGGCCCAGCGATGTATGTCCTGGCTTCAATCCCCAGTCAGGGCACACAGGAGAAGTGACCCTCTGCTTCTCCCCAGGCCTGGTCTAGCCTGAGCTCCCACGAAGTGACTGGGGTCCTTTGCTCCTAGCAAGGCAAACCTCAGCTTCCCTCACTCGTGTCTTCCCTAAGTCCCGGCTGCCACACTGGAAGGACTGTGTCCTCATCTCCAAAGGGAGGAGCTGGAATGGACATGACACTCCAGGGTGACTCCTGGGTCCAGGGCCGGGAGCAAGACCAGCTCTGTGGAGAGCAACATGCTTGCAACGAGTAAGTGTGGCTTTTAGAGTTTTCCTTCATCCCTTTGTCTCTTCTGCTCTATGGGAGCGCGTACCCACTCATTTCCAAAGAAGACTGGAGGAAAACTTCTGGGCAGCGTGCACCTTCCCAGACATCGGGAGTTCCTGCCGGGCAGCAACGTGGCAGAGGCTGAGCGGAACCTATCAGACACCGAGCCTCTGGAGGGGAGCGCCCAGGCCGTGGTCAGGGCTCAGTTCTGCCGGCTGACCAGGTGAGTGGTCTGGGACAAGGAAGGTGGGCCTTCTCCAGCCCAGCTTTCTCTGGGTATGAAAGTGCCCTTTGACATTTTGGGGGTTTTCTGATTTGACAATTCATATGGTGACTGGGGGACAATGCTTTTCTCCTCCCATCAGATACTTTGCTAGGATGGAGAAGATATCAAGAACAAGATAGAGTTTGATTGAATTCATAAACTTGTTTACCTGGTGGAGGTTGGGGGGAGCCCATTCCCGCCTTTCTTCTCCCAGGTTTTTACTGGTCAGGAATAAACATGGTGGCCAGACACGCTGAGATCCAACCATTGTTCTGTTAATAGAGACAGGGCCAGTGATGCCTCAGGCATAAGCTTCCTGTCAGGGCTGGATTGGATCCTGAGGCCCCCGTGGGGAACCCTCCCAAGTGCAGATCCTGACCATATATGTGCATAGGTCTGGGTCAATAAAGAGAATAAAAAGCCTTTTGGTTCATTATACAAACAACTAGTCAGTGGGTGGCTCGTCCCCTCTCCTGCCTCTGCATCCGCCTCCCTGCAGCTCTGCTCTCTGCCTCCGCTCATCCCCAGCGAACCTCCCCTCCTTCACCCCTGCAGACCCCTCACAAGGCCACGTGCAGGGCAGACCTCTCCCCAAGCTCGAGGTATTTTTTGACATCACACAGAACATCAGAGTAACTGACAACATACAATGGGAGTGTTCAGATACTTTGTTCTAAATATTCAGGGTCGCCCTTCATCATGAAGAATGTCTCTCTCAGGCTCCAGCTGCCACCAGGTTTAGGGGACTCAGTCGCTCAGCCCCCTCCCCATGACTAGACCCTCCTCTCCCCGTCAGTGAAGTTTCCACATTCTTGTCACTTTCCTAGGCACCAACATTGACAGCTGTTGTTACTTCCCGCTCCTTTCTCTCCTCTCTCACTCAGAAAAGGTGCACCCTGGGATGACCAATGCTGTTGCTCTCAAATTCAGAAGTCATGGGCAGTCACTTTTTGGTTCTCAATAGCATACATTGCCCCTGCCACCCCATTTTTACAATATAATGTGTTTGGTTTATTATGCATCTCATGTGTGTTTGTGACTAATGAATCCAATGATTAAAAAGATATTTTTCCTCTCCCCATGTTGTGACAGAGCAGCAACAGCCCAAGGCAGGCTGGGGTGCAGCTCAGAGCGTGCTCCCTGCCCTGGGCCCTGGGTGGGTTTCGTTGGTTAGCCTTGTGTCTCAGGAGAAACACGTAGGATGCTTATATCAAAGGGGATGGCCTGGGCCTGGTGTCGTCAGCAGGGGCACTGAGAGCCCTGGAGGGCGGACTGCCGTCTGGGAGGAGCTGTCCTGCTGGCTGGCCGCACCCAGACCCTCTCCAGGCTGACGGGCTCCTGGCGCTCTGCAGCTGTCCTCGTGCTCCTTCGGCGGGTCCCAGGCCCCAGGGGAGTGGTCTAGTGGGCACGCACCCCTGGTGCTTTCAGCTCAGATTCGGAAGTGACGGCTTTGGAATTCCAGCCGCGTCAAAGGGAGTGTTAAAAATCTGAACGCTTTAGGCCCTGATCAGTTGGCTTAGCGGTAGAGCGCCAGCCCGGCGTGTGGAAGTCCCGGCTTCAATTTCCGGTCAGGGCACAAAGGAGAAGCGCTCATCTTCTTCTCCACCCTTCCCCCTCTTGCTTCTCTCTCTCTCTCTCTCTCTCTCTCACTTCTCTTCCCTGCAGCCAAGGCTCCATTGGAGCAAAGTTGGTCCAGGCACTGAGGATGGCTCCATGGCTTCTGTCTCAGGTGCTAGAATGACTCTAGTTGCAATGGAGCAACACCCCAGATGGGCAGAGCATCGACCCCTAGTGGGCTTGCTGGGTGGATCTCTGCCTCCCCACTTCTCACTTCTGAAACACACACACACACACACACACACACACACACACACACACACACATCTGGACACTTGAAATCTATATAATCTTATTAACCAAAGTCACCCCCAATTTTTAATTTAAAATAAGTTTAAATGACAAGAGCAACCTGAGCTGCCATTTTCCGAAGGAGCATGCCTGATTTGGCCAGTGGATTTGAAGAGTGTTAGAAATCACTTGACACCATGTCTCTGACGCAGGTTCCCTAAGACAGGGAGGCCTGAGAAAGTGGGAGCAGCAGCATCTCCCTTCTTTCTTCCCAATCTGCATCTTGTCCCCATGTCCCCCTTGCATTTGCATTTTCCCTTCTCAGATGAATTCTCTTCTCCCCTTTACCTCCCTGCAGATTGGTGAAGGGAATAATATTGATTTGAGAGATGTTCCTTCATCCCTGGGACATAGAAAGAGACTATTTTGGATCTTTTGAAAACCTAAGCACTAGAACTGGTGATCCTGCCCCAGAGCCCTGATGACCAGGGCTTGCCACTGGGCTTGGGCCAGCTGGGGTCCCACCCAACAGACGAGACTGCTGTGTATGTATGTTATTATGGAAAAGGGGAAAGGGTGTGGGTTGGGGGAGAGACTTAAGTTTTCAAGGGAAAAAAGCAATTTTATGTATGTATGTATATTTATATTTAGTTAACTATGGCCTTTTAAACCATTTCTTTTAGCCTTGGATGTTATATTTTTATTTGTTATTTTTTTGTTTAACATCTCACAGAAGTGTTTCCTATTTGCAAAACCTGATCCAGACCTCAGCTGGGAAAGGGAGTCTAAGAAATGTAGCTCCTTTTAGCTTCTAACCCCTGAAATACATAGACGGGCAGAGAACTATACATGTGGAATATGTTTATATGTATCATTTCAGTGTGTTCCTTAAAAAAGTAATTTCCTAGTGAAACTAAGAGACATTGATAAGAGTGTGGTGGTTATGGGGGGGGAGGGGGGAATGGGAGAGGGAAAGGGGGTGGGGAGGGGCACAAAGAAAACAAGATAGAAGGTGACAGAGGACAATCTGACTTTGGGTGGTGGGTATGTAACATAATTGAACGACAAGATAACCTGGACTTGTTATCTTTGAATATATGTATCCTGATTTATTGATGTCACCCCATTAAAAAAATAAAATTATTAAAAAAAAAAAAAGTAATTTCCTTCTATAACCAGAGTAAAATTCTTAAGATCGGAAAATTAATGCTGATAGAATATTTTGTAATTGCAGAACTTTTTCAGATTTTGCCAGTTGACCTAATAATGACTTTATAGCACTACATTGCGTTGTTATCATCTTCAGTCTCTTTTAACTTTTAATATTTCTCAGTCTGTCCTTATAGTTCATGTCCATCATATTCTTTAAAAAGGCCATTGACTTTTCATAATCTTTCTCAATTTTAATTTTCTGCAGTTTTTCATGATAAGATTCAGGTCATGTATTTTTGGTGGAAACACCACTGAAGTAATATATGTCAGATCAGAAGGCACACGATGTGGTTGTCCATTCCTAGTAAGATTTCCTTTGATCACTTTGTCAGAGTGGTGTTGGCCTGTAGAAAAGAAAGAAATCTTCCCTTTTGTAACAGCATGGATGGACCTGGAGGATTACACTCAGTGAAATAGGCCAGCCAGAAAAAGACAACTACAATATGATCACACTTATACGTGGAAGCTAATGAACAAAATAAAACAGAAGAAAACAGAAACAGGTATGGACACTGGGAACACACTGACGGCCGTCAGGGGGAGTGAGGGGACTGGATGAAAGAAGGTGAAGGGATTAGCAAAAAAACATATAGGCCCTGGCCGGTTGGCTCAGCGGTAGAGCGTCGGCCTGGCATGCGGGAGACCCGGGTTCGATTCCCGGCCAGGGCACATAGGAGAAGCGCCCATTTGCTTCCCCAACCCCCCTTCCTCTCTGTCTCTCTCTTCCCCTCTTGCAGCCAAGGCTCCATTGGAGCAAAGATGGCCTGGGCGCTGGGGATGGCTCCTTGGCCTCTGCCCCAGGCGCTAGAGTGGCTCTGGTCTCGGCAGAGCGACGCCCCGGAGGGGCAGAGCATCGGCCCCTGGTGGGCAGAGCATCGCCCCTGGTGGGCGTGCCGGGTGGATCCCGGTCGGGCGCATGCGGGAGTCTGTCTGACTGTCTCTCCCCATTTCCAGCTTCAGAAAAAAACAACAACAAATAAATAAATAAATAAATAAATAAATAAACAAACCAAAACATATAAATGTGACACGCAGACACAGGCAGCAGTGTGGTGATGGCCAGAGGGAACGGGTGGAGGCTGGGTGGGGGGACTAGGGGGAGGCAGGCAGAGACGGGGAAATAGGGACAGAGAGGGCTGTTGCTAGGATAGAGGGCGCACAACGCGGTGGGCAGATGTTGATTTATTGAGTTGTGCACTTTCAAACTGTATGGTGTTGTGAACCTATGTCATCCCAATAAATTTAATAAAAAAATAAAGTGGTGTTGGCCAAGTATCTGTAGTGTAAAACCCTTTCTTTCTCTTCCTTATCATAAGGACTTTTTGGAAAGATACTTCAAGACTATATAAGTAGTCTCAAATTATAGAATCATTGAGACTATATAAGTATCCTATTACACTTCAAAGTTTTACCTACTAGTGTTAGCATTTATGAAAACGATTCTTACTTGAAACAGTTATGATGAAGATGCTGACTATTGTGGTGATCAAATGGTGGAAAAAGATGGGTGAAAACTCAAGCCTGATAGCTGATCGCTAATGGTCCATCGCATCTTAAGATTCAACGGCCTTTCTTTGCATTGGTTCAGCACAGAGAATGTGCTTTGAGTTCATGGATCAGCAGTGATACGGCTTAAAGCAGGGGTCCCCAAACTACGGCCCGCGGGCCACATGCGCCCCCCTGAGGCCATTTATCCAGCCCCCACTGCACTTCCGGAAGGGGCACCTCTTTCATTGGTGGTCAGTGAGAGGAGCATATTGGCCATCTCATTAGCCAAAAGCAGGCCCATAGTTCTCATTGAAATACTGGTCAGTTTGTTGATTTAAATTTACTTGTTCTTTATTTTAAATATTGTATTTGTTCCTGTTTTGTTTTTTTACTTTTAAAATAAGATATGTGCAGTGTGCATAGGGATTTGTTCATAGTTTTTTTATAGTCTGGCCCTCCAACGATCGCAGGGACAGTGAATTGGCCCCCTGTGTAAAAAGTTTGGGGACCCCTGGCTTAAAGGCTGCTACAGCTCCAGTTGTATGTTGTGCATCATCAGTCCACTGCTGCTTACCACATGGTGGCGCTGTGGGCCACAAAGTGGATGGCTGCACAAAGACTTTTTCAGTGACTGGACTTCCAGCCTGCACCACCTTTCCAGGACAGGTAGACAGCAATGGGCAAATTGTCTTATTCTGCCAGGCAAGTTCCCTATGATTAAAATACCTAAAAAGCAAAAACCTTTAAAAATCAGGTATAGGACAGGGACTTGTCTTGTTTCCTGCTTACCTTCGTGTTGCCCAGGCCTACACGAAAGCCTCGCATGCAGAAGGCAATCCACAAGGATCAACTTGTTTCCACAACCTGTGCTGTCAGAAAGCCTCACTTTTGGGTTTTTCCTGTGAATATCCAAGACCCTTGGCCATTCCACACTGAAAAATCCTATGACCTTTCTGCTTTCTTAGTTGCTATTACTAATTCTCTCATTTGTAAATACATCTAATTGTTTTGTCTATACTTGCTGCATCTCGTTCCCTATCCATCAATTTCTTAGATATACCCAATCCTAACAACCTCAGCTTTGGCTCTGTGCCCTTGAGTTGTTCCCTCCTCCTCGACTTTCCAGTACATTTACATGACACCATCACCACCGCCACGAGCCCCTCCATGATCACCACCACCATCACCGCCTCCACATTTATCCACGTAATTCTGGGAATTGTTGCCCAATTGTGAAGGTAACATCGACTGGAGAGTGAGTGGAAAGGACCTGGGGAAGGGAATCAGGAGCTCTGATTCGAATCCTGACAGCCATAAACTCACTTTATGACCTTGGGAAAGTCATGTAAACTTCTGTTTTCTCACCTGTGAAGTTAGGAGGAGGGCAGTGACAATCTCCTAGACTTTAGTATTCTAGAATCCATGAGTATCTTAAGCTTTTAGAAATTCACTTTTGCCCTGGCCAGTTGGCTCAGCAGTAAAGCAACATCCCAGCATGTGGAAGTCCCAGGTTTGATCCTAGTCAGGGCACACAGGAGAAGTGCCCATCTGCTTCTCCACCCTCCCTCCCTCTTCTCTCTCACTCTCTTCTTCTTCAGTAGCTATGGCTTGCATGGTTGGAGCAAGTTGGCCTTGGTCACTGAGGATGGCTCCATGGCCTTGCCTCGGGTGCTAAAATAGCACAATTGCCAAGCAATGGAGTGGAGGCCTCCATAGATCTGTGGGGGCACATGAAGGAGTCTATCTCTCTGCCTCCCTGCCTCTCACTTAATAAAAATATTAATTTACTTTTATCTTTTAAATGGTTAGTCAATTTACTAATTATAACCTAAAAGTCCTTTTGATATTTAAAAAATCTTCTTGCTTTTTCTTTGTTCTTTGAAAATGTAGAATTGCCTCATTTCATAATGCCTAAAGCCTGTATTTATAATTGGCATGTATTCCATGATTCTGAGCCATTTGCCACATAACTGTTTTTTTTCTTTAGAATTACTTTTTTGTAGTTAATGTAAAGCAGAAATAAAATGACTTTGCGAAAGCCCTTTGGGAATTACGGGGTTCATAGCTGTACCACTAGGGGCCCACACAGCCTGTGAAAGAACTGGTTCTCAGGAGGAAAGGCAACTGCATTCTGGGGGAGAAAGAAGCAACTGAGGCCAGAAGCAGGAGTGCAGTGGTCTAGACCAGGGGTCCCCAAACTTTTTACACAGGGGGCCAGTTCACTGTCCCTCAGACCGTTGGAGGGCCAGACTATAAAAAAAAAACTATGAACAAATCTCTATGCACACTGCACATATCTTATTTTAAAGTAAAAAAACAAAACGGGAACAAATACAATATTTAAAATAAAGAACAAGTAAATTTAAATCAACAAACTGACCAGTACGTATTTCAATGGGAACTATGCTCCTCTCACTGACCACCAATGAAAGAGGTGCTCCTTCCGGAACTGCAGCAGGGGCCAGATAAATGGCCTTGGGGGGCTGCATGTGGCCCACGGGTCATAGTTTGGGGACCCCTGGTATAGACAATAGTTTGAGGGTGGCCTTGGAGGATCCAGAAAATGGTAGTTTGGACTCCAGAGGGGAGAGGATGAGGTGCATCCGTGAGATGGGTAGAGGGTGTCAGGTCACAGGGTGGGGAGAGCAGAAGGTGGATGTGCGCGGAGGTTCAGTGTATATGGGGATTTTGGGCCCCCCGGGGAAAAACATGACCTTACTCAGGATGCACCCATGGGTAAATCTAGTTATATTAGGGTTTCACAAGTAAATTCTCAGAAATCTGAAAAGTTTGGGGAGGGTACTGGAGCAAAGAATGAGACTTCCTATTAGTTCATGGTATAGAGGCTTAGACCATCAATATTTGGCATATGGCTATATATAATTGATACATAACTTTATTCATTAGTTGCAGCAGGCTAGGTGGCAAATATGCTTAGGTTTAATACTTCATAAAATTGTATATATTTATCATTCTAGGGTGTGGATTCAAGCATTCTCAATACAGTCTTTAGTCACAGATGGTTATCAATTTCCATGTAGAAGGGGTTTAGGGGTGACAATCTGATTGAAGGTAAGAAACTAGAGGACCTGACTTGATATTGTGTGAAGTTAGGACCACTCTGTGTTACTTGGATAGCACACAATTAGAGTAAATGGAAATAGGAAATAAAAAGATTTCACTCTCATTCTTAAATGATAGAAGTTATAGATATAAAATGTTAGGATTGCAATTGCTTTTTATTATTACATTAAAGATATGATTGCATTGTGTTTTGGAAAAGTTTGTTAATCATCCCAAATGCTGTTGCTTTGTAGTCAATCTATCTTTTTTTTTTTAAGTTTAAGGTTTTCTCTTATTCTTTGCAATTCTACAATTTCACCACATTGTCTCTAAACAAGGACTTACTTGTTTTTGTCTGTCTTTACTGGGATTAGTGAGACTTTAAATTGGAGAAATTATATTTTTAAAATTATTTTTTAAAGAACTGAAGTAGGCCCTGGTAGGTTGCTCAGTGGTTAGAGTATTGGCCTGGCTTGTGGACGTCCATGTTCGATTCCCAGTCAGGGCACACAGGGGAAGCAACCTTCTGCTCCTCCCCTTCCCCTTTCCTCCCTCTTTTCCTCCCACAGCCAGTGGCTTGATTAATTTGAGCATAGCCCTGGGCACTGAGGATAGCTTCTTTGGAACGCATCAGCCTCAGGTACTAAAAATATCTTTGTACTCGAGCGTCAGCCCAAGATGGGGTTACCAGGTAGATTCTGGTTCGGGCATATGCAGGAGTCTGCCTCAGTATCTCCCTTCCTCTCACCTAAAAAAACATGAAGTATATACTAACTATAATGGTAACGTGATAATTAATTAGAGTTTCTAGAAGCAGATGTGAGATTTTTTTTCCTGATTATGGTTGCCCGCTTCCCTCCACAAACAATATCAATTTACACTGATTTAGTACTTATCAAGGTACCTTTATTCCCCCATTTTACAGGGTGGAGTACTGAGGCTCAGAGAGTTTCAAGGTCACATGACTATAAATAGTTGTGGGGTTTGAACGCAGGACAGTTGGCTTTAGAAGCTAGTGTTCTTAACTCCCTGCTAGACAACCTCTTGACATTAGCCTTACATGTTCAAACCTTTAGTCTGTCCATTTCTTTTTGTTTTTTTTTGTTTTTTTGAATTTTTCTGAAGCTGGAAACGGGGAGGCAGTCAGACAGACTCCCGCATGCTCCCGACCAGGATTCACCCAGCACGCCCACCAGGGGGCGATGCTCTGCCCATCCGGGGCGTCGCTCTGTCGCGACCAGAGCCACTCTAGCGCCTGGGGCAGAGGCCAAAGAGCCATCCCCAGCGCCCGGACCATCTTTTGCTCCAATGGAGCCTCGGCTGCGGGAGAAGAAGAGAGAGACAGAGAGGAAGGAGAGGGGGAGGGGTGGAGAAGCAGATGGGTGCCTCTCCTGTGTGCCCTGGCCGGGCATCGAACCCAGGACTTCCGCATGCCAGGCCGATGCTCTACCACTGAGCCAACCGGCCAGGGCTCCATTTCTTTTTCAATTTATTTTTACTGTATTTGAGAAGGCTCTTGAGGGGCGCTGAAGAATTATTTGAAGGTGATAGAACCTCTACCATAGCATCTTCTCCTGTCCTCAGATTTGAGTGCACTCCGGAGCCCACTTCTGACAAGCTCTTCCCCACAAAGCCCACTCCTCTGCCTCAGAAAGAAGCACTCCTGCCCAGGGAAACTCTGAGGCGTGCAGGAACGTGGGGGAATATTTTTCATGGGTTGTCTATATAAACAATTTCATTAAAACAAAAATGCAAAATTATGGCTCACCTGTGATACAGTGATTAATTGATAGTAATGTACAAAGCTGGGCAGAAAAGAGGTACTTAGGGTTTGTTGATTGACCTATCAGTGCATGGGAAGGCTTTTTGTAGAGTACCAGAGCCATCTTATTCTCTTCAGGTGCAGGAACTATCTCTTTGTGTTCTGTCTTGTCAAATGCACCATTCCTGGCTAATTTTATATCCCTCACCATGAAGAAAAGGTAGTAATGCTGTTATTACTCCCAAACTGTGGCTGTTTGTATTGAAATATATAGACCTACTTGTCTCTACAATTCCCTGGTATCTGTAATTTAATGCTGGTTGCATCATCACTTATGATTTTGCACATGCATCTTGCCACTTGTGGATACCGGCTTCAGTGTTTCAGAACTTGCTCATTGATGAATATACAGGAAAATGAGAATGGTAATTTTCTGGTCTTGTTAAAATTTACCATTTGGAATTTTATTTTATTTATGATTTTTCTTACAGGTTTAGTATAATTCTAATTTTTAAGAATATTTTTTTTGTTTTGTTTTGTTTTTGTATTTTTCTGAAGCTGGAAACGGGGAGAGACAGACAGACTCCCGCATGCGCCCGACCAGGATCCACCCGGCACACCCACCAGGGGGCGATGCTCTGCCCCTCCAGGGCGTTGCTCTGTTGAGACCAGAGCCACTCTAACGCCTGGGGCAGAGGCCAAGGAGTCATCCCCAGCGCCCGGGCCATCTTTGCTCCAATGGAACCTCGCTGCAGGAGGGGAAGAGAGAGATAGAGAGGAAGGAGAGGGGGAGGGGTGGAGAAGCAGATGGGCGCTTCTCCTGTGTGCCCTGGCCGGGAATCGAACCCGGGACTTCTGCATGCCAGGCCGACGCTCTACCACTGAGCCAACCAGCCAGGGCCAAGAATATTTTTTGAGTGTATTAGGTGATTCTTGTGAATCAGTGTTTTAGGGGACATTGGTTAATCAAATTAAATAGGTTTCAGGTGTACAATTCTATAACACATTGTCTGTATATTGTATTGTGTGTTCACCACCCAAAGTGAAGGCTTCTTCCATGACCATTTGTTCCCCTTTATTTTCTCTTCTTCCTGCCCTCGTCACCCTTTCCCTCTAGTAATCACCACACTTTTGTCTGTGTTTATGAGGGTTTGTTTTTGTTTTCATGGTTTATCCCTATGCCCTAACCTTCATCCTCTCTGACAGCTGTTAGCCTGTTTTCTGTATCTATGAGTCTGTTTCTATTTCATTTGTTTATTTGTTCATTAGATTCCACATATAAGTGAGATCATATGGTATTTGTCTTTCTCTGCCTGGCTTATTTCACTTAGCATAATGATTTCCAGGTCCATCTATGCTGCCACAAAAGGTAAGATTTCCTTCTTTGTTATGGTTGAGTAGTATCTCATTGTGTAATTGTACCACAGCTTTTTATCCTCTCATTCACTGATGGACACTTGAGCTGCTTTTAAATCCTGGCTACTGTAAACAGTGCTGCAATGAACATATTCATTTTGAATCAGTGTTTCAGGTTTCTTTGAATATATTCTCAGAAGTGGAATTGCTGGATCATAAGGCAGTTCTATGTTTAGTTTATTGAGGAAACTCCATACTGTTTTCTAAATCAGTCTAAATTCTTACCAACAGTGCACAAGGGATCCCTTTTCTCCACATTCTCACCAACACTCGTTGTTTGTTGACTTATTGATGAACGCCATTCTGACAGGTGTGAAGTGACATCTTATTGTGGTTTTAATTTGCATTTTTCTGATGATTAGTGCCATTGAGCATCATTTCATGTCTTATTGGCTACCTGCACGTCCTTCTTGAAGAAGTGAATGTTCAAGTCTTTTGTCCATTTTTTAATTGGACTGTGTATATTTTTGGTGTTGAGTTTTATAAGTTTAAAATAAATATTGGATATTAATCACTTATCAGATGTATCATTGGTGAATATGTTCTTCCATTCAGTGGATTGTAGTCATTTTGTTGGATTCTTTTGCTGTATAAAAACTTGTTAGTTTGATGTAGTCCCATTTACTAAATAGACTATTTTTATCCCACCATTTTGAATTTTATAACATAAATGGAGAATGACGCAGGTTCTGACCATATCTTCCCTTGAATTTCTACGGCTTTCATGACTGCATTCTTAGTCTCTATCTTTTTCCATGTTGACTACACCCTACAGGGAAAGTGGGCAAGGGGCTTGTAGTAGAGTGAGAGGAGCAAGGAGTAGCCATTGTGCCAGGCATGTCTGTATGTTCTCCATCATGGCTTAAGACTGACCCAAGAGAGCACAATGTCACCACAGTGATTGGAAGAAGGAGAGGACAGCAACTGGAAGAGCTCATTTGTGTGGCAGAGCAAGAGCATCCAAAGCTCTGTGAGGGTATAGGTGAGACCATCCTCAGAGGACTGTTGGACCCATGACATGGAGCCTGTGAAGCTAGAATAACTGCCTAGGTGCCAGCAGTGGGGAGCACACAGCACAAATGACACCCACTGCTACTCAGAGTGAGAGCTGATGCATGGGCCCACACATATGACAATGAACTTTGGATAGTTCAGAGTTCTTATTTTGTGAAAAATGTGTCACCCTAGATCAGCATGTTAGCCTGAATTATGGGGCCTGACCTTACATGATCTCAGAGAGAAATACTGCTCCAACTAATAAGAGTGATCTGTTTGCCTGGCTGCTGTGCTAGAACTAGTGGCTTACAAGCACATGTCCCGGGCTCCTTTGGACATCTGGTTGACCCCCTATACGAGGTGGAAGTCAGAGAGCACTGAGCAGGGAAAAGAGGGACTGAGCCCTGTGTGTCTAGTGAGTGTGAATGTCTGTACATGTGGTTGGTTTGAGGCTGTCGTTGGAATATTTTTTTATTTTTTATTTTTTTTGCAATTATTCCTGTGACATAGAGCATACATTTTGTTTGTTTGTGTTTCATGTTAGAGTATCTGCTGGGTATCTGATTTAACAGAGAAAGGAATGGATGCTCAGTGACCTGACCAGATCAGGGTCCCACAGCAAGGTTTCATATCCTGAGATTATATCCTGGGATCCACATCCCAGGATCACACCTGGGACTCAGACCCTGGCATCATACCCTGGGATCCACACCCCAGGATCACACCTGGGACTCACACCCTGGCATCATACCCTGGGATCCACACCTCAGGATCACACATGGGACTCACACCCTGGCATCATACCCTGGGATCCACACCCCAGGATACACCTGGGACTCATACCCTGGAATCATACCCTGAGATCCACACCCCAGGATCACACCTGGGACTCACACCCTGGCATCATTCCCTGGAATTCACACCACAGGATCATACATGGGACTCACACCTTGGTAAGACTAACTCTTCTCTCTTGTATCTGAAACCCACAAGCCAGTGGTGCTGTCACAGTTTCTCCAAACCCCTGGGAAACTAAGGGACTTTTTATAGGGTTTTAATTTAGATCAATATGAGGGGATAAAGTTAAGCATTTTAACTGGTGAATAACTAACTCTTGAAAAATACAACGAATACGGATATATTATACAGCAGGATGCAAGAAGTCGAGGAGTCTCCCTACAGCTCTCCACTGATAGCCTCCCGACAGTTTCCAAGGCTGAGTTTCCCTTGTGTTTTTTAAAAATGTTTTAGTTATTAAGGTTTAATTTATGTAATAGAAATATCTCCACTTTAAAGTGTATTTATAATTCAGTAATTTTTAGTATATTCACAATATTGTGTAACCAGCCCCACCATTTCCTGTTTTTAAAAGGTTCTTTCATGAAAAAGTTTGGGAAGGCTGAGAATTTGCAGTCTCACTGACAGAAGATAGGGAAATAACATTATTTGAAGGAGGAGCTTTGGGTGTGATGGGGATGAGCTTTCAATTCCTCTTTAAGTCGTTCCACTGCCATGATCCTTCTCTGTCCTGGGGAGGCAGCCTGGTTCTTGAGCATTCCTGCTGTATGGTGGATGAATGATGATGAGAAGGAACAAGGATGGAGTCTTCCTACCATAGAACTCCTGAGACACAAAGAACTAAACAGCTTAGAGACTGTGAAGACTCCTGAGAGAATAGAAGGGGCTGGACTCGCTTTTAATCAGGCTCCTATGCACAGACAGGTGTCCTTTCAATTACAAATATTGTTCGACTTATGACCTATGCAACTTACGACCATTCGACTTTATGACCACAATCACTAGCCATGACCGCTCTGCGTCTGGCAGTGCAAGCGTTGCCCAGCTGGGTGTACGACAGTGCGGACCAGCTTCCGGCAGCACTATCATCTCTGCGTGCACCATTTCAACTGTTACCCCAGACTCAGTACAGCAATTTGTGTTTTGTGTCTTGGATATTTTTCATCAAATCCCTCCCAAGATGTCTATCAAGAGGAAATTGTCTTTGCAAATATTAAACCAGCTGTACTGGTAATGCAGTGTTTTACTTAAACCTGACGAATGTAAAAATAAGAAACAAAATGGTGTAGAGATGATACAAATGGCATAAAATGAACAAAGAAAATTATGATATATAACAATAATGAAAGAAAATTATGATAAAATATGACTTAAAGATTTTTATAACATCATTTCACAGTACTGTACAGATAGCCTACTCAACTTATGACCAAATCGTGTTACAACTGGTCTGTCAGAACCAATTGTGGTCGTACATCAAGCACTAGCTGTACTTCATTCAGGGACACATTTGTGGTGGCATTAACAAACGAAGTCAGCTTTCCCGGGAGGCTAACGAAAGCCTGATCCAATGTGAGTTTGTGACTTTCTGTAAAGATTTGCAGTGGGATTCTAGGCAGTGTAGATAATGGCTTTCTTCTCACTGTAGATACTTGGCTGCTCCAGGGGGCCAGACCTTGTGATCATGCTATCACTTTTCATGCAAATTCATGAGTAGGTTCAACAATGGTGAGTCCTCTTGTCATTCCAAGAGTAGCTCTGTTGAACGAGGACTTGGAAGGAGGAATGGGAGCCTCTGAACTTGCCTCTGATGTGGGATATTTTTTTATTGTATACTCTCCTGAGAGTCTTTAGATGACTGTGTGCTTTCTCAAAGCCGTATAACAAAATCTTGTTAACTTAGATCTTAGATTTCATAATTCACACCCATTGCAAGTTCTGAGAATTTTGTGTGTAGTAAAATGGCTCCTGCTTTTTGAGAAATGGTCACTTACAAAGCTGTGAATAACAATATCTATTCTTTATATTACCATGTGCTAGGTACTTTACCCATATTATCTTTAATCCTCACCACAACCTTGCAAGATAGGTATTAGTTCACGTTGACTGGGCTGCTGTGGCTAAGAGAGTTTAGTAACTGGCCCACTTTCTTTTTTCCCTTGGTGGAAACCTTTATTTTTATTTTATTTATTTATTATTTTGTATTTTTCTGAAGTGAGAAGCGGTGGGGAGGCAGACAGACTCCCGCATATCCCCTACTGGATCTACCCAGCATGCCCACCAGGGGGCGATGCTCGGCCCCACTGGGGCGTTGCTCCGCTGCAATCGGAGCCATTCTAGCACCTGAGGTGGAGGCCATGGAGTCATCCTTAGTGCCCGGGCCAACTTCACTCCAACGGAGCTTTGGCTGCAGGAGGGGAAGAGAGAGATATAGAGAAAAGAGAGGAGATAGGGTGGAGAAACAGATGGGTGCTTCTGTGTGCTCTGACCAGGAATCAAACCCGGGACTTTCACATGCTGGGCTGATGCTCTACCACTGAGCCAACCAGCCAGGGCTTTTATTTATTTTTTAAAATTTAATTTTTCAAATACAATTGATATTCAGCATTATTTTATATTAGTTTCAGGTGTACAGTATAGTGATTAGACAATTAAGTATCTTACAAAAAGATAACTGGCCCATTTCCATACAGCTGGCTAGGAAATGCGATGACTCCAAATTTCCCAGGGTGCCTCCTCCCATTTCTCTATAATGGGAGCCATACTTCTCATTTGGCCCCGTGTTGTGGTGTATTGAAACACCCTGGAGTTTGAATGAGACAGACAGGATTCAAATCCCAGCTCCACCAGTCACCAGATGAGTGGCTGGGCAGGTAATGTAAGCTCCCTGAGCCTCAGATTCCGCAGCTGTAATTGTGATAATAACGCTTTGGGAGGTTGTTATGGGGATGAAATGAGTTGAAACACTTCTATGCTCCCAGCATGGTATTGACACATTGCATAGCACAGCAGAATCTCAACAAATGACACATTTTCTTTCTTCTTTATTCATCTCTGTACCTGTCATGGCACCTGGGACAAAGTAGGTACTCAAGAAATATTTGTGCAAGTGAATTCAAAGGATTCTCCATAGCCTTGTTTCACAGGGACACTGTGAAGCTGGACCCTCTCCAAAAGCTCCTGAAAGAACAAAAGAAGTTTTGAAGCATGTCAAAGCTACTTATGCTTAATATCTTCAGGAAGACAAGAGTAACGTTAAAAACAACAAAAGTACTAAAATTCTGAAGTGAAATTCACTGGGTGAAGTGCTGTTGTTCTTCAAGAAATAGCAATAGTCGAGGATTGTCAAGTACTCTGAAGATTACGGGACAATAAATGTGATGAGAACACCTCTTGGGTTTGGTGGATTGTTAAGACAATGACGAGATTGGTTGGAGACAGTGCACTTTTGTAAACGTGGCTTTGCTTAAGAATAAATAAAAACCACAATATAAGATTTTTGAATGTATAACATGGGATACTGAAGGGAGGGCACCCTCCCTGGGAAGCAGGGGGTGGTTGGCTGAGGTCTATCTCAGAGAAGATTCAGGAGGGTGAGTGAGTGAATGGTGTGCCACCATTCCCCAGCCAGTTCCATGACAGACATTATTTATTGATCACGGCTTTCCCTCATGCCTTAGTCTTCTAACTACAGTCATTTGGAATCACTCTGAGTTGGCATTTAAGATCCAAATGTCTGTTGTTCCTGCTTCCTAATGGGGATTTTTGTTCCCAATCAGTGCTTAAGATTCCTCCACCTTCCCAGGAAACTTCAGTATGGTCTCCAGACACCGGCAGGCCATGTCACCAAAGCTCCTAGCACTTCTCAGTAGGCCACAGAGTTTTCAGGGAAGTAGTTGTTAATATCCCCCCCTTTTTTTTTTGCAACGCACTTGCTTAGAACTCAGATACATCTCTGCATACCATCAAAGTGACAACCATCACACCGTATCTAGACTACTCCCTACTCATCCTTGAAGTAAACTTGTTCTTTATCTCTTGAGATGGTATATCCGAGGACATTTTTCAGTTCTCATGCTCCCCAAGTCCACCAAACCCATGTGGCACAGTGGATATTTCTGTGGGAGTTGTACCCACCCATGGTCTGTGAGGAAACCCTGGCCTAGCTCTGTGCTTGTTTTGATTAGGATGCGTTGGCTTTAAGTAATAGCAAATCCCGACCAAAATTGGGTTAAACAATGAAGTTAATTATCATACATTACAAAAAGTTCAGAGATGAGATGTCTGCAGGCGAGGAACATAACTTAGAACTCTGCCCCCACTTCCCTAAACTCCTTTTCTTCTACCCTCGTCAGTGAGTGGGCTTCACGTTCAAGCTTGTAGAAAGCTGGCTTTAGTACTTTCAAGCAGTACATCTAGTCATAGTTATGCTTAGATGAAGGAAAAAGTGGGGGGGGGGGGTAGGGGAGAGCACATGCATGTGTGTGCACGGGTGTTTTTTTTGTTTGTTTGTTTTGTTTTTTGTTTTTCATTTTTCCGATGCTGGAAACGGGGAGGCAGTCAGACAGACTCCTGCATGCGCCCAACCAGGATCCACCTGGCATGCCCACCAGGGGGCGATGCTCTGCCCATCTGGGGTGTCACTCTGTTGCGTCCAGAGCCATTCTAGCACCTGAGGCAGAGGCCACGGAGCCATCCCCAGCACCCGGGCCATCTTTGCTCCAATGGAGCCTCGCTACGGGAAGGGAAGAGAGAGACAGAGAGGAAGGAGAGGGGGAGGGGTGGAGAAGCAGATGGGCGCTTCTCCTGTGTGCCCTGGCCGGGAATCGAACCCGGGACTCCTGCACGCCAGGCCGATGCTCTACCACTGAGCCAACCGGCCAGGGCCAACGGGTGTTTATTTTGGGGGATGAGGCTCTCTGTTTTGCTATATTCTCATTAAGACTGAAGAAATCTTTTTAAGACTCCTCCAACAGACGTTCTTTTATGAATCACTATGATTCTTATATCAATTACTATATTTGGTTTCCAGCATTTTATTTGGTTCATTTTAAAACACTACCTGTTCTTTCTTCCTCAATTCCTTTTTGAGAAACATTTAAAATATACTTATTCTACAGCCTTTTATCTTTTCCTATTAGCTGTATATAGTGAAAGGTGATTTCTCTTGTTTGTTCCACCTGGTGAGTTTCTTATCATGACTTGTTTCCTTCTATGCTCTGTAATTTTTTGTATTTACAAATCTCCCCACATGATACTGGTTGAGAACCTCCGCCCTTGGCCTTGCTGCCACGTGGCTTTCTCCAACACTCCTTATGGTCTCAGTAACTGTCAGCTGCTGGCATAGGTTCAGCCCCTGATGGTGTCACAGCCACCCTCTCTGATTCTCTTAGCCTCTCCAGCTTGGTTCCCAGATGCTGGTTGTGACCCCTGTCTCCCACTGTGACTGCATCCTAGGCGAGAAGAGGGAGGAAGGGCAAAGGCCAGGGCTCGGACTTCCACTCACATCTTATTGGCTGGAATTGTGCCATATGCCTTTGAGAAGACAGAGGTGGCTGGAAAAGTGACCTTTTCAGCTTTTCCAGATTCTATAGCAGAAGGAGGCAACAGCCAGGGGGTTTAGGAGTGCCTAGGCCAGGGGTCGGGAGACTTTTTGGCTGAGAGAGCCATGAACGCCACATATTTTAAAATGTAATTCCGTGAGAGCCATAACAACGACCCGTGTACGTTACACATTATCCAATAAAAATTTGGTGTTGTCCCGGAGGACAGCTGTGATTGGCTCCAGCCATTCACAACCATGAACATGAGCTGTAGGAAATGAATGGATTGTAATACATGGGAATGTTTTATATTTTTAACATTTTTTTTTTATTAAAGATGTGTCTGCGAGCCAGATGCAGCCATCAAAAGAGCCACATCTGGCTCACGAGCCATCGGTTCCCGACCCCTGGACTAGGCAGTGAGAAAACGTGTATTGGGTCTTCCAAATGTTATTATTGCAAACATAAATAATTCGTGCACATTATAGAAAAATTAAAAAAAAACAGAATAGAAGAAAATAAACTTAACCCAGTCTCAGCACGTAAAGCCAAGAACTGTTAACAGTTTGATGCATTTTCTTCCAAATTCTTGTTTGTTTTCCCCATGATTCAGATCACATTGTATTTACAGTGATGGATTTGACTTTTTCTCATAACATGAAAGAATGAGAAATTTTCCATTTGTTATAATAATTAAAATTTTTAAAATTTTTATTTAGAAAATTAAATGTAGTGAGGTAACATTGATCAATAAAAGTACATGGGTTTCAGGTTACCATTTTTGTGGCATTTGAACTGTTGATTATGTTGTGTGCCCATCACCCAAAGTCAAATCATTTTCTGTCACCATGTATTTGTCCCTCTTTATACCCTTCCCCCTACAACTCCTTACCCTTGGTAACCACTTCACTTTTTTCTATCTATGTGACAATTTTTTAAACATTTATTGTCTGTAGTATATTTCATTATGCTGCTGTACAATAGTGTAATTTTCCCCCTATTTTTAGGATTGTGTTTTTTGTTTTGTTTTCTTTTTTACTTTTTCCACTTTTACAGACCTAAAAACAACCCTGCTCTGAACTTTTTTGTGTTCACAGCCTTTCCCCCTTGGTTCTATTATTATTATTACTAAGTGAGAGGAGGGGAGGCAGAGAGACAGACTTCCACATGCATCCCAGCTGGAATCCACCCAGCAAGCCCCCTATGCAGGGATGCTCTGACCATCTGGGCCATTGCTCTGCTCAGCAACCAAGCTATTTTTAGCACCTGAGGTGGAGGCCACTGAGCCATCCTCAGTGCCTGTGGCAAATTCTCTCCAATCAAGCCATAGCTGCTGGAGAGGAAGAGAGAGAGAGAGAGAGAGAGAGAGAGAGAGAGAGAGATGAGAGGGGTTGGAGTGGAGAAGCAGATGGTCACTTCTCCTGTGTGCCCTGACCAGGAATCAAACCCAGGCTATCCACACACTGGGTTGACACTCCACCATTGAGCCAAACAGCCAGGGCCCTTGGTTCTATGTACTTACTTATTTTTTGGTGGAGAAGGGGATTTAAAAAAAGGTTTGGTTTCTGCTCCAAAGGGCTTTCCCAAAGAGTGGTGGTTTCTTTACATTTCATATCATCATGGATGAACACTGTGTTCCTATCTTCCATGAGCATTCAAATTCAAGGTAATGCATGGAATGTGTTTCTGAAACCCAGTATATTCAGTTGGACCTATGTGGGATACTTCTTGTTATGTTCTTACATGAAAGGTGCTGGCATTTTGGCTTCAAGATAAAATGAAAAATTCAAATGCAATGTGTTTGATTTAAGTCTGAACTAATTACTTAGGAGTGACTTAGCAGTGAGGATCTCAGATATTTAAATCCTCTGTGAAACTGAAATTAATCAAGGGACTGCTGATTTAAGAACTATGCAACCAACAAGGGATTGAAGGAAGAATTTTAAGTCTGGATGAAAGTTCAAGGTAAAATATCAATAATCTTCTCACATTTTCAATATCTATAAAGTAGAAGGAGAGGATACTAAAAATTATATAAATAATGTTAAATAAAAGGTTGAATTTGCTACTTATTCCAGTTCAACAAAATGGTTGTAAGGAAAAGAACAAGTTTAGGCAGAAGACTAGTTACATTGTGCTGTTCAGAACTCCCTAAGAGCAAAGGAATGACCACTCAACTTCCTTGAGGTAAAGTTAATTATTAAAACATGCCATTTTGTAACTTGAACATCTATGTTACCGTTTGAAAAGCCCAGGCAGAAAGCAAAATTATCCAGAAAGCCAGAAAATTCATCAGTGCAATAAGTTTGCTGGTAGTTTTCAGTATCTAAGCTCTTTTCCCATACACTCCACAGATGCCCTTTGTGCAGGCACAGGCCTGGTAGTGACTGGAACCAGCCAGCGCACAGAACTTTCACAAATTCTGCAAGTGGAGAACTTATTTGTTCCATATGGAATACATTTTTTTTTAGAAGTCAAAGCTTTGTCTTTGTTCAGCTTTCATCCACCACAGAGAGTATGGGATTCCTTGCACCCAGGAAAACATCTAACAGGGGTGATAACAGTCCCAAGTTCCTTTTCACGTTTTCTGCACACCCTGCTTCCACCAACAGTTTCTTAGCCATGAAACCACAGCTTTTTTCTTAGAGTCAGAATGATTCCCTTTGGGCAGATTCCCAGGTGTGGGATTACTGGGTCACAGTGAATGAACCACGTAGAGTCTTGGAGTATGTTGCCAAAGGGGCAGTGGTGAGATTCAGTTGGTTTGCACCAGTTCGCTGAACCGATACCTAATTTTTTGTTGAGTTGGGCGAACCGGTTGTTAAAATGGCACTAATAATAATCAGGGTTCTCTCTAAGGTGGGTGCCCGGGCAGTCGCCCAATGTGGAAATCACAAATTTACATTCTTTACTCTTTTTCTGACATTCATCAGCACAAACAGTGTGTGTGTGTGTGTGTGTGTGTGTGTGTGTGTGTGTGTATTCTTTTTGGTAACAGACAGAGAGCAGAGAGAGGGACAGATGGGGACAGACAGACAGGAAGGGAAAGGTGAGAAGCATCAATTCTTCGTTGTGGCACCTTAGCTGTTTATTGATTGCTTTCTCATATGTGCCTTAGTTGGGGGGCTACAGCAGATTGAGTGACTCCTTGCTAGAGCCAACGACCTTGGGCTCAAGCCAGATGAGCCCGTTCTCAAGTTGGCAACCTCGAGGTCTTGAACTTGAGTCCTCCGCATCCCAGTCTGACGCTCTATCCTCTGTGCCACCACCTGGTCAGGCATAAAAGCCCGTAGTAATGTTCATTCCCTCCATAGGTGAAAAAAAATTGCAAATAAGGATGCCAATCAAGAAGCAACATGAAAACAATCTTAAATAACAGTTTCATTGGTTTTTTTTTTTGGTTTTTTTTTTCTTTTTGCATTTTTCTGAAGCTGGAAACAGGGAGAGACAGTCAGACAGACTCCCGCATGCGCCCGACCGGGATCCACCCGGCACGCCCACCATAGGGCGACGCTCTGCCCACCAGGGGGCGATGCTCTGCCCATCCTGGGCGTCGCCATGTTGCGACCCTCCTGGGCGTCGCCATGTTGCGACCAGAGCCACTCTAGCGCCTGGGGCAGAGGCCACAGAGCCATCCCCAGCGCCCGGGCCATCTGTGCTCCAATGGAGCCCCGGCTGCGGGAGGGGAAGAGAGAGACAGAGAGGAAGGCGCTGCGGAGGGGTGGAGAAGCAAATGGGCGCTTCTCCTATGTGCCCTGGCCGGGACTCGAACCCGGGTCCTCCACACGCTAGGCCGACGCTCTACCGCTGAGCCAACCGGCCAGGGCTAATGAGGTATTATTTAATATTTTTTCATTAATACTTTAAAACTCATGACAATCTAGTTTTGCATACGTCTTTTATTTTTAAGTATTAAATGCATGAAATAATAAACTACCTTTAGGTATATCTTTTTTTAGTATACTTAAGATGGTTATTAGGGCAGAAAACCAATTGTTAAATTATTTGAATCCTACCACTGCAAAGGGGCCATGAGGATCATTTTGACACCAACCTTTTGGTAAATACTTTCTTGAGTTATTTCTGCTCATTGGCTATGTCCCTTCGCAGACATATGGGACTGGTCTGTCTGTACAAAAGCTACAGATGGGTGGCTTCTGCCAGCCCTCAAGAAAAAATACATACACTCACTATTGACTTTCGAAACATCTCCTCCCACATTTTGACCTCCCCACTTCCATCCCTCAATGTATGTTTAAAGTGGGACATTTTTGTTTTCTCACTTCTCTTAATTATGACCTAACTCCTAAGACTTGGGTAAACACTCCAAGTATCATAAGGAGCTGGCTGGCTGGTGGCCTGTGCTCTGCTATGGTATTTTATTCACCCTTCAGCCCAACTCCATTCTCCTTAGAGAGGCATTGCCATAGCAACAGTCCTCCTTGGGGCAGTCAGTATGGTGGCAAAGTCCCACATGATCAATATGTTTGATGTTTTACCTTTCAAAAAATTCTTTGGGGAAATTCAAGTTGGCTCATGGAACAAAATAAATAAATTTTGTTGTTGTTGTTGTCAGCAGGGGCTAAGGGCGGTAGCTTTGATAACAGGGAAAGCCTGGACTGGTCAGCAACCTGAGACCAGAGTGAGCAGATCACATCCAGCTCCACTTGAGACAAGAAAGGAATGGAAACACTCTCAACGGCGGTGGAAACTGACTCAGACCCCAGATAGTGTTGAGGAGTTCCAACCTAAGATCAGTGCTGACGTGAAAGGAGCCTCAGCCCGAGCCCAATCTCAGTGCACTTTGGGTGGCTTTTGGCCGTCATGCCTGGAAGAGTCAGGCATTTCACTTGCAGACAGTACACCTGGGGGCTCTGGGCCCTTCCCGGGCCTTCCAGGTGGCATCGCACCAGAGAACTCTTTAGCCTGAAAGCCCCTAAAAGTGCACACACACTGTATAGCATACCGAGAGCTTTTCAGAAGCTGAATGTGTCAACTCAGAGGGACCAGCTAACCTGATGTCCTCCTCCATCCCTGCCATCTGTCTGTCCACAATTACAATAGATTTGCTTTTGTTTGACTTTTTTTTTTTAAACTTCAGAATTAAAGATTGAAATTTTATAGTACTATATTGTTTTAAGTATTATGCTTCTTGGCTTAATAAACAACCATGAATTTTTTTGTTTAATGTCGAGTTACTCCTTCCTCCCCTCCTTTCCTCCTTGCTCCCTCCCTCCTGCTCTCTCTCCCTTCCTTCCTACCTACCTTCCTTCCTTCCTTCCTTCCTTCCTTCCTTCCTTCCTTCCTTCCTTCCTCCCTCCCTCCCTCCCTCCCTTCCTCCCTTTCTTCCTTTGAATGTACAGGTGTATTTTGCCTGTTCAGTGGGACTGATTCTGGCATGGTAGAAAGAGAGTGAGGGGTGAATTCCTGGGTGGAATCCATGTTTTCTGTTCGTTGTGTTGCCTTCAGTTAGGGGACCCGACCTCCTAGACTTCTGGGGGCTGAGGGGTTTCCTGGAGTGCCGGACTTGCAGTGCCAGCAGAAACACTCCAGGAGATGCACTCAGCTTTGAAGTGCTGACACTCTCAGCACCACTTCCTGAAGCTTAGAAAAAAAGAACAGAAGCTGTTCAAATGTGAGATAAGTGTTTTTAATATTTAAGTAACAAAACTTGCAGGTCAATATTCAATGCATATACAATAAGAGAAAGCAACAAAAAAAACTACAAAGCACAATCTAATTACATGGAGACTTTTAAACATTAAGTGTTGGACAGAAAATGTGCTAACTGAAACCCAACTGAGCCACACCTCACTGTCTCAGACCTGACCAGGACTTTCTGGTGGCCAGAGGGGGAGAGCTCATTGTACCCCAGGCCTTCAACTTAAATACTGGGGATCCTTAACAACCCCCACACCCTAGTTTGCTCAGCATCCTCTCTCCCACCCCCATTTTTATTGAATTGTGTTCGTTCATCAATTACCTCATCTTAGACAATGAGTTCCATGAGTACTCTATTTGATTTGGCCAAAAATCATTGCTGTCTCAGTGAGAAAGTTCTCTGAGATTACTGTTTTCTCTCTTGGTAAACACAATTTCTTACTGTTTGAAGGGCCATGATCTGGTCTTTTCACAGATATAGTCTGTCCAGCCTAAAGACCCCTATGAATATTCACCCATCTCTTTGGAGATCATTTTTATATGCACTGTTGGTGTAAGGACACCCCCCCCCCAATAACCCAATGGTCAGATCCTTCCTGTCCTCATTAATACCTCGGTTTCCCAGGGGGCCTCTTCTGAGTCTGGTGCTAGCATGGAATTCTGGTGGCACTGGAGGAGTTTAGGCTTTCTGCAGCAATGACATAAACACAGGGAAGCTGTATGGTTGCAAAGAGCTTTCTATTCTTACACATTCAGTGGTCTAACCACTCTAGGTGAACTTAGGGAAGGGAACCACTTTCAGAGTAACAAAGCTGGCCGTAGTGCCAAGTAGGTCTACTGTCAACTGACCTGTAGCTTGTAGCCATGCAAGTGTGGATACGTAGTGCTTGGAAACATAAGGTTCAATTCAGGATCACTTTAAAAAAAAACAACAACAACTAATTTCAACTCACTTCCTAGGACCTATTGTATTCTATTATTTGTTTTTTACATGGGTTACACTGACTCTATCATTATAGTCTGAGTCCTGGAGCTTTCAAAAGGAATTAAGATCAGTGAGCATTTTATTATTAAATTGGGACTTCAGTGTGATTTTTTTACAAAGTACAATATAGACAACAGCAGAGCAATTAGTTTTTAATTTTCTTCCATCTATGTGTAGGAGTGAGGCTAATTCGCAGAGACAGTGTATCATTTTACTAATGCATTGTTTATTCTACCTATATGCAAAATATATTTAAAGTACCAAAAAAAGATCTTCTCATTCTTCTAGGGACACTTTCTGGCCTGTGGCAGAAAGGAGACCTTCAGTGGAGAGCTCAGGAAACCCTTGGGAGACGCTTGCTGGAATTATCAGATGCCAAAAGGAAGCCATGGTTTCTTCAAACTGAAATCACTTAGATCTAGGCGACATTTAAAACCGCAGCATAATAAAACTCAGAGAATGAGCTAAAGACATTACAAATATATTTCTCACCTCTTCTTCAATCAGGGTTTATTTACTAATAACCTATTTGGAGGTGAGGAGGCAAAAATCAAATAGCAGAAAATGATGTCTTTTGACCGACTCTCTTTTTTTTCCTTTCAGAATTGTTCTAGGGATGAGTTGAGAACTAGATCATCAATGGGCTACTGGCTTTCAGAAGGAGGAGGGAGAGTCTGTCTAAATCATCCAAGTGTCTGATAGGGTTTCAAACCACATTCTATCATCAGATTAAGAAAGTTCTATTAAAAAAAAAGAGCTAGAGGATTGGAAAGTGTGGGCTACATACAGCCTCTAATTCATATCTGTTAAATTGGCTGTTTTGTGATGGAACATTTAGAGACAGAGACGGGTGGCTAAGACCATCTGGTGTCACCACAGGTGAAATCAAGGCTTTTCTAAGCCACCGGAGAGTCAAAGCAATCAGGAAGCAAGGTGAAATGTCCTTGTTTTCAGGGTGAGCTCTGATGGGGGTTTTCTTCTGCCCATGCCGAGGTGTCTTGGAGTGCTACACGTAGTCATACTTGGAAGGATGAGACTGTACCTCGTCCTCTGCGTGGGCACCCCCATCGTATATCTTCTTGTTTTTGGTGTTGGGCCCAAAGCCAGTGCTGGCCTTGAAGCCTCCGGTCTTATAGGCAACATTGTGGCCTGAAGCATGATAAGACACAGCTTTGTAGCTGAAAGAGAAAGAAACATTCCATGACCATATATGTATTTGGTTGGAGAACAAAGTACCTTATTTACCCTGCAATGTCTCAGTTTTAGCACTGAAAGCCCAGTGTCCCAGACCCGAGCAAACTGAGAGAACTAGCTATACCAGAAACAATGTCCAGGCAAACATGGTTATGCCAAATCATCATACAACCTGTGAGCCAGAAGATACCTACATGCGGCCCATCTCCTTCAGTCTGCTCAGTACACGGATGCGGTAATGGAGGTCAGAGAGGGCCAGCGATTTGTTAGCAGTTGCAGGGCTAATTACCAGTAGGAACAGACTGAGACCCAGGTCCTCCAACTCTGGGTCCGTTTATGGACTTACAGGCGAGGTTTCTCAACAGCAGTACTGTTGGCATTTGGCATGGATTGGATGCTTCCTTGTTGTGGGGGCCTGTGTGTGCATTGCAGGATGTTTGGCAACATCCCTGACCTCTACCCACTAGATGTCAGTATCACTTATGACCCCACACCAAAGCTGTCACAATCAGTCTCTTCAGTTATTGCCAAATATCCAGCACTGGAGCCAGAGGGAACCCATATGGATGGGGCTTTTCTTTCCCTTTCAAATAGGATCATCCCCAACTCTGCTGAGGCAGAAATATTTCTGTTCTGTTTTTCCTGTTTCTTGTAAAAGAGAATGTTCACGCTCCTTTAGTCAATTCCATATACCTAGACTGATCTTGCTGGTTGCAAATTATAGGTTAAAACGGACTCAGATCAAACGTCTGGTTGCGCTGGGATGGGGCTTCTCACCTGGTTTCCTCAGGCGCCAGGCCCCGGCAGGCGATGCACATCATCACGCCCCCAATTAGCGTGAGGCCTCCAGCGACCCAGCCCACGAACAGAGCCGAACCGAAGGTGTACCTGAGCAAGGAGACGAGAGCTATGAATGCGGCTGACTCAACTCTCTGGGCCCCGCCCACTGCACTTGGCCATGCCTGTCCTTCTGTTTCTCCTTTTGGATTCTACACCTGTCCCCGCCCATGCTCCCTGAACACACACACCTTTGGGTCACAGCCACCTGAACAGGTGCCCTGGAGAACAGCATTGGGGCTGAAGCTAGCCAGCAAAACAGCAGGGGGATATTTGGGCCTCTTAGGTCACTGAGGCATAAAATTAATTATAAGTCTCTAATCCCAGAGAAACATATGAGGAAACGTCCCTTTCCTCGCTTTCACCAAAGGGGAGTGTCTTGCCATTTTAGCCAGAGAAGTTTGAGAGAATCAGTCTCAAGTGATTTCTGAAGGAATTGAGGCCCCTTGAGTTTTTCCTATGGGCCAAGAAGCATTCATCTTATCTACCTCAAGTAATCCTGGCACCCATCCATGCCAAGAGTATTATTATTATAAAGAACTAAATTGATGTGACCATTTTTCAAATAAGGAAATTGAGGCTTTGGGAGAGTAATTAAATTTTCCAGAGACACAGGAAGAACATGGCATTGCCAGGACTCATATGCAGGTCACTCTGTCTCCATAGTCTCACTGATAATCATTAACTATACTGTCCTCTCTGCATGAGGGATGAGGTCCCCTTCCTCAAGTTAGACACACTTGATCAAGGTCAGCAAACTTACATACCTACGTGGGACAGGTAAGAAGCTTAAGTGAGTAAATGGGCTGGGTGTAAGGAAGCATTTCACTTTCTTAATTCTATTACATGGAAGAACCATAAACATGAAGATAAGTAACCTTAGGGCTGGGCATTTGAGAGTAGTGGGGACTGTGGCACCTGGAGAGTGTGAGCCCTAGTTAAAAGGGTAGCTGCCTCTCAGCTGCAGAGATTGTTGCCATATGAAAATGAGGGCCCAGTGCTGCCAGATCTGATTTTTTTTTAAAATAGGAAGGTGGAAAAAACCCCAAACAGATGAGTGTATACAAGTGTAAGTGTGTGTGCATTATGAAATCTCTGTGTAGCAGGTACAGTGGTGCTCTGCCCAGGTCCCCTCTGTCCCTTTCAGCATTTCAGTGTTTCAGCCCAGACCCTGTGTTCTTTTGCCTTTACCTGCTGGACCCTGTGACTTTCCCTGGAGTTCTGGCTTTGGTTCAACCACTGGTGTCACTTTCCCAACATGCACAGAGGCTGATTGGTGCTGAAGAAAGATCCCACAGCTCCCTAGGATCAGGCTGAGTCCAAGACTCCATCTGAGACCCCCTTGGCCCTGTCCTGCTTGCCCCACTCCCTAACCTGTCTCCTCTTCCTTCATAAATTGCTCGCACATGGATCTATAGGATCTGTAACTTAGGATCTGTTTCTGAGTAGCTCAACCTGAGACACTGTTAGTTTTTAAATTTTGGTGATTCATTCAGGTTACAAAATGAGATGTTTAGGCTAATACAAATGCCTTGGAAGCTGTGTACAGGGCAAGGGCAGGCCGTTTGTAGCTCAGGTCCAGGGCTTAGGCTCTGCCAGTGTTACACTCAACATGGCAATGGTAGACTCGGGGCAGTCGGAGGGGTTCTGGGACTAAATAAGGCCCTGGAACCACAGCCCCCTCAAATGACTGCCAAGATCTTTTTTGGCAGCTGCACTGTCTATGCAGAGAAGATGAAATGACAGAAAGAGGAAAAATGCTGCCCATCCACAGATAAAAACATTCAGGAGGCCTATCAGAATTCTTTGGTCTCAGTCTCAGTACTGAAGTTGCCTCCCCAAGGGACAGAGGCAGGTCTTAGGGAGACCGTGTGAGAGAGTGATGGCACACATTAGCGCCGGGTGTCAGGTGGGTGGTCGCTGGCTCCTCTGGGCAGGGACTGGGACACTAGACACACAGAACCTCTGGACAAGGTGGGCTCTTTTGATCTGCCTGTGACAGAGGAGCTTTAAAGAACATGAGACTTTCTCTGCTAAACTGGGGGAGTCGCAGGCAAACCAGGACATCTTGGTCAGCTTACTTCCAAGTTGCTCTTGTAACTAAAAGAACATAGGAGGACCACGGAGGTGGATAACGGCAGCTATTGGGATCACTTCCTTCTCATTCTTGAAGCAAAACAGGGACATGGATGGGTTTCGGAGTTCTGGGGAGCCAGAGGGTAAGGGTTGGTCATGTCTCTACTGTTCTTATACCCTGTTTGGATCTCATGATGCTGTGACTGGAGAAATGCCAAGCGTATCTACTCCAGAGATGGCAGCTCTCTAAGTTATAACATCTACATTGCTCTCTCATAACAAGGGCTTTTGTCAGGAATTTGCTTCTGCTTCTTGCTATGAGAAATGTTCCTTGGCAGTGGCTAGATAAATACACACGTTAGAATTGTGTTTTCATCTTTTAAAAGTTCTGCCCTCCTCCAGACACCGAATTATACTGGAGTTTCTGCTCCCTTTGCTACACCATGACCTCCATGAGAACAGGGACCCTGTCTTTATCCCTCAGAACAATGCGTGGCCCACAGTAGCTGCTCAGTACATTTGTAGAATGAATTAATTAACGAGTGAGAGAAAGAGTCAAGCTGAATGAGGATGAAACATTACTTTTCTCAACTATGCTGTATCTTGTTCATTCAATTAAAGCTTTTATCTGTCCCTAGCTGGGTTCCCATCATGGACTGGAGATGTGGTAGATGCGAATTTACATGCCTCAGCTAACAGTGCCTGTTTTATTGCCACCACAATGTGGACTGAGTAAGAGTGTTAGACGAATATAGGTAGTTGTCGCTGTTATTTCAAAGCGAATGTCAGATCAGCCTTAAGTCTTATCACCAAGGATATTTCACTGAAATGAAGGTTATGAATTTACATATCATTGTTGATTAACAGTATGACATAGTTGCCTCTGATTAATTTTTGTTATTTTAGGCACTAACAGTCACATTAGGCATACGTGTCTAATTGGTGTTTTATAGCAATATTCACCATGGAGTCCTGAGACCTAGATCTGAAAGTTACCTGGTTTGAACAGTCTGCACCATGCCACCCATGCCGGAATACATGTTAGCTGTAGACATCCAGAAGTTAGTAACCAGCATGTTGGCAAACACAGACACTCCAGCGATTGCACAAAGACCTGTAGACCAAGAATAAGAGAGCGCCAGGGTCAACTTTAAAGGGATTATAATGTTTCTGAGGCAATGTACATTTAAATGAGTTTAGATGATCAGCTTACAGAATATTCTATTCCTATAACACACAGTTAATCCAAGCATTGATTACTGAATTCCCACTATGTACTAGACATTGCATTGTGTTGCTTTGACTTTCTTCTCTCTCTAATTGTGGAAGGATTTGTATAATGCACAGAAAGAGTTTTTGTTTTGTTTTTTTCAAGCATTTTGGGACCAATGGTTAGCAGTATAAATATGTTGGGTCTGGTTCTTTGATAACATCAAGAACTCTTCCCTTAAAATCATTTGTAGGTCGCCTGACCTGTGGTGGTGCAGTGGATAAAGCATTGACCTGAAACGCTGAGGTTGCCGGTTCAAAACCCTGGGCTTGCCTGGCCAAGGTACATATGGGAGTTGATGCTTCCTGCTTCTCCCTTCCCCTTCTCTCTCTCTCTCTCTCTCTCTCTCTCTCTTTCTCACTCTCTCTCCTCTCTAAATATTAATAAAAGAAAAATTTTTTAAAAATTAAAAAAATCATTTGTAGGCCCTGGCCAGTTGCCTCAGAAGTAGAGCGTCAGCTCAGCATATGGCTGTGCTGGGTTTGATTCCTGGTCAGGGCACACAGGAGAAGCACCTGGCTGCTTTCCACCCCTCCCTTTCTTGCTTCTTTCTCTCTATTTCCCACCCAACCAGCAGTCATAGCTCAATTGGAGCGAGTTGATGTCAGGTGCTGAGGATGGTTCCATGGCCTCCATCTTAGATGCTAAGAAGAGCTCAGTTGCTAAGCAATGGATCAATGCCCCAGATGGGCAGATCATCACCCCCTAGTGGGCTTAGGTGGATCCCTGTTGGGCACATGTGGGAGTCTGTCTCTACCTTCCCTCCTTTCACCAAATTTAAGAAAATAAGTAAATAAAATAATGTTCTAGACTCCTACCAAAATAATGACTTTAGGAGTTGAGTCACATGACTACCTTAGGGTTGAGAATCTCTTATGATGGGCCTGGGGTAACATCTACGAGGGATCATAGCACTCATGATAATTCTGTAGAGTGTAACTGGGCCTTAATCTCAGATATTGAATCCCAGTGTGAAAACCCTGAACTATGTTCAAACCCTGCTCAGTAAGGAGAAGCTGTGTTTACTCTGCCAGAATGATTTTGCTCTGACATTCCCAGAAGCACATTTGACAGCAGGCACTCCGAATCCCAGTTTACCTGAGATAATGAACATGATTCCAGAGGTCAGTGTCATGTTGGCTTTGGCAGAGTCCTCCATGCTGCCAATGCGGATGCACTTCAGGGCAAATATGGACACCAGGAGGCCAATGACACCCAAGACAATGCCCACAATCATCAGGGCTCGCACTGCCTGCAGCATGGCTGTGGGAACAAAGGGCAAGACACAAGCAGACACACAAGATCACCTCAATATGATTGATCAGGCTCTGGTTTAATAAAACCTAACAACTGCAACCAACCAGCCCCAACCTTCTGAGAAATAGCAAATCCTTAAACTATGATGCAAACCTTATAATCACCAAGGGATATGGAATTGTGGGAATTGCAAAACAATCACAATCATCTGACTGATGAAGGATATGCATGCAAATGTCTGTAGAATGAAAAAAATATGGGTAGTTGGAGTTGAGAGGGCTGAAGAGATGAACCTATTTCATTTCCTCATTTTAAAGCTTGATGTTCTGGATCCAGTAAGGGAAATGGCATGACTAAGGTAACATTAAATATTGTAGTAAAACTGAATTGTTTTGACTTCTAACCAAAATATCTGTCTTCTCTAGTCTTTCCATATGGGCTCAATGATTGATATAGTTGTGCCCACTTTAGGAAAACCCAGTATTCATTTATAGCATATAATAAAGTAAGGTCACTAAGTGATATGCCAAGGGCACTGTATTTTTGCTTCCTTTCAAAGGGACTACTAAGGTCATGGTGAGCTGTAGATTTTGGGGATATATAAAAAGATACTATGTCAATCTCAGGTCTTTCAACATGACCACTATTTATTGGCAGTTTCCTTTTCAGGATCAGTGGAAGCTGTAGGTCCTGCTGGAACTCTCCTGCAGTGTGTTTTATGTCCTCCAGATACATACAAAGTTGTTTCTAGGATGTCCCTAAGGTCCAGTGACTGATTTCAACAGAGCCCCATGACTAGGCACGGGATGGCGGTCATTAACATGTTAGGCATGACCTTTGCCCTCATGGAGCTTCTACTGAAGTGGGGAAAGATAGTCAATAAACATGTCCACTGCAAGCATAATGAATCATACAAAAGGAAGACAAACGAGTCCTTTATGTCTTCCAGAGGGAAAGGCCCCTAACAGGGCAAGTTCTAGTAGAGCATGACTGAAGAACTGTGTGAAGAAAGGCAGAAAGTTCCATCCAGCTCTAGCTGTCATATCAATTGCTACTTCTGATTGAAAGCTACTGTCCCAGGCTGGTTGACTCAGTGGATAGAGCATTGGCCCAGTGTACGAACGTCCTGAGTTTGGTTCCCAGTTAAGGCACACATAAGAAGCAGCCATCTGCTTCTCTTCAGCCCCCTTCTCTCCCTCTTTCCCTCCTGCTCAGTTGGTCCGAGCATCAGCCTCAGGCACTGAGGATAGCTTGATTGATTCAAGCATTGGCCCTAGACAGGAATTGCTGGGTGGATCCCAGTCGAGACACATGCAGGAGTCTGCCTCACTATCCCCCCTTCTCTCACTTAAAAAAAAAAAGAAAGAAATCTATGAAAGGCCTTTCCAGACATTAAAAAATTTAATCCATATACAAAACAACCCCTGCAGTATAAGAATGTATTACCTCTATTTTATAATTGAAGAATTTGAGACTCAGAGGTTAAGTAACCTGCTCAAAGACACACAGAAAGGGAAAAGCAGAGCTGATGTCAAACTCAGCACTGTCTCACAATGCTTATTTTCTCATCACAGGGCACTGCTTTAAGGTACCTTATCCTGGAAAACCCGACAGAAGTCTGGCTGCCATCAAGGTCCAGGGATCTGTATGCTCCTGATAGAATGTATCCTCTAAACTAAGAGACTTGGCCATAAAAGGTCATCCTCTGAAATGGATGCCAAAAATGTGTAAAGGAATATTCTCCAAAACTTATCTTGGGGACTAACCTGTCTGAGGAGATTATTTATAAATGTGATTCTAGAGACAAGAGAGTCCTGGGAAGGGACTTCTTCCAATCTCTTTGGGAAGATTTCCATCTCATGTATGGCCAATATCAGTGGAGCTACCAGCTATTCACTCTAAGGTATGTATCACAAAGCAATTTGTCATGATGGAATAGTTGGCAATCAATAAAATGTAATGAGAAAGGAAAAGTAGAACATGCAGAATTCATTGAGAGCCTTCTGCAGTGTCTGAGGCAGCTCCCCGTGTAGAGATGATGGTATCCAGCTGCTCTAGTTCTGTGCTGATGACCTCCATTCACTAGGTTCTGACTCTTCTCTCTAAACAAACTTCTGATTGTAACTATGCTTCTCTCCTGGGAAGAAAATTCTACAAGCAACCATTGTTAATCTTGGTTTCATTAGCAACTACATTTGTGGTTTGCATGGTGTGAA